>NC_090271.1:253393378-253725045 GCF_040414725.1 Anabrus simplex
CAACCTTTACTGTCCTTCAATGTACTCAGCAGTGTTGTGTATAACCCGTTGCCAGCGATGTGGAAGTCGTAGTATACTTTTAGCAGAGCCTGTTCTGTTGATGGTGCGAATGTAGCGGTCTACTGCCTGTCGAATCTCTGCAACAGTTCTGAAGGGAATGCTCGGCAAGAGCATGCACTTCTTCTTCACTCGTAGGACGACCTGCCCGATGAATGTCCGCCACAGTTTGCCGATCATCGTTGAGGCTTTTACCCAACGTGCCGCAGTCCTGTAAGGAAATACAGATTCCCATCAAACCTCTTGAAGACCTTGATGACACTGTCGTGCTGAACGACCTCTGGCACATTCTATCTTGATCCAACTACTGTATGTTGTTCCTGTTTGGAAAACATAGTGACAACGTTACGTTAGACCGCTAGCTCACACGTGACTGTGTTTCTCTCGCTTGTGCGCACGCAGGTGATGTGGGAATGGCGAGTCCATTTGCTCTGCGGTAAGGTAGGTATGTAACCAACGTGTGCTATCAGCGACAATATTAGATTCCGTTGTAAAGCGTCTCCACAGCAGTGTTGCCACTATTCAAGTCCCAACCCCCGTACTTTCTTGAGACTGCTTGTAAAATATCGTCGCTGCCGGGACAAAACCTCCTATGTGAAATATTTTAGCTTAGCACTTTGGCCGGGAAAGTTCTGTCATCTAAGGTGCAATATTGTGTGAAAAAGGTCAAGACATTCTCGCTCTTATTAATGTATGTGCTGCGGGTCAGTATATCTCCAAACATATTATCACATAGGAGGTTTTGTCCCGGCAACGACGATATGTCAAATTATGCAACATAAAAGTCGAAAACATGCACTATAAATCGTAAATTAGAAATGCACACGTTATTCTCAAAGGTATGCAAATATGCGTAGTCTACATACACATATAGTCGCTCCTACGCCAAAACCATTAATGTGACAATGCTCCTCCTCTCCATTATTTCCCTTAAGACTGGTCATGCCTCCCAGCCACATGTTGATATGCACACGCGCATTGGAAAATGAACTCAGCAAATACTGTTCTGATGGACTGCATATCAATATGTGGCTGGGAGGCGTGACCAGCCTTAAGGAAAATAATGGAGAGGAAGAGCATTATCATATTCGCGGTTTTGGCATAGGAGCGACGATACTTGCATTATTAAACATAATAATTCGCCAATTTCACCTTCAAGCACATTTCCTCGTCGATTTTGGAGGTCTACACATGGGTCAAAAATGTATTTGCATATAAATCCGATGTCCAGTAACAACTCATGTGGACTTGGAAATTCTTGACATTCCCTCTAATATTTCCTACTACAGGTACACTTGATTTCACACAGATGACTGTAACCTTCCTTGAGCAAGAATTACGTCCCAGTGTCTCGTTTCTCTTCCCGAAGGGGCGCTCGACGAACATTATGGAGGGAGACATAATGATACGAGCGAGCAGGGAGAAACTAGTGCTGCAAAGGGAAACTTGAACTCAAAGGTGACACGCTATATCGTTGTCATATGAGCTGAGAGGCCAATCAGGACTGTGGGCTACGACGATCTCGATATTCCCTCTTAATCCTCTCCAGTGAAGACAATGCCACACGTTTCATTCAGTGTTCATTACCTGTGTTCCGTGATAATCCTGTCTCAAACCTGAAACTGAAACTGAAAATCCCCAGCCTGTTTCCAGACATTCGACCGGGTCAGGAGGGCATGAATGAATGAATGAATGAATGAATGAATGAATGAATGAATGAATGAATCCCCCATCCAGCGGTGAGGATAGGAACTGTACCGGCTGCCGAAGACTGTCGCACTCCTCTATGTCAATGAAATGAAATGGTGTATGGCTTTTAGTGCCGGGAGTGTCCGAGGACAAGTTCGGCTCGCCAGATACATGTCTTTCCATTTCACTCCCGTAGGCGACCTGCGTGTCATGATGAGGATGAAATGATGGTGAAGATGACACATACACCCAGTCCCCGTGCCAGCGAAATTAACCAATTATGGTTGAAATTCCCTACCCTGCCGGGAATCGAACCAGGGACCCCTGTGACCAAAGGCCAGCACGCTAACCATTCAGCCATGGAACCGGACTCTATATCAATGATTAATGACTGACAGACGAAATTAAATTCTACAGGGTGGTCAAAAACAACGTGAACTGGATATATGGGCGTTAAAGCGTTCGTCATACAAATAAATAATAAAAAATAATTAGTTCCCTCGCGCCGTCGTCATTTCATCAGCTTCTGGTGTTAACCAATCAGACTGCATCGCTGATGACTTCAGATGGGCTTTACGAAGCGGTGTTGCTAAATCTGCACGTGGCTTTTGACCGGCTTGTGAGCACCAATAGAAGAATTAAACTTCTCCAGGGGAGGGAGTTGAATAATGACCTCCCTGATGATAGGCTCGCCCCGTAGCAAGCACGATACGGTGGCAGTCTTTGATGCTCATATCTCGGCATGGCTCTCAAGCCCGACCAAGCCACGTGCAGATTTAGCAACACCGCCTTGTAAAGCCCATTAGAATTCGCCGTGAAGCGATCTGATTGGCTAAATTCAGCAGCTGATAAAGCGACAACGAGTTGTTTCCGACTATCCTGTATTGGAGAGTGTTGCTGGAGTGAAGGATGACAGGGAAAACCGGAATACCCGGAGGAAATTCTGTCCCATCTCCTCTTTGTCCAGCACAAATCTCACATGGAGTGACCGTGAGTGACCGGGATTTGGACCACGGAACCTAGTGGTGAGAGGCCAGCGCGCTGCCGTCTGAGCCACGGAGGCTCTTCAAACCTGAAACTGAGGTGCTGATTTCTTCTCTATCTCCATTCAAGAGAGTAATACTGAATTTTGGCATCGATTCCCATCCAAATTATTCAATTGTCTGGGAAAATCTGGACGTACGCGGCCAAAAAATTCTGACGGTCAGGAATGATCGAACATCTTATTATTATTTTTCCGCTGCTCCTTCTTCTTCGTTCTTCGCTGTTCCCGACCTTCTGTTAATATTTTCCCGACGCCGGATTGGGTTCCGTAGCTTTCAGTTAGCATTCAGGAGGCAGTTGGTTCGAACCTCATTGTTGGCAGTGGTTTCAAATTTTCACACCAGTCAATTGCGTGCCTCCGGAGAGTAACGTTTAGCACTATTAGCTGCTATCTTCGGTGGCCCGGGTTCGATTCCGGTTACTACCAGAGATTTAAGAATGGCAGGGGGGCTGGTATGTGGTTAAAACGGTAGGCCTACATGCAGTTCACCTTCATTAAGAGTGTGCCTGAAAAGAGCTGAACCACCTCGGAATGAGGACACGAGTTCACTTCGGCTGCATGGTTAAATGGTCAGCATGCTGGCTTTTAGTCCAGGGTATCCCGAGTTCGATTCGGGCCGGATCGTAGATTTTAATATTCATTGGTTAATTCAGACGGTTCAAGGGTTTGGTGTGTGTCGTAATCATCATTGGAATTAAGCATAGGTAGGGTCTCATTCTCATAGAAGTCCAGGTCGCCTGAACGGCATCGACTCGAGAGACCTGCACCAAACCTCATTGGTGGCCACACGCCGTTAATTACTAAGACCCGTATTCACCAACGTCAGTTAGTTTTGCTGTTATCTTCTTCTTCTTCTTTATCTGTTTACCCTCCAGGTTCGGTTTTTCCCTCGGACTCAGCGACGGATCCCACTTCTACCGCCTCAAGGGCAGTGTCCTGGAGCTTCAAACTCTGGGTTGGGGATACAACTGGAGAGGATGACCAGTACATCATCCAGGCGGCCTCACCTGCTATGCTGAACAGGAGTCTTGTGGGGGATGGGAATATTGGAGGGATAGTTAAGGAAGAGCGAAGGAAGCGGCCGTGGCCTTAAGTTAGGTACCATTTGTCTGGAGGAGAAGTGGGAAACCAAGGGAAACCACTTCCAGGATGGCTGAGGTGGGAATCGAAACCACCTCTACTCAGTTGACCTCCCAAGGCTGAGTGGACCCCGTTCCAGCCCTAGTACCACTTTTTAAATTTCGTGGCAGAGCCGGGAAACGAACCCGGGCCTCCCTGGTGGCAGCTAATCACACTAACCACTACACCACAGAGGCGGACTTGCTGTTATCTTAAATTTCCAAAACTCGGATAAATCTCACTTCTGTATTCACCACAGAATTTAGTATCTCGGTTTACCAAAATTAAGTTTTCGTTTCAATCTGAATTTGAACCGTACACTTTTCATACTGATGTACGGAAAGCAAATGACCACGTCCTTATGCCACTTTAAACATATAAACAAGGTTTTGATTACATTCGGGATTTGCAAATAATTTGCATAAATGATGTCGCCTATTGAGCAGAAACGAAGAAAGAAGCCGAGAGAGTGAATTGTTACTGAATTGGGTGACAGAAAGCTTTAACAACCTAGGAAATAAGAAAACAAATTATAGCCTACACATTTTATATTTCACTCAAAAAATAACGCAGTATTCCTTAATTCTTTATTAAAAAGTCACCCAGTCGTGTGCCAGGTTGATATCTGATAGGTAGGGCCCGGACTTTTTAAAAATGCATATGCGCATATGCAAATGCATATTTTGAACGTTAGTGCATATTTTGAACATTAGTGCATATACAGACATATTTTTCTCTTATGTGTGATGGATTATCTAAGATTTCTGAACGAAATGAAAAATTTAATGAAATCTGTATGTTGCACATCACTTGGTAACATGAGAAACGTTCCCTGATCAAGGAAAGTGCTTTCAGTGTCGCAGTACAAGTAGGTAGATGGAAAATGACGTTTTCCACAACTGCAGCTTCCTTCTTTCTGACATTCCTTCCTCCTTCTCCTTACAGTTGCTTGCCAAAGTTTGCTTAAACAAGTGCGTTCTTCTGTTAACTTTCTCTTCGTCCATTGCAATGTTTTACCAGATTAAACTGCAAAAATGCCTGAAGTCTTTGCCAGAAGGATGTTCCGAGCAGTCAGAGCCGGTGTACAAGTATTACCCAGTTACGTCCGTCGACGTACAACGATAATTTTCAGCGTATAAATTACTCAAGTCCGACAACAGAATGTCATCGACTCCTGAAAACATTGAAAAACTGTTAAAGCCTACTGCCATGTATCATTTTATAAGGAGTGAAACTCGTTTATCAATTTAACACTGAGTTAAAATTAAACGATTTGTTTGGTAGTTGCAATATGTTTTATATTTAGTGCATATTTTCGTGCATATTTTCAACATTTTTAGTGCATATGTGCATGCATATTTTCGGAGTTTTTAGTGCATATGAATCCGAGCCCTACTGATAGGATCGAGAATTCCAGATTCCGATTCAGGTAACCCAAACTATGTCTAGGAGGTTTATTAATTGCATACTCTTGATAATATTACTCGTTACTGTGATTTTCTCTTTCAATTAGATATTCTAGACGTCTATGAGCCGCCATCTTGAAAGGCTATGAACTTAGATTTCCCATTTTACCGGCCAACCAATCTCCCGCAAAATTTTAAACCGATATAATACCCGTTGTCCGAGATTATGTTGTTTATGTATACAAACTTAACTCTTATCTCGGTTTACGTAGCTTTAATGTAAGATAAAATCTTTTACTCGCGTTGGTAAATACGGGCCTAACCAGACAAATGTTTTAATGAATGCCACGGTCGCATATTTTCCACTCTTAGCATTTTCCTATCCCATCGTCGCTATAAGCATATCCGTATCGGTCACATTTAAAGAAAAATTGAAAGAGATATACTGTATGTAAATGAAGACGTGTGTTACGGCACACATAATTACCCATTCCAGGAGCTAGATGAATTAAACGGACGTGGCTTTGAACCCTGGTCACCCAGAGCCCTCCGAATCCAGGATCATTGGGCCGAACATGCAACCAAAGACACGGGCTCTTACGAAGAAATGTGAACTAAACAAAGAACATAGAAAGCTACTATAATCAACAATGGACTTTAACAGAAAAAAGATTAATAAATCTTACTGGCTTTACGCCCTACTAACTATTTTTACAGTTTTCCGAGACGCCGAGGTAACGGAATTTATCCCCATAGGAGTTCTTTTACGTGTCAGTAAATCTTTGGACACGAGGCTGACGTATTTGAGCACCTTCAAATAGCACCGGACTGAGCCAGGATCGAACCTGCCAAGTTGGGGTCAGAAGGCCAGCGCCTCAACGCCTGAGCCACTCATCCCGGCACGAACAAGCTTAGGCGTAGCTTTTAAAAAGTAGGAAAATAATAATATGAAGATGAAGTTGGAATTTAAGGGAAGAAATTTGGGCAAATATTGACGAGGACTAAGGGAATGGTATAAAATATCAAGAGAAATGATGGATAAATCTCCGACTTATTTGAAGAACGTTAAAAAATCCAGGTCAACAATTGAGTGGCAATCTGCCACCTGCAGATCATTGATTATTGATGACTGATGATAGATTTTTCATGCTACAAGGTTTCATAACGAGCAGGATATCGTCGTTGCCGGGACAAAACCTCCTATGTAAAATATTTTAACTTAGAATATTGGCCGGTAAGGTTCTGTCATCTAAGGTGCAATATTGTGTGAATATTGTCAAGGCATTCTCGCTCTTCATAACGTATGTGCTGCGGGTCAGTATATCTCCAAAAATATTATCTCATAGGAGGTTTTGTCCCGGCAAAGACGATATGTTACAGGCACATTCATCTCTGTAATACTTTACCATTAGCATCTCTTTAATTCATTCTGTTCGACTTCTCAGAGGCATTTCCCGTTTTTTCCACCACTGACGATGTAGTCCTGAGGCAAATACCGCCTATAGAGGGTACATGCTAATAATAATTTCGTGTGGCTATTTCTAGCCGAGTGCAGCCCTTGTAAGGCAGACCCTCCCATGAAGGTGGGCGGCATCTGCCATGTATAGGTAACTGCGTGTTATTGTGGTGGAGGATAGTGTTGTGTGTGGTGTGTGAGTTGCAGGGATGTTGGGGACAGCACAAACACCCAGCCCCCGAGCCATTGGAATTAACCAATAAGGTTAAAATTCCCGACCCGGCCGGGAATCGAACCCGGGACCCTCTGAACCGAAGGCCAGTACGCTGACTATTCAGCCAGAAAGTCGGACAGGGTATATGCTGAGTTGTCAGGAATAACGTGAAGAAATATGATCAGATAAAGCTTTTAATCGAAGATTTAGTTTTAGTCGTTGCCAATGACTCTTTATTCTACTGCAATTCAACAATGATTTTGTTTCAATTCATAACGATCCATTAAGCTCCCTTTCATCCCGTTAGCACAGAACCCAGATCATTAATAGTCCACATAGTATTGGTGCTCCATAATGTATATTAAAATGACGTATTATCTGTTTTACAAGCATAACGCTTCACTAAACCCTGCTAGGTATTAGCTTACAATGATAAAAGCCGGGGACATTTTAGTCCACTAATGCATTGGGTTTTAACGTTTAAAACTGAATTACCCATAAAATGAAACTGCACAGAGCATTCATTGGCCTTATAAACAAATTATGATTGTCATGGGTTTTTTAAATTGATAGGTATCCTAGAGCATTATTGCATCTGCTTTATATACTTTTTAAATTTGCATTTAAACATTTAATACTACATTGATCGTACAATGCGTGCACACGTACACACGAAATATACTTCACAAAATAAATGGGCAGCATGAGGCCCATCAACTGAATATTGCCGACTGTTTTCAAATAACCCCAAATCTGAAATATAAAACGATCTGAGTGACATTATTTTTTCAGGCTTGTTAAAACGTACTTTTGTGCTTTGCAATATCAGGTACATTATGAGAGAGATAAAAATGAAAATATTTAGAACTACACTGACTTAGCAAATGTCATGGGATAGTCACCTAATAGCGTGTTGGGCCTCCTCTGGCCCTGCGAACTGCAGTGAGAGGCCGTGGAAGTGAGTCGGTAAGTCCCTGGTAGTCCTCTGGACGTAGCTGACACCAAATCGTTTACAGAGCGGCCGCTAATGCTGGTCTGTTCGTTGGTGCAGGATCCATGGCACGGAGCCTGCGTTCCAGGACAACCCGGATATGCTCGATAGGGTTCATATCGGGGCTCCTGGGTGTCCATGGCAGTCGATGGACCTCCGCTTCATGTTCCTGGAACCATTCCCGGGCGACGTGGGAAGCGATGTGGCGGCGCATGAAACACTGCAGAACCGTCTGGGCGCTGGAAGGCCAAAAATGGGTGGAGATGGCCTCCGAGCAGCTCAACATACCGCGTACCAGTCAAAGTCTCTTCCAGAACAACTAGGGGGCCTATTCCATACCAGAGCACCCCAGTCCATAACAGAGACACCAGCGCCCAGAACCACACCTTCGAGGCAGGCTGAATCCATCGCTTCATGTGGTCTGCGCCATACACGGCACCTCCCATCGGCATGGTGCAGTTGAAATCGTGATTTATCCGACCATATCACGTTACGCCATGGTTCCAGTGTCCACCCCTGGTGACTGGCGACGAATGCGCTTCGTTGTGCCCGATGACGTTGGGTTAACAGTGGCACCCGTGTGCGGCGCAGGCTACCATACCCCATAGAACCCATGTTCCTACGGATTGTCCACTGGGATACGTGCCTAGCACGTGTTGAATTGAGCCGTGATTTGCTGCGCGGTTGCCCGTCTGTCACTATTGACAATCCGTCTCAGATATCGCCGGTCACGGTCATCGAGGGTGGCTGGACGGCCGGTCGTTCGTCTGTTGTGGACGGTGATACCCGCATTCAACCATTCACGATACACCCTGGATACGGTTGATCGTGTGAAGCCGAATTCCCGCACCACTTCCGAAATCGCACTTCCCATCCGTCGGGCACCGACCACCATACCCCGTTCGAACGGTGTCATCTCAGGACGACGTTCCATGTTACATCTGTCACATGCACAGCCACTGCTCACAAGGTCTCCTATACAACTGCCGCTGGCAGAGGGGGCGTGTGGTGAGCAGACAACACACCTGCGCATCAGTGCTCCTCTATCCCATGACATTTGCTCAGTCAGTGTATATCGTCACTGCTGTGTTAAAACCGCGAATGTGACAATGCTCTTCCCATCCGTTAGTACCCTTGAAGGCATTTTTCTGTTATGACGCCTAAAGGAAAATGGACCTTAAATACATAGTACTCTATGAATGGGTAAATGAAAGAACCTACAACCTGTTTTTCAGTCAGTGACAGGGTCAGGGATGGAATGAGGATAGGAATTGTGCCGGCTGCCGAAGCCTGTCGCACTCCCCTCGGCAATGATTAATGAACGACAGATGAAATGAAATTGTATTGGAGAGTGTTGCTGGAATAAAAGATGACAGGGAAAACCGGACTACCCGGAGGAAAACCTGTCCCGCCTCCGCGTTGTGCAGCACAAATCTCACATGGAGTGACCGGGATTTAAACCACGGAATTCAGCGGTGAGAGGCCGACGCGCTGCCGCCTGAGCTACGGAGGCTCAAGGAATGGGTAAATAATGTCATGCAAACATATCGACGGTGCAGGAACAATACCTCCTATCCCAGAATACTCTTCCGATCTGTTATCCTCCTTAAGACTGGTCACGCCTACCAGCCACATATTGATACGCAGTCCATCAATCGTTGGGTTCATTTTCCTATGTTACGGTGTAAACGAAGATTAACCTTCAATGCATTGTACTGCAGGAGAGCATAAATACTTCTGAAAATATACATTCCTATAGTACGTTACAATAAGGTTCACTTTCCTTTACATACGCGCATAAGAAAATGATCTCTAATACTATTACTCAGTGGTTTCATTTCTTCCCTGAAGGGGAAGGCGGGCCTCCTAGACGGTGACGCCGTCTCTCAGGCCAGAAAATTTGTATCGGAGAAGGTGAGAGGGTTAGTGGCCGTAGCCTATACTAGAAACTGTCCCGGCATTCGATTTAGTGCAGAAGAATGGGAAACTACAGAAAACCATTCTCAGGACAGACGACGGTGTTGACCAGGACCTCTCCGTCTTCCTAGCACAGAGGCTTAGAGCCATGGTAGAACCGTAGCCACCCCTCCTCTGCTCAACGGAAATTCCTCTGATGGACTGCATATCAATATGTGGCTGGGTGGGGTGACCAATCTTAGGGGAAATAACGGATTGTCACATTCGCTGTTTTAGAACAGCAGTGACGATATGTGATTCGTGTAAATTATATTTCTAGAAATAATCCTTCCTAAGTTGTGGTTTGTAGCTGAACTGCTAATAATAACTACTACATCCCGAGTTCGAATCCCAGGTTTTCTCTCCTCAAATATCATATTGTTAAAATGTAACAAATTATTTTATTTCATTCAAACAGATTTCCCACTTTCTAGTAGCAGGGTTTATTCTATTTTGGATATCAACCTGTTGAATGTAAACTCAAATCCAGGAAGAGATTCTTAACTTCACTGCCACTAGAAGGATCAGCAGGGACATCCCAAGTCACCAGGTGGAAAGAAGGATCTCGTAAGCTATAAGGCTATTCGAAACCAAGTGAATTCCTGCGTTCTGATCACACGAAGAAATTGATAACCTAGAATACATTAGAGCAGATTTCGAGATGAAGTCACAAAATCTACGGAGAACTTGCGTAAGTGCAACTTCTTTACCGACACAGTCTTAAATGAAAACCCTTCTGTTGTTCAGTACCTTGTGTTTATCCAGCCATACAATGAAGGATCTCATGACAGCTACATCTTATGCTCCTGAGGTAGGCATTTTAGGTAGGAACTGTGCAAATTTGCCTATGGACTACAACGTTTACGTTACTAATTTTCATGGAATGTTATCTGTCTCTCCCTCAGTCCCGTTTCCTGGTACGGGGTCGGGGTGAGATGAGTTGAAATTATATTGCATGTTTTACGACCGAAATTATGGTAAAATGAAGTTAAGGAGGTGGTTGGAATCAGCTGTGCTGTATTAATAGGAACTGGCCGCCATTTGCCTGGAAGTGAAATTAGAAAATCACATAAAACTATTTTTAGGACAGCCGACGGTGCGATTCGATCGAAAAGAAATATGAAAGCTGGACAAACTTCGCAAGAACAACAACGACTGTATAATGACAGCAAAACAGAATGGCATAAAAATACGAGTGCATAAATCACGCTGAAAACGCATGCCATCAGCTATAAATCATCCATCACAAAACATTACCTACAAAATATCTATCAATTTCGCTACAAGATGAAATAATTACATCCACGACGATCAGCATTATTTGGTGATAAAATCAGTCATTACTATTTTATTTATTTATTTATTTATTTATTTATTTATTTATTTATTTAGCATATGATAATGCAAAGGTATATAAAAATTATGTACTAGAGTTCAAAAGATCGAAATATTAGTTTCAAATTCTGGAAATCCACAAGACTGCTCCATTATATACGAGAAATATCAAAGTGCACTGGAAAGCTCGTAGCACTCAAAGTCAATTTGCTGAACTTCTGTGATTACTCGCCATAGTCCACCATCCCTATTTGATGAGTGTAGCACCACATCTGCCTTGATCAGTCTTTATTTGATTGAGAAATCTCCATTGACGTCTGGGAAGGTGAAACCCAGCTGGCTGAATACATGGTTTTTGAACAATTTCATGGTGTGACAGAGAAGAACATTCTTGCTACTGAAGTTTCCAGCCATCTGAGATCTTGAATGAGCTCCGGAGAAGGTTGACTGCCGTGGGCCCTGATGGTTGCCGATATTTCAGTTCCTTTGTTGTAGTTTTAACGTACCTGCGTGGATTGGTTTCTTCGATGTCTTCAGTAGCAGGCTGATCTCCTAAGTGATGGTAGTGGTATGTTGATAGGTAGCCAATGTGTGTTAGCAGGACGAATACAACCAGTAATGAGGCACATTGCCTGATTTGGTTGGGTACCTATAATTTTCGTATGAGCACTGTTTATCCAGGTTGAGGAACAGTATTCAGGAACCGAATAACACAGAGCCAGAGCAATGGAAGCATTAGCTTCCCAAGAGCTGCCTGTTAGTTTCTGGAGTATGTTATACCCTGCTTTAATCTTGGCAGTCCGACTCGTTGGCTGAACGGTCAGCGTACTGGCCTTCGGTTCAGAGGGTCCCGTTTTCGATTCCCGGCGGAGTCGGGGATTTTAACCTTAATTGGTTAATTCCAATGGCACGGGGCTGGGTGTATGTGTTGTCTTCATCATCATGTCATCCTCATCACGACGCGCAGGTCGCCTACGGGAGTCAAAAAGAAAGACCTGCACCTGGCGAGCCGAACCCGTCCTGGGATATCTCGGCACTAAAAGCCATACGACATTTCATTTCATCTTGGCAGAAAATTTGAAATGTGGATCTTGCATACAGTATCAGTGATCTATATATGCCTAATGCTACAGTAGTGGACAGTTTGTCTTCTGAGCGTGAAGATTCGCTTAAAATCTGAAGGTCTGTTGTACAGGTGAAACGTAGATACACAGTTCTTTTTTTCCTTTTCTTACCGAGCTCGATAGCTGCAGTCGCTTATGTGCGGCCAGTATCCAGTATTCGGGAGACAGTAGGTTCGAACCCCACTGTCGGAGCCATGAAGATGGTTTTCCGTGGTTTCCCAATTTCACACCAGGCAAATGCTGGGGCTGTACCTTAATTAAGGCCACGGCCGCTTCCTTCCCACTCCTAGACCTTTCCTGTCCCATCGTCGCCATAAGACCCATCTGTGTCGGTGCGACGTAAAGCAACTAGCAAAAAGAAACTTTTCTTTTTAGAATTAAGTCAGAAATAGGATCGTTGAAAGTAACTCTCCATGTTCTTCAAATCTGACGTGATGATTTTGCTTCAGTGAAATTTTGATCTTGACATACCATGGCAATATCATCAGGATAAATTAATTTCCTGGACTCGGTTTCTGGAAAGTCATGTGTGCAGATGGAAGAGAACAGGAGCTGAAACAGATCCTTACGGAAGCCCAACGTTAATTTATGTACATTGCTCTTTGAATCCTCAGCAAAGACCTTGCCTAACTCCTGTCTGAAGATTTAACAGACGTTATTATTATTATTATTATTATTATTATTATTATTATTATTATTATTATTATTATTATTATTATTATTATTATTATTATTTCCAATCACAAGCGTTACTGTGGGAAGCTAACAAAGATATTCATCAATAAAGTTTTAAGTTTCAGTTTAAAAAATTGGAGTTCAAATGTTCGGTTGGGGTTAGGTTTTTAACCCGGTAATCTCCCGCCTTCTTTTGTACGTCTTTGCTCTATATATTATGTAACAAAACTCAGTCTGCTGTATTTAGCATTTCATTCTGTTGGTGACAGTGCGTCCTTATACTCTCTGAGGAGAAGGAACAATATTTCCGCTTACCCGCGCTAAGAGCTGCTGGCTCTCGGTTCATCTGCGCCTGGCCCCAAATTAGCTGAGAGGTAGACAAAGTGGGGTGGAGATGCTAGCCTCATTTGTCCCTAAAAGACGATTAACCCGAAGGGAAAACCCCAAGTAGGTTTTGGCTCAATTTGTCTCCCGGCCGACAAAGCCCTTGTCAGGACCGGACAAAGACCCGTGTTATCATAATACCACTGTGCACTGCTGCTTCATCCCGGGCCGCTTCTTCTTTATTTACCAGGCCTCTTGTCCTAAATGTGGGAATAAATATTGTACTACAAGTAAGTAAAGGGTACCTCGCTCATGTTAACAGTCTAATTTCATTCAATTCATGCAACATTGGTGATTCTAATTTGGCCTTCTAGAAACGATGTAAGAAAGTGCTTCGTGGTTGATAATATTGTTAATTTGACAGTCAAATAATAAATTACGTATTCATGTATTTATGGCATACACACAGATTATCTATATATTAAAACAGTTTATTTAAAAAGCTTTGGAAAATCCGTCCGTTCGTCCGCCAGTTCTACTGGACCGATTTGCTTAATTTTTTTTAATTTCCGGAATTACATGCCGGTGAATTATGGGACATTCGTAAGTCTCTAAGTTCGGCCAACTTTGAGTTAGCATTAAATTAAATCATTTAATATTCACTCAATAATTGCAGGCGAAGGCTTACCCTAACCCGCAATACATTCTATACTTGGCAGGTTGCTAAGCGACTAACACTTTCATTAATATTCTGATATTATGTGATCTTCATCCTTAGTAATGTCATTGGATGCAGCCGTGTTTGATTACTACCTGTGAAGTCACAGAGTATACACTTCCTCTGATCATGGCAGAATACTATACCCTACTAGATACTAATTAATTCTGCAACCTTCCTCGGCTTCCAAATATCGTCGGCTTACTTCTAAAACCTCGTATGTTACAATGTTCTTCCTACCCATTATATTCCGTAACACTGGCCACGCCTCTCAGCCATATATTTATATGTAATTCATCAAAACCTATTTCGTAGTGTTCATTTTCCTGTGCAGGAATGTAAAGGAAAATGGACCTTACCACACAGTATTGTAGGGATGTTGTTTTCATGGAGAATTTAAGCACTCCTACAGTTTAGCGTATTTAACGTTCATCTTCCTTTACACACAACCATAGGAAAATGAACACAAAGAAAATTGTTCTGATGGACTGTACATCCCTATGTGGCTGGGAGGCGGGACCAGTCTTAAGGAAGAAAATGGATAGGAAGTTCATATATATATTCATCAGAAGGCAGAGCGTTTATAATAACTTACATCCCCGTAAGAGGAAGCAGAAGAATTTCCCTGTGTAAAAAAAAAGCCTTTGAGGACAGGAAGCAGCTCTTAATTAATAAATCCTTAGATAATGAACTAAATGAATTGTTTATCAAAACATTCATTTGGAGTGTGTTGCTGTATGGCTGTGAAGGATGGACTCTCTTGAAGGAGGGCGTGAAACGACTAGAGGCAGTGGAAGTGTGGCTATGGAGGTAGATGACAAGAACTAGCTGGATTGAGGTAAGGTAAGGGTTATTCTGCCCGAAGGCAGGTCCGAACCTCTGCAGAGGTGTTCCTGAGCCGGAGTTTACGTGCGGTAGGGTAGCCAGTTCCTTTCCGCTCCTCCATTCTCTTACCCCAACCAACAGCGCATGGCAACCCATCCAAGTCCTGACCACGCCCAATGTTGCTTAACTTCGGAGATCTCACAGGATCCGGTGTTTCAACACGGCTACGGCCGTTGGCAGCTGGATTGAGAAGAAAACTAATGAAGCAGTGCTTAGAGAAATAAACACCCAGAGACATTTAATAACAAAGATAAAAAAGAGAAAAGCGTCAGCTTTTGGTCATATTCTCCGGCATAATGACTTCATAAAGAACTTGTTCGAAGGCAAGGTGATGGAAAAGAAAGGCAGAGGGAACACACGGAAGAAGATCATTGAACAGGTAGTTGAGATGATGGGATGCCAAGGTTATGGAGAGATCAAATGAATCGCAGAGAGAAGAGATGAATGGTTGCAGCGACAAGGCAAAACCTTTGGATAATGATGATGATGATGATGATGTTGAGATGAGACCCCATCATGACATACGCCTTAGACATTGTCTGGGAACACCTATCAAAGGATAACTTAGCTGTACTAGAAAGAGTGAATAATAATAATAATAATGTTATTTGTTTTACGTCTCACTAACTACTTTTACGGTGTTCGGAGACGCCGAGGTGCCGGAATTTAGTCCCGCAGGAGTTCTTTTACGTGCCAGTAAATCTACCGACACGAGGCTGTCGTATTTGAGCACCTTCAAATACCACCGGACTGAGACAGGATCGAACCTGCCAAGTTGGGGTTAGAAGGCCAGCGCCTTAACCGTCTGAGCCACTCAGCCCGGCAGAAGAGTGAAGTCCATGGATATTACAAAATTTCTCTGCCTGGCAAAAATCGCTCCTTCGAGACTATCCTAAAAACTCACAAGACAACCGTTCTATATAGAACTGAGATTAAAACATAATTGCCTTCTACGACACCATACCATGTTTTACAACAAGAACAGCAGCATAAAAAGTCCGACTCGTTGGCTGAATGGTCAGCGTACTGGCCTTCGGTTCAGAGGGTCCCGGGTTCGATTCCCGGCCGGGTCGGGGATTTTAACCTTCATTGGTTAATTCCAGTGGCCCGGGGGCTGGGTGTTTGTGCTGTTCCCAACATCCCTGCAACTCACACACCACAGATAACACTATCCTCCACCATAATAACACGCAGTTACCTACACATGGCAGATGCCGCCCACCCTCATCGGAGGGTCTGCCTTACAAGGGCTGCACTCGGCTAGAAATAGCCACACGAAATTAATTAAGCATAAAAAGCGTATATATGGATACATTTTTACCAAACAGATGGCATGATCACGTCAGAATGCATGAATTCTGACTACGAATTGCGGCATACCATAACGCGTTTCTTATAAAATGCTCATAAAACTATTGGAAAGGACAGACAAACAATGTGACTACGACAGGTATACCAAGACAAGTTATCTGACCTATTTACAACAAATACTGCGGATCAGCAAGGGTCTTCCAGTTATTATTAAAGAAAATTAAATAAGACTAAGACACGGCTACGTTGAGCCCATTCAGTGACTGTTAGGTCCCTGCAGATAAATTTGATGAAGTTCCCAATAGATACATTGAATGCTGTCATGTCACTCTCAAAATGAACCTGCTGAACAATCTGGATCAGCTCTCTGCAGTCACAGCATTGCGATGGTTGTACACCCCACTTACGGAGTAGTGATCCAAGTCTTTCATAGCCTGTTCTAATTCGACTGAGCGAAACTCAAGTCATTTCGTGGGTGATCTTAGCCTGGAGGGTGATTTTTCTTACTAAACAAACGCTGGCGGTCAAGTCAAGGGGAGCAGCTTCAAGCCATTCTGACGACCACTCATCCATTTTACTGTAGCCTTTAGAGATAAGTCGTCGGAATTATTATTATTATTATTATTATTATTATTATTATTATTATTATTATTATTATTATTATTATTATTATAAACAGTAGTAAACTCGTGTCCTCGGGACCTCAATGGAGGTAAGCTGCACGTACCTATTTAACCACATACCAACCCTCCTGCAATTTTTTAATTTCTGATAGTACCGGGAATCGAACTCGTCCCTCCGAGAACGGTAGTCAATAATAATTATTATTTTACGTCCCATAAATTACTTTTACGGTTTCCAGAGACGGCGGGGTGCCGGATATTTTTCCCGCCGGAGTTCCTTAACGTGCCATTGAATCTACCGACACGAGGCTGATGTATTTGAGCACCTTCAAATATCACCGGACTGAACTGGGATCGAAACCGCGAACTTGAGTTCAGAAGGTGCACACTCTACTGCCTGAGCTAATCAGTCCGCAGAGGAAAAATAAGAGAGATGAATAAAATATACCATATTTAAAAAAATAAAGGCGTATGGCCAAAGTAAGGCATGGTGCACGTCTGTAGGCGGCCCGGTTGGCTATGAGGAAGTGGCTCTATCTCTGTTGAATTCCAATGTGTAAGACGGCACACACACAGACAGCCTCCAGGTTAGGGGAACTAACCAATTAATGTTAAAATTTACGACCCGGTTTTGAACCCGGGACACCATGGACCAAAGGCCAGTACGATATTTAGCCATGCTGTTAAACATTTAAAAACAATAGAAATGAAGAATGACGAATGTAAACAAGAGCAGAGTCATCGACTTTGGAAACTAACCCCGTCGTTTGCCAGTTTTAAAAATTCCAACTCATAGACATTTATCCGTTCTTACAACCACCAATTAATTATTCCATTCCACAGGTCATGTTTGAAAACTATTGATTCTAGGCTTATCGTAGAAGCTTAATTAATGCTTAATATCCGATCTATGTGCGGGGCGTAAATCCGTCAATTATATTTACATAAATATTTCGCACAAATCTGGCGGTTAACCAGTCAAGATTATCTTCAAGCTATATATATATATATATTGCATAAAACTGGTGAAGAATATGACAGAAAAATATTCAACATACACACAAAGAACATATCGTCGGTGAATAAATCAAACCTCGTGTTGATGGCCTAAATAAAAAACCTCATATCTCCCAATGCTCTTCCTATCCATTACAGTATTTCCCTTAAGACTGGTCACGCCTCCCAGCCACGTAAGGATATGCAATCCATCAGAACAATTTTGGTTGTGTTCATTTTCCTATGCTGCACTGTAAAGGAAAATGAACCTTAAATACATGATACTGTAGGAGTGCGTAAATGCGGCACGCAAACATACATTCCTGTAGTACTGTACGGCAAGGTTCATTTTCCTTTGCACATTGGCATAGGAAAATGAACCCAACGAAAATTGTTCTGATGTACTGCATAAGCATATGTGGCTAGAAGGCGTGACTGGTCTTAAGGGTTATAATGGATACGAAGAACGTTGGGAGATACGAGGTTTTCTAATTAGACTATCGCTATGTTACAATTCTCTTCCTATCCATTATATTCCTTAAGACTGGTCACTCCCCCAGCCACGTATGGAAATGAAGTCCATCAGAACATTGCTCGTTGTGTTCATTTTCCCATGCGGTTGCGTTAAGGAAAATTAACCTTAAATACAGTATAGTGTAGGAGTGTGCAAATTCGCCCCGAAAACATAGATCCCTACAGGATTCTTCTTTACCATTAAAACAGACTTCTCAGAAGTATGAATAAATACCAAACCCATTGTCTGTTTTGCATTCAGGCCCCGAAGAGAACATTCTACATGCTTCCAAGGTTGCTACATGCAATTTACAGAATGCCAGTCCGAGGCAGGAAGTTAGTTTCTACTGACGAAGGACAGAAGTAGGAATACGTCCTTGAGTCTTAATGTATAGCACAGAAGGTAGGATGCCTAAGGTGATCTGCACGAGTACTGGCAACCAAACATGTTGCCAGCTGATGTGTGTAGTGCCAGCCAGAAAACTAGCCCTTTTATTTGGAGAAGACAAGAGAAGTACATAAAAAAGTAGAGCTGGAATAATCTAAAAACTAAAATATAAACTTATAAAAATTCAAAAAGCATAAGCATCAAAGGAATATCTATAGAAATAACTAAACAAATAATCACCGGAAAGAACGTAAATAATATTTAGGAGTGTAGAAAATCAGAAAACAGAAGATGAAAAAGTTCTGTCGGAAGAAAAATGACGTCTTCCAGTAAGAATAGCAAATGAAGTTGCCGTGGACGTGGACAGTATGACGTGGTTATAGTAAATCATTAAGCAAAGTAGGTGCTAATAAAAGAAGGGAGACATATAGTGCTCCTATGCCAAAACCACGAATGTGACAGTGCTCTTCCTATCCATTATTCACCTTAAGACTGGTCACGCCTAGCGTATAAAAGAAATTGAACCTTACTGTACCGTACTGAAGGAATGCATGTTTGCATGACATATTTACCCGCTCCTAGAGTATAATGTATTTAAGGTTCATTTTCCTTTACAGATGCGCATAGGAAAATGAACTCAACGAACATCGGTCTAATGGACTGTACATCAATATGTGGATGGGAGGCGTGACCATTCTTAAGGGAAATAATGGATAGGAAGAGCATTGTCACATTCGTGGTGTTGGCATAGGAGTGACGATATTTGCCAAACAGTGAAGTGTGAACGTAGATAGTAAACCAGAAAATTTGTAAAGGATGAATTAAAGTGAAGACTATCCCCCATGCAATAAGCCAGTAATAAAATGAATATTGATTATAACAGGTACCGTGATAAGAAGTAAATTTGAAAATTAATATACGCTAGTAAAAAGTACTTAAATTCCAGCACTAACAAGCGCAATGGGCGGATCATTTCAAATATTCTTAGTTGTGTTTTCTCCAGAAATGTGGTTGAGCCTATGGTAAGTGAAATTGAATCAAATGTAGCAAAGCCAGTGTTGTGGGTTTGCAGTTGTGATCAACGGTATTATTACGTTATATTATACTGGAGTCGAAAATGTACAAATTTACAGTTAACGTACAACTCAATTTGAAGTACACAAAACATATTATGTGAGATCATGTTACACATGCTCAGTACTTTGCAACGTTCAATGCACACTTAGTGGCTTGTAGGAAATCGTCATCTGTGCAAGTTGTGGGGCACAGAGGACCCCGAAACATAAGGGCTCGTGTTTTGTTCTTGTTCACATTTATATCTTGTATCACTTGTGCTGAATCCCCATTTCTTCAAGTTATCCCCGATCTCCCCACTCCTTATCGTAGCCTGTTCAGGGACTTCGACACCATTATGCGATCAACGGTTATCTGCAGAAAAGAGTCAGCCGTCGGACGAAACTACCGTATCTTCACATCGATCAGTTTTCAGACTAACTTTGCTGTACCGGAATGAATGCTGGATCGACTCGGGAATCTTGTTCATTTTCCTATGAGTGTGTAAAGAAAGAAAATTAACCTTAAATACAGTAGAATATAGGAATGATAAATTCGTTACGAAAGCATACATTCCTACAGTGCGGCACGGTTTTGTTCATTTTCCTTTGCACACATGCATGTGAAAATGAACACAACCAAAATTGTTCTAATGGACTGCATATCGTCGTTGCCGGGACAAAACCACCTATATGAAAATATTTTTGGAGATATACTGACCCGCAGCACATACATTATGAAGGGCGAGAATGCCTTGACTGCATTCACACAATATTGCAGCTTAGATGACAGAACCTTACCGACCACAGTTCTAAGCTAAAATATATTACATAGGAGGTTTTGTCTCGGCAGCGACGATATTATCCATATGTGGGTATTAAGGAAAGTAATGGACAGGAAGAGGATTTTGGCATACGAGGTTTTGTTTCTTCAACAACGATATGTTGACACTTGGTATTCCCGAGGCAGAACACCATTCAGGAAACGTTCGCTTTGTGAATGTTTCATAAATCCCTGCTCCACAACATTTCTACGAATCATCAGCTGCTCACGGCCAAGGAACAGTTTCACCGAATCCTCATATGAATTTTGAGTGTATCGTGACAAGAAGCAGTGTGCTATCTATCTACAAGTGCATTTAATTTTCTCTTCACTTTAACTTAGATTTAAATTTTATTTATCGTCGCTGCGTTCATTTTCCTATGTTTATGTGTAAAGGAAAATAAAACTTACCCCACCGCACTGTAGAAACGTATGTTTGTATGACGTATTTGTTACGCACTCCTATAGTATAATGTATTTAAGGTTCACTTTCCCTTTGCACCTTAGCATAGGTAAATGAACATAACGAAAATTGTTCTGAAGGACTGCACATCCATGTGTGGCTGGGAGGCGTGACTAGTCTTAAGGATAAAATGGTTACTGGAAGAAACGAAGTTTTACTCGCACAGGGACGATATATTCAGTGAATTGAATTTCCAAGACCTGAATTTTTATTTATATTGACTGCGAAAAGTATACCGATGGCTTACATCTAAAACCTCGTATCTCCCAATGTTCTTCTTATCCATTATTTTCCTTGAAAGTGGTCATGCCTCCCAGCCACATACGGATATGCAGTCCATTAGAGCAATTTTTGTTGTGTTCATTTTCCTATGCTAGTCTGCAAAGGAAAATGAACCTTAAATGCATTACACTGTAGGAGTGCGTAAATTCGTCATACAAACAATATCCCTACATTAGAGTATGGTAAGGTCCAGTTTCCTTTACACATTAGCATGTCCATTTTCCTCTACACATTAGCACAGGAAAATGAACATAATGAAAATATTCTGATGGAGTGGATATTCGCGTGTGGCTTGGAGGCGAGACCAGTGTTAAGGAATATAATGGATAGAAAGAGCATTGGGACATACGAAGTTTTAGATGTAAGGCATCGGTACATACATAAGTTATCAGTTTTCATTGTTGATTTATTCAGTGATTCTGACCATTATTATTGGAGTGTGGTATTGTATATAAGTGAAACATGGACTATAACTAGCTCAGAAAAGAAGAGAATAGTAGCTTTTGAAATGCGGTATTACAGAATAATGCTGAAGGTGAGATGGGTAGATCGAATCACAAATGAAGAGATGAACTGGTGAGAGGAGGGCGATTTGACGAAATTTGACCAGAAGAAGAGACAGAATAACAGTGTACTTCTTAAGACACCGACATCTTGGTTAATTAGTTTTTGAGGGAAGTGTGGGCGGTGAAAACGACAGTGGTAGACCGAGGTATGAATATGACAAACAGTGTAGAGGAGATGTAAGATGTGTTAGTTACGTAGAAATGAAAAAGGTTAGCACAGGATAGGGTGGCATGGAGCGCTGCATGCAACCAGTCTATATGCTGATAGCCCCTAGCAACATTATTAATTATTATTATTGGTACGGGGATACCGTGGAACGCAGAGGTGTAAAAAGGTGTTGGGGTGAATGGGTGGACAGAGGAAAGATCGAAGCGAAATTTAAAACACTAAAATTGGAAATTTTATTTCTTTCCTTTTTTTCTGACTTTAAACTTTGGTAAACAATAACAACAAATCAGGAGCTCGTCGGCTCAAATTACAAGAAAAATTTAAGTTCAGGTACACAATAAATTGATGAATGTGCTTGTAGCCTCAAAGTTACATTGTTCAAAAGAGCACCATTGCTCCATTCAATTAATAGTCTAGGAGACTCCGCTCCAAAACTTATTACAATCTAGCCTCTCCAAGGCACAATTACTAACCCAACATATACATTAGATCAGTACAAAGTAGTTTTACTTTCCTATCCGCTCGACAGTCTGATTTACACTTGACTACGAACAGTAAGAAATTAAACAGGCGCAATAAGTGCCCATACTAAATGGCCTTAGAGGTCAAAAGGAAAGGTTTATGATATCGGCCTCAAACAAAACGCTAGGAGGTGAACACTTGCACTCCTTTGGAAATTCACTTTGAAACACCTAAAATCCTATCTGGGCTTATGGCCCTAAGTTACAGAGGCTAAGCCTGTACTACAGAGGGTGACTAGATGGAGAAAAATATTAAGTTCCAAAAGAAGAAATCATTTTTAAAGTTTTACAAAATCATAGTAACCCCAATACCAAGTTAAATGGAAGGGGGGGGGTGAACATTCTCTATTCCCTAAGTTTCATATGGCCCCGCAGCGACTTGAATGAAGTCTTTAGAATTGCTCGAAAAATTTACATTTAGAAGATGATATTAAACATTAGAAATTTACATTAAGAAAGAATATTTTGAAACCTTCCCCTCAAGTCTTATGAGTAGATACAGTACCTACATATAAGAACTTCGGAGAAACACCCTTCTTATTAGTCTCTCTTACTACAGGTAGATGATAATGTTGAAATATTCAGAATACGGGTTCTAACACCTCGAAGTACATAGGTATCTGATTAATGAAGGTCAACAATCATGAAATACTCCTAAAGCCAGAGTCCCAGCCATGCAAATTATACTGACCCTGAACGCATTTTTGCCTAGAAACGTGTTGCGGGTCAGTATCAGATTTTCATTCCGTTCGACTTATCGTCGATGTTCGAGCAAAACCTCGTATGACACAATGATCTACCTATCCATTATTATCCTTTAGACTGGTCACATCTACCAGCTACATATGGATATTATGTCCATCAGAACGATATTTGTTGTGTTCATTTTACTACCGCTCTGTATGAATGTATGTTTGTAAGACGTATTTACGCACTCCTACAGTATAATATAATTAAGGTTTATTTTCCTTTGCACCTTTGCATAAGAAAACGAATACAATGAAATTGTTCCGATGGACTGCATATCAATCAATACGTGACTGAGAGACGTGGCCAGTCTTAAGAAAGATAATGGATAGGAAGGGAATTGTGAGTTACGAGGTTTTGCTCGAAAGGCAACGTTATGTTTTTTGCTCTACTGTAGATATGGACACCCTGATAACCAGACAGTTGCACGCGCACAGTCGTTGAACACGAATAGACCAAAATAATAATAATAATAATAATAATAATAATAATAATAATAATAATAATAATAATAATAATAATAATAACGCGCTGAAATCCGTCAAGATATGGTGGTGGTCGTGGTGGTGATGGTGGTTATTGTTTTAAGAGGGAGTACAACTAGGCAACCATCCTCTATATAACATTCATCAGAGAGAGAAAATTGAAGGGATCCGATACTTCGAAAACTGAAGGTATTGCCCAAAGAATGACAAGGGCCACGAAGGGCGTGAAAATGAAAGTCCCTATGATTCGCAAACCTAATACCATCGGAGTCGGAAAAGAACAAGAGTTGAAGAAGGGAGGTTGGATAGGACAGACAGACGAAAGTGAGGAGCCTGGCACACCCGTAAAGCCATGGCGGTCAATGTGGTAGATATTTATTGAACGATTTCCTTATATAACTTACGACGTTCCTTGTACTTCTTTTTTTTTACAATTTTCTCTATGTCATATCGACAGAGATAGGTTTCACGGAGACTATGGCATTAATTAAGGTACAGCCCGTGCATTTGCCTGGTGTGAAAATGGAAAACCAGGGAAAACCTTCTTCAGATTTTCCGACATTGGGAAAATGGCCTACTGTAAGAGAGCGTGAATAAATCCTGCAATCATACATTCCTAGAGTGTGGTACGGTAAGGTTCATTTTCCATTAGACGCAAGCATACTCACATCGAATATTGTTCTAACGGACTAAATATCCATATGTGGCTGTGAGAAGTCTTAAGGAAATAATGGTTTGGAAGAGCATTGTGAGATATAACGTTTTACCCGAACAGCGAGATTTATTCATAAAATATTTACCAGTTTTTATCTTCGTCAAAGGGATTCACTAATCTCTTAAACTTTGCGAACCACTGCAGTAGACCAACAATCCATGCGGTAAAAAAAAAAAAAACAGTCGTCCAGGCCGTTTAATGGATTGAAGGGAACGATTTCTACGGATCGTGGATTACATCAACGCCATAAGTAGCAAACTGATATTATATGTTCGACCGTGCAAAACATTTTAATAAGATTCTGATAAGGCTGATAGTTTACCCAAGGTATTGTCAGACTGATCCGTACTACTTTCCGGTAGGTATCTCCCATTCATCCATCCCTGACCCGGTCATTGAGTCATTGACTGGAAAACAGGTTGTAGGTTTTCTTTTTCAACAATGTAACAACAATGGAAAAGATAACTGGCAACGGTCACTTAAAGAGTTAGCAAGAAGAAAGGTCATGGGTTGGAAGAGCGGAAAAAATGGAAACCAGGAGAGGACTTGAAAGGAATCTTTTAATTTTGTGTTTGAATGATGCGAAAGATGTAAATATGTCAATATTGCTTAGTGTGTTACCTAGGGTAGTGAGACGGTGGAAGATAGAGCGTTGTTGTAAGGTTAGGCGCGGACGAGACACATGATGAGTATGTCGGTTGCGTGTTGGGAGGGGGAAATATGTATAGGGAAGTACGTCGAAAGAGACATTCGTTATAGCCATTGATTATTTTATGAAGGTAAAATAGGTCAGAGAACTGTAAACGGCTTCTCATGTCAAGAATACCCAGGTGGTTCAAAATGTCAGATTTAGTTTTGCTCTTAAAAACAGGTTTGCGAGTTTTAACAACGAAAGTGAAAAAGTTAAAAATACCAATTAGTTGAGATATGTTTATGATAGCAGTTGAGGACCAAATAGGAGAAAAAAGTCAATAATGGGAAGAACATAGGAGACAAAGTATAATTTGAAGGCGTTAATATCATAAATTTCATTGAAACTGTAAACAATGCCTAAGGGTACGCATAGCATGGAATTTTATTGACGAAATATGAGCAGAGAAGGTCAGTTTACAGTCTAGTCGCAGTGTATTTCCCTGGATGGTGTATGCCGTGTTCATTGCTTGCTTTAGCAAAGAAAAAGGTATTCTATTACACTTCTTAACATTGGGAGAACGATTCCATTTCTTAAATGAGGCACCGCACAAATTGAGAACATTCTGTAATTCATCACAGCCATCAGTAGTAGACACTTCCCTTAGGATTTACGGTCGGAGTGACATTAGACTGGATATATATTATTTTTATATTTTGTGAGGAATCTCCTGGGCCCCTTAAATGCCCGGGCCCTCCTGCATTGCAGGCCCTAACGTTTCGCCCCTGGTATCTCCATAGGTAGCTACGTCGACAACAAACACCTATCAAGCGTTCATCGTCCAAGTGAAAACGGTTACGCACTCATGCGGAGAGCAGAAGATCCATGTTTTCAAACTCCAACGTTGGTTTAATTTCCGTCTCTATCGGCCATGATAAAAATAAGATCCATACATAAACATTCAGGTAATCCAACAAAGACCGCGGCCTGATTTTAATCCCATGTTTTGCTTCTTGCAGACTTCGTGGTAATATGTTGACGCTTTGTAGTACTTGCCTTTAAACAGAAAGTAATTATTGTGGCTTATAAGACAGCACAGTTGAAGTTCATTATTTATTTTCTTTATTCTCATCTCCCGTCCTTCATATTGTGCGAAAAATACCTTTTGCTCATGAATATATATGTTTTTCTTTTATTAACAATAATTTCATACTTTCTTTTGCTTCATTCTACATGACTTCAAGATTAACTTATATTCCTGACTAACCTAAACCTTGCCAAACCACGTATATATTTACATACAACATACTCTAGCAAAAATAATAATAAGGAAAGAGCGGCACACTTTGACATCAACCTGTTTTTCCCTTCGGGTTTTTACATACTTTGTTTCTCAAACAAGCAAACAAACAAATAAGTATGCACACGCATTTTCATAAGACAAATATATAAACACATATAAAATGTTTGCCTTATACATACATGCGTGTAAGTGAATTTTTTCCTGTTTTTTTGTGAGCATGTAGGTATACCGGTTACATACATTATAATGAATTTAGTCGTTCTTTTGTATTTTCCATTACCGCTGCAAGAGACCTCCTTCTGTCTCCTCCTTTACTACATATGTGTGCTCTGCGTTCCCATTCGTTTCACAGAGACATCGTCATTGCACATATGCTGCCATTATCCTGGGGCAATCTATCTTTTGGGTGGATAATGTTTGACAGTAAAAGTTGCCAATTAATGTCACAAAAGTAAAAAACAAAATATTTGTATATATATACATATATATATAACGGTATGCGAGCCGTCTCTTTCTCTGCGGAACGTTTGTCATTTTCATATCACATAGCATTATATAATTTTTTGGAGAGTCCTACACTAGTTGATGATAAAGCAGACGTCTCTCCTCTCCCTTTCTCTTTAACAATCTAGTTATAAAAAGGGATGTGAGAGGGGGAAGGACGATGAATACGAGGGGGAAAAGAGGCATTTCGACACACACAAAAAAACTTCATAATTTCACCTGAGCTTTGTATATTATGTTACAATACTGTATATTGAATGTGCAAATAATTGGACAATATGCATTGGAAAAGAGTTTTTATGACATATACGTATAAAAATTCAGGATGTTCGCCTTCCGTCGTAATCACTGGATTTTTGGAACAAAAAGTAACTGATCAGTTGAACAATAGACCGTGAGATAGAGTTGAAATATGATATTTTAGAATTGTTACGAGAGTCTACACGGAAAGGACTTTCCATTCTTCTTTTTCAGCCGATAGCTGTGTGCGGTTGGTTTTATGGAATAAAACATATTAGTAAATATTAAATTTCACATAGGTTTTTGTTCTTCAGTAATTGTGTCAGTTCATAGAAAGCAGTAATGATACGTCCATATCCTTCATATTAACCGTCAGGCATGCTCGTTATGTGCTGGTCCAACCAGGCTATTGATTTATCTTGCCTTTTAATTACAAATATATGGAGAGGGTTCGGCGTTTTTGTATGTTTGTTTTTGTTATTTGTGATTCGTAATAAGACCAATCAAAGTAGCCGAGCAGGCAGTAGTCCCTCTCCAATGAAACGTGGTTCTGTGCTGTATACAAGGTCCAATCAAAGTCTGGTCAATAATAATCAATGTGGCTAGATGTGCGGGCGCATTCCAAAAATGTGTATTAGATACTCCGAGAATCTTTTATATCATGTTCATTATTATTATCATCATCTAGCAAGCAGACAAGGCTCAAGTGGCCTGTTACCACTTTCACCCATCTCTAAACAGAACATTTACAACGAGGAAGGTATCGTAGGATATACTTCAGGCTTCGTTCCGTTGTCAGTCTTTCTTTCCTGGCCGTAAAGTGTACTTTGAATGAAATCCTCCAAAACACTTGAAGTTGAAACCTTGAGTATTTTAGCCCCATTTTTACGGTTAGGTATCCTTCCTGATGCCTACTTTATGTCTAGGGATGTACAGTACCTTACTAAAGTTTAAGATCACCAGCGAAGATTGGTTAATGAACTCCTGGTCCCATACTTAAAGTAGCAATTAGTCTACAAAATATTTATCGGAGTATTCGTATTGATATACAACTTATGAAAGAGAATCGTTGAAATATCCAATGAAGTTCAAGGGTTATAATTATTTCAACCCCGCTCTTGGGTGTAAAGCCCACCCTGTTCACTAAACAACAGCAGGTATTATGGCTACTTTTTTCTAAATACCTATCCAATAGAGTGTATATTTCCGTAAAATTCGAAAGATGAAATTGCCACGTTTGTCTGTATCTTTCACAACACTCACTTCTCAATTCGGATGATGACTGTAGTCTCAAAGATACGATGCCAGTCAGCGATAATTCTCGACCTGTAACATATACCGACCTCTGCAATCTGTTTAGCGAAGCCTGTAAGTAGTTATAATACACGGGTTCACCGCCGTCTTTGCCTTAGGCCCCCTGGGAGAAGCTTCCGCTTCACGGAAATATGGATATTAATTTCGAGAAAAATTTATTTGGCTTGCTCTATGACATGTTTTATAAATATCAATGTCCGGCTCCATGGCTAAATGGTTAGCGTGCTGGCCTTTGGTCATAGGGGACCCCGGTTCGATTCCCGACAGCGTCGGGGATTTTAACCATCAATGGTTAATTTCGCTGCCACAGGGGCTGGTTGTATGTGTCATCTCCATCATAATTTCTTCCTCACCACGACAAGCAGGTCGTCTACGGGAGTCAAATCAAAAGACCTGCACCTGGAGAGCCGAAAATATCCTCGGACACTCCCGGCACTAAAAGCCAACGCCGTTTCATTTTTTGTAAATTTCAATTATCATATTAACAGAAAAAGGATCGTCCGCTATTTTCTCCTCAAGAATTTAAAAATAAAGCACCGATTGTAGTTATAGACTGCTCTTATTACAAAGAATCTATAAAAGAATCTCCTGTTGATATGCGTCTAGAATTTGAAACATCTGAAAATATTCCTGTTGACAATACAGCCTATTGTATTATTCACTTCACTGATGTCACTTACCATACACTATCGAATATCGTCACAAGACTAAAAAAATATTTCTATTCCATTATTATTAGTGTGTGTGTGCTTACGCTGTATGCCGCAGCATTTCATTCTGTACTCACCATGCGGTTTTTCATCAAGGTACGCTGCTTACAATATAAATTACGCTCGGTAAATGCTACCTGTCCATTGTAAGAGGTAATTAGACGGAGTTGCATGCAGACGTTGTCAGCAATACTACAAAAATCGAGGTAAAACAGTAATACCGATTGAGATGTATCAAATTCAATGATTAAAGGCTGTGGACTGTGTATGCGTGAATTAAGGAATGTAATTTAAATCTATGTACTTTCAAAGCTTTACCTCACATGTGTTAATATATGTGATAAACTAAAGAGAAACGTTATTTATTTATTTCAATAAGCCTATCCCTTTATTCGCCACTCCCAATTCCCCAATCTACTTTCTACTTTCATCAATGAGCAAATGCACAGCTATCCAGTATTTTTTTCATCGTGCTACGGGTAAGTATTATTTCATGGATACGTCTTAAAAGATTATGTCACCTGTTACATGTGTTGGATATGTAGTCAGAATATATCAGGTAAGGCTTATCCTGTCTTGTTAGGTACCCGGTAAGTAGGGCAAACACTTTTCGGATCAGAGCACAAGGGTTTAGTCTCTGGCTGGTATCAACAATATTATACACTACTATAAGTCTATAGAGTTCATATCTATAAGCTCCTAAGTTCAAATAAAAACTGAGTGTCCCAGACAGTGAAAAAACGAACAGCCCATTACGCGTCAGCACAGACACCATCTTGTTCCAAGTTCAGCTACAAGCTCCCCTAAGTCGCTTTCCAACGTTACGCCCCCTATGAATAAGGCACACGCATTAAGCCTTACACTATGTCTCTAGTCCCGTGCCGCTATCTTATTCCAAGTTCAGCTCCAAGCCCCTGAGGTTGCCTTCCAATGTTACACTCCAATGAATAAAATATATGTATTAAGTCTTACACCATCTCTCTAGTCCTTTTAGTACGACGTGTAGCCGCTATCTCGTTCAAGATTCCAAGCTCGCCCTCCTCCTCTTCCTTTCAATAGACCTTAATGTGTAGCTACTACTTTGTTCAAAATTCCAAGTTCAGCTCCAAACCCCTGAGGGTGCTTTCCAACGTTACGACCCTATGAATAAAGTATTAACGCTGGTCTGCGTAAGATTAAGCCTGCACTTTTAGTCAGGGTGTAGGGAAGGGCAACCGGTTAGTTTAACGCCTGGTCACCGCGAGGTTAATCCTGCACAGGTCAGGGCGATGTTAAGCCTGCACAATTAGCTAGGATGTAAAGTTATGTCCGAGCTAATGTAGGGAAAGGCTGTCGGTTAGGTTAACGCCTGGTCAGAGTAAGGTTAAGCCTGCACTTTTTAGGTTAAGCTTGCTCTCTTGGCCATAATCACATTGGCAGTTAGGTTCAGCTTGCACTTTTTGGTATCAAAGTTGGGTCTGTAAGGTTAACGTCCTTAAGCCTAGAATCTGTCTGTGAGGTTAAGCCTGAACACGTCATGCCTGTTAGATTAAGTTTGCACTGTTGTCCATAATCACGTTGGCTGTTAGGTTAAGCGAACACTCTTAGATATCGAAATTGGGTCTCTAAAGTTAATGCCCTTAGGCCTAGAATCGAACCGAGGGTGTGTGAGGTCAGGCCTGCACACGTAGCTAGCTTAACGTCGTATGTGGTTAAGGACGCGCTCTTAGCCAACTGCCCTACTTTTCAAGTGAGGTCACATTCCGTGAGGTGGAGGCCTCTCCCAGGGAGCCTGAGGCGGAGGCGACGGCTGAACCCGTTTATGTAACTACTCCTGTACTGTGTGAGGAGTGCTTGTTCGATGACGGTAGCTCATTCCAAAGATTTTTCAAGCATTTCTAAATACATTGTTAATTGTTATTATTTAAATGCAAAATTTCGAGAACATTCCCAGAATAAAACGACCCTATAACATTTGCATCTTTCGGCTTGTGTGCCAATGTACACTATTGGATAGTTATTTAGATAACAATTATATATCCATATACCTTCTGTAGTTAAATGAACAGGATGGTCTTTACACCCAAAAGTGAGGTATTTTTATAGGTTCTCCAGATGTTTGAGAACTTTATTAGAAATTGAAAGGTCGTTTTTCATAAGTTGTATATCAACACGAATAAGCCAAAAAATATTTGCAGACCAATTGGTACGATAAATGTAGTTATTATTATTAAGCGTATGGAATTTACAGAATGGACAAGTATATAATTATACAAAAGAAAAACCTGCAAAGAATACAAGGTAAGTAGGGAACAATTACACATGAATATCTAAATTGTTTATCCACTGCACTAGGGATACTGAGACATCAGCAAAGTCTTTACGGTCTCCACCATAAGCACGCAGAGGGCATTCGTCCATTATATGATGCATGGTCTGGACTAAAGCACCACAATCACATGCTGGAGAGTCCCTGAAGCCCCACTGGTGAAGGGAGAATGCAGATCTTCCACAATTTGTGCGGAACCTGTTTAGTGATGCCCAGGAGTTCATTAACTGATTTTAGCTGGTGGTCTTAAAAGTTTGATAGATACTGTATTGAAATATTAAGTTTATATTTTTTTGGCGATAGTTGGTAGTGTGGAGTGGTGTGGTGTGTGTAAAAGACGAGATGTATATTAAGATGAACGCAAATACGCAGCCCCCAAGCTGGAAGAATTAACAAGACGAAGCTAATATTCCCGACCCAGCACGCTCTGAGCTGCAGGCTACTACGCTGGCCATTCGGAGGAGCTAAAAGATAAAATAAAATAATTCATGTAACATGTTTTACCCAGTTCTTCGTTTGTTGCAATACCTTCATTAAATTTTCAGTACTCCTGTCATCTCATCGTTTCATTCGTGCAGTACTTCTCATAAATACAGGATGACCCAAAAATCCGTTAACATTTGACGAGACAATACTTCACGGAATATCGGAGGTAGAGAGGTAATTTAACACACATGCTTGGCATGACATAGGATTTTTGTGACACCAAAATAAAGTACACAATATGACCAACCGGTGGCGCTGGACAACAACAGGTCAGGCAGAAATGAATATACATGCTTGGCCTGACATGAGGTTTTATTGACACGAACAACGAATACAAAAACAGACCAACAGATGGTAGTAGACAACAACACGTTAGTGATGCCGCATGAGCGCCGTGTACGGTATAATAGGGGCTGTCATGAGAGAGAGCGTCAGATGCGCCTGCAATCGCGACATGTTGACGTTACCAGAAAAGGCACTATTAGTGAAGCTTTATTTACTTTACTTTGGTGTCAATAAAACCGTATGCTGTGCCAATCGTGTGTGTCAATTATTACCTCTATACCTCCAACATTCCGTGAGGTATTGCCTCGTCAAATGCTAACGGACATTTGGATCATCCTGTATGTCACCAACAGCACATCCCATATTGCGTACGTAAAGGACTGATCAAGCGATAGCTAAGAGTACTTTGCAATTCTCTGAACTAAATATGGTTTCATAACTGAAAACAGAGTTCACATAGTTTTGATTAGAAATATTTGTATCGCATAACAAATAACAAGAAGAGTTAGGAGTGTATCAGTTGTGGAGTGTCTGTTCAAAACTAACTACTTTTTATTTTTATCAAGTATCTACAAGTCGCCTGAGCGATAGGGCTCCTCCACGGGGAGTCTTTGAGGTTAGGATTCGACCCATAGGTAAGGTTAAGACGTTATTATGACGTCCTAACCTCATCTATGGTTGAGTAACTCCCAAGTCATTGACCTTGCCTTCATCAGAAAAATGCTGACTCAGCAAATATTCAAATTTTCCGCCAAAAGCGTAAGAAAATGCTGATTCAGCACCCATATTATTTTAGAACGTACTCTGCACCAACATTTAGCGCAAGATTAATGCAGAGATAACCAAAGAAGGTGTCTATTTTAAAAGTAGATTTATCGAACCTATGAAGCTGCTGTAATTTTTTTTAACAAATTATCCATATATCACTAATAATATACATTTTTGCCTCAACAGTTAATTTAATACTTGGAATCCAGCTGACCAGATGAGACGACGAAATGAACAGCATAATTATACTCTATGCATTTTACGCCCTTAATTCGGTTGACGTAAAAAAGGCAGGAGTGCTGGAATTTCGTCCCAAGTCTGCGGAAAACTTGACGGTCTCTCATTACAACATACCGGCACTAAAATGATAGTCGATTATTCCGGTATAACCGAACTAAACTGTTAGGGAACTGATGCCTTATATTGTTTGAGAAACCACTCGAAAATATAAGGACGTGAAACTCACTGAGTTCATGGAACTCATTGGCTTTGATGTTGTGGTAGTTTGCTGTAAAAGGTAAGAACAAGATAGTCAGTGTCTTGTGAATATTAACTGAGTACTTAAAATAAGAATAAATATTTTATGTCCTATTACCAATTTTAATCGTTTTTGTAGACGCTTAGATGACGACATTTCACCATTTAAGATTATTGCCGATGAACCTGCCGATATGAGGCAAGCGTATTTGAGCACCTACAAACACAAATGGACTGATCTGAGATCGACTCCACCAGAAAGAGCTCAGAAATCAAGTGCTCTAACGTCTGAGCTACGTAGTCTCTCAAGGAAAGGAAGAGTTTGGACCTTCTTAAGGATGATGGTATCGTCTAAAGAAAGTAATAGACCTCCAAAGGCGAAAATAACTCCCTGAACCCCAAACATCCTAACACCATCGCTGTCGGAATATAAGGAAGGTCAGGAAGTTAGAATATAGAGAAAAACTTTGACAACAAGAATTACAAACAATATATCTGTTCATGACCAAATGGACAGTTTCTACTGCTAATAGAAGAAAGAAGACATGATAACGTACAGTTTATTTGAATATATAAAAGAAAAATGAAGAAGTGTATGTTTATTCCTGTGCTATAATTTCTGACAGACTTTGTCAAACAATTTACATGACATCTTTCTTAATACTAGTACAGAAGCAACGTCTAAAAATACAACAATGTACGGCATTTTAAAGTTTTCATCAAAATAAAAGCAGAAGGAATTAATGAGAATTGTTTTGGTGAAACTGTCTGCCTCTTGTATGACTACTGCCGCAGATCTGCAGGGCATATTATTAACAGGTAGAAGAATCTAGATGGCATCGCAAAAGGAGTGAAACTTTTCCCACAGAAATGTCTACCAGAAGGTATTACTCTAATCAGTACTTTTATCCAGAAGGAGTCAATTATATTTATGAACAATATTAACCTTATCCTGCAGCTCATAAGAGAGAGAGAGCATCTGTGAGAACTATACGGCAATTAACTGTTGAAGAAAATCAGACCAGTGACATTTAAGTTTCCAATTGAATACATAATAGGGAGTGCCCAATAAATCGAAATTACTTTTAAAGCTATATATTTTGAATTTTTTTACAAAACAACCTTATCCACTTCAAAACATTCTCCATTACAACTACTGCATTTGTCCCACCGGTGCTTCCACTGTTCAAAACATTTTTTGTAGTCATCTTTAGAAATGACTAACAGCGCCTCCCTCAATTCCTTCTTGACCTCTTCAATGTTGATATAGATGCTGATTCCCATATTTGTCCCGAATGAGTAAATTTATTATACCATTATAAATGGTCCGTTATTGGACATTATAAATTTTCCAGATAACTCATTCCTGTATAAATTTTCCAGCAAACTTAGGTTCCCTATGGGAATCAACATCTATATCATCTGATGGCCAAGCAGGCATCAATTTTTGATGATGAGAATAAATCTCTCATAGTGCATTGGCACTGCCGGTGGCTCCAAGTAGCCTACGCAGTGGCCTCCACGGTATGCACTAGCCATGCGTCTTGGTGGGTGTGCTATTTACCAACTGATGAGCCCAAACTTAGCACACTGGGGCGAAACGCTGGCAACCAGGAATGAGTTAGCTGGAAAATCTATAATATATTATAACGGACCATTTATATTGGTACTCTTCAATGTTGTCAAATCGGTGTCGTTTCATGACCCTTTTCATTCGCGGAAATAAGAAAAAGTCGCCCGGAGCCAAGTCAGGCGCGGGGCAGCGGAACCTAGACAATCCGCGCGGAAAGCTACTGTGCACCATGGCAAGGACGAAGTATAGGCATACGTGAACGTCATGTCGGCAAAATCTAGGAGTGGCTCAATACGGGATAAAGCTCCAATGGCAAATAGTCATTCATTAATGTGTGTGAATCGTCTTCTAAAATATACCATATGTAACGACATTCCATTCCTTCTGGTGCGAAAACTATTGGTCTTGGGTACGTGACCACACGTCCTCTTTTATCCGGACATGCCCTCCTTTACAGACCATTGTCCGGGGCCCGGGTGGATTATTTAAAAGAACTGAAATGTCCGTTTTAAAATGAATCTGATGATTTGTGGTAATCTGTTTTCTACTACCTTAACATCAGAAATGGGCGAAGTATTTCAATTCTTCTAAGTCAGTTGATTGCAGTTCAGAGTTATTAAAACTTGCATAATACCTTTCGCTATACCAGGGCACAATGCAAATATATAACGACTATTTTCATTGATCTTAGCACAATGGACTGATCATAGGAACCATTTCAAAATAGAGTATGTGAAAATACTTTTAATGCAGGGCCTCTCAAACGCCAAAAATCTCACGCATGCAAACTGGTGCGCAGAGTTCCTGTGCACAGTGCACCGGTCCCTCTCGTCTCGGCTCGGACCAATGCTTCGTCTCTGGGCTACTCGGCTAAGCTCAGCTCAACTCGGCTCAACTCGGCTCGGATTTGGAGCGCTACGGAGCAAGTGATGGAGAGGGAGACAGGGGGAGGGAGCGAGACAGGCGTGGGGACAGCGCTATTGCTCCAAATCGGAGAGTGGGGGTCTGCACTCTGGTCAGCCAAACGGAGTCGTCTTTTGCACCGTGCACAGTGCATGCACCCTGCGAGGCACTGTTTTACTGGTTTAATATATTCTGAAGGAATTTACTTCTGTATCTTTTGAGAAGTATATTTGGACACTGCGAAACTCGTGAAGGCAACGGAATCTTCAGAAAAGTACCATCAAGGAGTGTAAATTAGTTTCATTGATTACATTTTATAATAATATCCTGTATAATATGGAAATGGATACATTTTGTTTTACTGTGTGAAAATTAGAGCATATGTCTAAACTCAGAGTCTCAAAGAAGGATTTTTTTGTCTTCTTTTTCCGGACATTGTTCCTCTTTCTGAACATTTCTGTCCTCTTTTTCATCTATTTACATCTGGTCACATTGTTCTTGGGGGTAGAGGGATTTCATAAAGGTTTTGCCTGTTTTGCCACATGCTTACCGCCAAGCAATTATTTAGTTATGATGTATTGAATAGTCTCCTCTTTCACAATTCTTCACAACTCACCGTTTAAATAAAGACATTCGCGCATAAACCACATAAAATTGTATTAGCTGATATTTTTGCAATAAATCTGTAACGGCGACTGACCCTCTGTAGATGGTGAAGGATCAAATGTTACTGAACTACCAGCCAGAATTTTAGTACATGATGATATCGTGACTGAAATTTATAGCAAAACGTTCACATCTACAAAATATGACATCATTTTCTCAATTAATTAATTACATCCGGTGGCTCAAAACGATACCTATCGTCAACAGATTATTACTGAAGATGAAAGCTAGCTACTTCATTTTCATACATAATTCTTGAATTCCTTCGAATTAACCGTTTGCCTCCATACATTCTAATTCTAAAAATTGGAGCCATAGTTATGCTCCCTAGAAATCGGACCGTTTTCCAACGGCTCCTAAACGGAACCCTTTTAGGTCCTAGTTCTAGGAAGTATGTACGAAAATTGTTTAGATTTGGAAATAATAAGTGGAGATCAAGCTGGACAGAGAGCTCTAATCCCTCGAATCGATTTAAGATCATCCGATAAAACACTTCCACTTTCTTTCACGAGGCATCAATTTCCAATTCGTTCGGTATTTTGTATCACGCTCAATAAACTTCAAGGGACATGAAGGTCTCTATTTACCTCAATGGCCAGTTTAAATGTTGCAATGTCAAGAGCCCAATATTTTAACGTCGCAATAGAGTCGAAAGGTAAATAGGGAACATGCATAATTTTCAATTCTTTTTTTTGAAAAGTACACCAATGAAATAGTACGTAAACGTATTACAATGAGGTAAGTTGCCTTGTTTTCTACCATAAAAAAATGTTCAAGAGTGCTTTTCCGCAAGGCGAGTGAAACGGCCTCTGACGTAAGCGGCGCGCTGTGACGTCACGATCCAGTAGAGCACGCAGCTCTACCAGCCATTGTGCATCAGCCGTTACTAAAAGCCGATTGTTTATTATTCGTGATCCCGAATAACTTCAAAATGACATAAGAAAGGTTCAAAACAGCACAGTCAGACAATCTATCATGTGTAGATGTCATCATTCTTGAAAAATAGTGACTTTTGTGGCCGCAGAAATTCGCGGATAAAAAGCAAGTTTGTAAGTGGCATCTTTTATATACGTGCAATGTACTGTAACCCATATTATTAGGATAACAACGAACCTGGATAGACATCACATCACTTTCAACATTTCCTTCTAGACTGATTCCCATATTAAAGAATAACATTACATTTTCGGGCTTTCAGCATTAGTAAAGTAAGAAATCTGATTTCAGCACTAACATAAACATATAGGTAGCATTATAGTACTAGTCCGCCTCTGTGGTGTAGTGATTAATGTGATTAGCTGTCACCCCCGGAGGCCCGGTGTCGATTCCCGACTATGCCATGAAAGTTGTAAACAAATAGCACGAGGGCTGGAACGGGGTCTACTCAGCCTCGGGAGGTCAACTGAGTAGAGGGGTTTCGAATCCCACCTCAGCCACTCTCGAAGTGGTTTCTCGTATTTTCCCACTTCTCTTCCAGGCACCGAAGGCCACGGCCGTTTCCTTCCCTCTTCCTTGTCTATCCCTTCCGATCTTCCCATCCTCCAATAAGGCCCCTGTTGAGCATAGCAAGTGAGGCCGCCTGGGCGAGGTAATGACCCTCCTCACCAGTTGTATCATCATACCCTAAGTCTCACGCTCCAGGACACTGCCCTTGAAGCGGTAGAGGTGAAAACCCTCGCTGAGTGCGAGGGAAAAACCAAACCTGAAGGATAAATTGATTAAGAAAGAAAGAAAGAAATAAAGAAGGAGAGAAAGAAAGAAAGAAAGGGCGATCATAGTACTATAGGTCTATAATCTATCATTCCCGAAAAAATATATATTTTGGTTGGGGCAACTGGCCTACCCACTTCCGGGGCCCATGAAAGAGTAACATTAATTATCTTGGTGGAGGGAAAAAGTTAAACATGGTAAAGATAAAGATAAATATGACTTCATCTAGTTTTCACAAGTCGGGCTGAGTGGTTCAGACGGTTGAGGTGCTGGCCTTCTGACCCCAACTTGGCAGGTTCGATCCTGGTTCAGTCCGGTGGTAGTTGAAGGTGCTCAAATACGTCAGCCTCGTGTCGGTAGATTTACTGGCACGTAAAAGAACTCCTGCAGGACTAAATTCCTGCACATCGGCGTCTCCGAAAACCGTATAAGTAGTTAGCGGGCGTAATGTCAATAACATTAATTACATTTGGCTTTTAACAAGCTGAGCATATCACGCAAGAAAAGTGTCTTGGTGACATTTTAGTCGTTCAATACAGGAATGTATTTGGGTACTGTGACTTTTACCTTTTTTTTTTTTTTTTTTTTTGCTAATTGCTTTACATCGCACAGTCACAGATAGGTCTTATGGTGACGATGGGACAGGAAAGGCCTAGGGATGTGAAGGAAGCAGCCGTGGCCTTAATTAAGGTACAGCCCCAGCAGTTGCCTGGTGTGAAAATGGGAAACTACAGAAAACCATCTTCAGGGCTGCCGACAGTGGGGTTCGAACCCACTATCTCCCGGATGCGAGCTCACAGCTGCGTGCTCCTAACTGCACGGTCAACTCGCCAGGTATTTTTATCCTTCGGTTTATTGACTTAGCTTGTATACCCTAAGACTTAGGCTAAGTTGAATAATATTTTAAACACGAACATCACTATTTTCACCTGTGTGCAATTATGTTATTTATTTCACTAATATTATGATAATTATTATAATTGAGCAATGTTAGCTTATAAGACCCCAACAGACAAGCATTGGTTTTGTGTAGAAATATACATTTGTTAAATTCGCGTTGTTTCCTTTCATGATGTACACGCCTATTTTTTGTTATATTATACAGTATTTAGATATAGCCTAAATTTCTTTACTAATTAAGCTCTTCAATAAAGACATAAATAACTGTCGCATGCCAAGATAATTTGGTAGAATTAGAGCTGTCTGTCAAAATGGTACATAACCCCTTTGATTTATTATCTTGACATGGATCACCCAAAACATAGGTTAGGTTTGGAGAATACTTTAATAATCAGCATTAATTAATGCACTGTTTATTACTTTCATATTCCAAGATGTAAATGAAGCATTTAACTAAAGCATCACACATTAAAATTCAAAGTGTTACCAATACAACAGCTGACATGGAAAAGTGATTGAAAATTCAAACAAATTCAACTTCCGTTAAAATGATCTTTAAAAAAATAAACTGTAGACTTTTCCGATATATCACCAGCATTTCTCCGGCTCTCTAAAATCCACTTATCCCTAGTTTTAGCGTCTTTGGAACATTTATAAACAATTTGTTTGGGATGGTATGCGATGTGCTATTGCTCATCGGAACTATACACCATTTATAAGTTTTCTGCCTCACTGTCTGCGCAGGATTCATTTTAAGTCTAAAATATACCACTCAGATTATTATCCAATGTATAGACTTCGAATTCAACCAAATCAGACACTAACATAAAGTAGAAATACGCTAAGTGTATCCTGCTTCTCACAGCACACTATGTGTTATTTCGTCTGCTAATTCAGTCAACCTGCACAATGACGTCAGACCAATGAGATCGCGTACTTGCGTGACGTGACATTTTCGTACCTTAATTTAGATTTTTATCATGTTTGGAGTTATTATTTGTACATTATGATCACATTTTTGAATTCTGCGTGAAATTTTGAATCAGATTAGCATATTTTTAATTAAGACCCCGGATTATGCATGTTCCCTATTGTACAAGGAATGCACCAAGCAAATGGCTGCGTGGTTAGGGTCATGTAGCTACCAGCTTACATTCTGGAAATAGTGGCTTCGACCCCCGCTGTCGGCAAATCTCAAGAAGGTTTTCCGTGGTTTCCCATTTTCACACCAGGCAAATGCTGGGGATGTACCTTAATTAATTCCATAGTCGCCGTAAAACCTATCTGCGTCGATATGACATAAAGAAAATTGTAAAAAAAAGAAGTACAAGGAACATCGTAAGTTATATCAGGAATCGTTCAATAAATATCTACCACATTGACCGTCATGTCTTTACGGGTGTGCCAGGCTCCTCACTTTCGTCTGTCCTATCCAACCTCCCTTCTTCAACTCTTGTTCTTTTCTGACTCCGATGGTATTAGGTTTGCGAATCATAGGGACTTTAATTTTCATGCCCTTCGTGTCCCCTGTCATTCTTTGGGCAATAACTTCATTTTTCGAAGTATCGGACCCCTTCAATTTTCTCTCTCTGATGAATGTTATATAGAGGATGGTTGCCTAGTTGTACTCCCTCTTAAAACAATAAACACCACCACCATATCTTGACGGATTTCAGCGAGTTGTTATTATTATTATTATTATTATTATTATTATTATTATTATTATTATTATTATTATTATTATTATTATTATTATTAATATTTTGATATATTCGTGTTCAACAACTGTGCGCGTGCAACTGTCTGGTTATCAGGATGTCCATATCTACAGCAGAGCAAGAAACATAACGTTGCTTTTCGAGCAAAACCTCGTAACTCACAATGCCCTTCCTATCCATTATCTTTCTTAAGACTGGCCACGCCTCTCAGTCACATATTGATTGATATGCAGTCCATCAGAACAATTTCATTGTATTCGTTTTCTTATGCAAAGGTGCAAAGGAAAATAAACCTTAATTATATTATACTGTAGGAGTGCGTAAATACGTCATACAAACATACATTCATACAGAGCGGTACCATAAGGTTCATTTTCTTCTACGCTTGTGCGTAGTAAAATGAACACAACAAATATCGTTCTGATGGACATAATATCCATATGTAGCTGGTAGACGTGACCAGTCTAAAGGATAATTATGGAAAGGTAGATCATTGTGTCATACGAGGTTTTGCTCGAATATCGACGATAAATCGAACGGAATGAAAATCAGATACTGACCCGCAACACGTTTCTAGTCAAAAATGCGTTTAGGGTCAGTATAATTAGCATGACTGAGACTCTGACTTTAGGAGTATTTCATGATTGTTGACCTTCATTAATCAAATACCTATGTACTTCGAGGTGTTAGAACCCGTATTCTGAATATTTCAATATTATCATCTACCTGTAGTAAGAGAGACTAATAAGAAGGGACATGTCGTCGTTGCGAGGACAAAACCTCCCATGTGCTAATATTTTGGAGTTATACTGACCCGCAGCACATTCATTATGAAGAGCGAGAATGCCTTGACAATATTCACACAATATTGCACCTTAGATGACAGAACCTAAAACATTGCACATGGGAGGTTTCGTCCCGGCAACGACGATGTGTTTCTCCGAAGTTCTTATATGTAGGTACTGTACCTACGTATAAGACTATACGGAGGTACAATATCTACCTATAATACACTATCTGCAGTTACTGTTATTATACCTAACTAAACGGTACTCTTACACTCTTCAATCATAACGGTAGGTGATGCGATAGATGGGACGGGAAAAAGTTCTAATTATATTGGACTTGTATTAGTGACACTGGTACGTACTTAAAGTTTGGATTTGTGTGTCCTTAAAGTTCTTTCACAGATAATAAGAAGGTCGGCAGTTTAGTTAGTGTTTAACTTCTTTAAATATAAAATAAGGGAGAAATCAAACAAGTGAAACATTTTACAACTATGAAGAGAATGCACGGAGAATTGTAAGCCCTTCAACCCATAGATATCACCGTCAAATTGCCATACTCTGTAGACACGGCTACAATAGATCTTTGACGGAAGAAACTGCATTACAACGATAATGAATGCGGCGCTAATATTAGCTGTTACTGTCTCACAATGGGACGCTCCAGAAAAACATCTTCCCTAACATCTTTCAAAAGACTATCTATATTTGAGATTAGTCTTCATTAAATCGTTCCCTGGTGCAGATAGTGTATATTATGTACTGTTTCTCTATACTTGTGTCATCGTTAGTGATAGCAATATTAATCTAATTCTTTAAGAATTCATTTCGTAAAATCATATCGTCGCAGCTGTGCCGAAACAGCAAATGTGACGATGCTCTTCCTATCCATTATTTCCCTTATGACAGGTCACGCCTCCCAGCCACACACTAATATGAAGCCCATCAGAACAATTTTCGTTGGGTTTATTTTCCTATGCGCGTGCGTGAAGGAAAATGAAACTTACTGTATCATACTGAAGCAATGTATGTTTGCATGACATCTTCACCCACTCCTGGATATGTTGTATTTAAGGTTCATTTTCCTTTAAATACGCGCATAGGAAAATTAACTCGAAGAAAATTGTTCCATTTAACGGCAATGGTTAAAATTTAGACATATTTGTATTTCACTCAATGTCATTATTACGGCAATCAAAGGATTCGCAAATATGTCGTGGACAGAGCCGCAGGTGAAAGCTGATATAATAACATGGTAATTTTCTAAATTAAATAAATTCGGTAATATTGTCAAAGTCCGCCTCTGCGGTGTAGTGGTTAGCGTGATTAGCTGCCACCCCCGGAGGTCCGGGTTCGATTCCCGGCTCTGCCACAAAATTTGAAAAGTGGTACGAGGGCTGGAACGGGGTCCACTCAGCCTCGGGAGGTCAACTGAGTAGAGGTGGGTTCGATTCCCACCTCAGCCATCCTGGAAGTGGTTTTCCGTGGCTTCCCACTTCTCCTCCAGGTGAATGCCGGGATGGTACCTCACTTAAGGCCACGGCCGCTTCCTTCCCTCTTCCTTGCCTGTCCCATCCAATCTCCCCATCCCTCTACAAGGCCACTGTTCAGCATAGCAGGTGAGGCCGCCTGGGCGAGGTACTGGTCATTCTCGCCAGTTGTGTCCCCCGACCCAAAAGTCTGAAGCTCCAGGACACTGCCCTTGAGGCGGTAGAGGTGGGATCCCTCGCTGAGTCCGAGGGAAAAGCCAACCCTGGAGGGTAAACAGATTAAGATAAGAAGATAAGAATATTGTCAAATATGAATTCACTGAATGTGAACTACTAACCAAACCAAAACCTCACCCTTGAAATGGCTTTGGGCTGCCCAGTGACCGCTGCTCAGGCCTAAGGCCTGCATATTACGAGGAGCCGTGTGGTCAGAACGACGCATCCTCTCGGTCGTTATTCTGGGCTTTAGAGACCGGGGCCGCCACTTCACCGTCAGATAGCTCCTCAATTCTAATCACGTAGGCTAAGTGGACCTCAAACCAGCCCTCAGGTCGAGAGAAAAATCCCTGACCTAGCCGGGAATCGAACCCGGGTCCTCCGTACGGGAGGCAGGCACACGACCCCTACAGCACGGGACCGGCACGAATGTAAACTACTACCATCCAGTAAATAAATGTGCTTATAATTTACACTATTTATTTATTTATTTATTTATTTATTTATTTAGATAGTTATGTATTTATTTATCTGCCTAAGCTCATTTCTTAAATAAGTTAATCGGAATGTATATCTTTGTTTAACTATTCATGGAAAATGTCCCATCACATTCTACGGTATTTTATGACCCAATCCAATATAGGCCTAGCCGAAATTGTTTATGGATCAATATTAATCCCCATGGCATATAAATAGAAAATAGACTAAATAGCGCTCTTGTCGAAGATATGTTCACTAGTGATGTCTAACCTCAAGGATAGAGGATTATCCTGCAGACAAAGTCATTCTGACTTCAATTCTTCTCTCGGATAAGTTTAGCTAACATAAGCACCATAATAATCAGAATTAATATTACATATTCCATGGTTGCGCAGGAGGGGGGTGGCGGGTGGTGGGAAGCTGATACCAGTTCTTGATGGGTACAGCATATTTTATCTCTCTACTTCGTTTACAAGTTGCATTACGTCTCACCGACACAGATAGGTCTTACGGCGACGATGGGACAGGAAAGGACTAAGCGTGCGAAGGAAGCAGCCGTGACCTTAATTATTAAGGTACATTTTCCTGATGTTAAAATGGGTAATCACGGAAAACCATCTTCAGGGCCATCGGTAGTGGGGTTCGAACCCACTATCTCGCGAATACTGTATACTGGACGCACTTAAGCGACTGCTGCTATCGAGCTCGGTATCTTTGTCTTCCTGGCACAGGCCAGAGCAAAATGCAGCTTTCACTGAGGTCTCAGTCTTATTTATGGCTGTGACACTAACGAAGCTGTTGAGGAATGAGTGGTGCTGAGTGATACTAAATTTGATACTGATAGGGTAATCGCTCTTTCCGTTCCAGCGAGGAAAGCAATGGCAAATTAACTCACACCTCATTTGCCTGGTACGCCTGAAGAGATGTGTTCGGTAAAGGAAAATAAGTGATTAATAGTGCCACTGGGAAGCTTGAAAGTTTAGTCTTCACTGCCATTGGTTTCGTGATTTTCATATAACTGCATAATCTACAGTGGTATTATTTGGGGTTATAGCCAGCCTCCAGAATGATGAACTCCGTGGGAATAATGATTGAAGAAGTACAAAATAAACCAAAAAAGTATTGTATTAAGCCGTAAAGGTCACTAACGAATCAAAAGAAAACGTAAGTTCCCTGTGTAACAGAACACTTACTTAATCCACTGTCACACGTAAAGCGGATGACGCGGTCAGCAATAGGCACATCGTCGGCTAGTATGTGTTCGAGTGTCTCCTGCAGGCCGAGGCTCCGTCTTATGAATCACAGATTGGGGCACTCTGTGAGGATGTTGGCCACGGTGAAGTTGGCACCACAAGAACACCCTGGGGGTCTTCCCTCTTTAGTAGATAAGAGTGCGTAGCTCGTCCATGACATATGCTCAGCGTACACAATATTATGGCCTCTCTCCCCGAAGGCCGGAAAGAGGACCGCCACACTCTAGTTGTCTTCTTATTGGTCTCAGCTTGTTGGGAGTTCGGATAGCTGACCACTCCAATTCCCAGGACACCAAGATGGTTCGCCTTAGCTAACACAATTATCTTTAGCAGGTACATTCATATGCCTTGGAGTTAAATGTACCACTTCCTTTGCAGCTCCATCCGCAAGTTCATTCCCCGCAATCCCAATGTGGCTTGGGAGCCACGCGAGTGATTCTGGTGCCAGCATCGCTTAACCTGGCTAAAAGTCATGAATCTGCTTCACCAGTGGTTGTTGCAATAAACAGGATTCAATAGTAAAGCTCCGCTAAAACCTAGTATCTCCCAATGCTATTCCTATCCATTTTATTCCTTAAGACTGGCCACGCCTCACAGGCATAATTGGATATGCAGCCCATCAGAACAATTTTCGTTGTGTTTATTTTCCTATGGCGAAGTGTATAGGAAAATGAACTTAGGAGTACGTACATTCACCATGCAAACTACAACCCTACAATACTGTGTGGGAAGATCCATTTTCCTTTACACTTTGGCATAAGAAAATGAGCACAATGAAAATTATTCCGATGGACTGCATATAAATATATGGCTGGGAGGCGTGACCAGTCGTGCTTATACTGTCGGTGACGGAAGAGCAAAAAACATTTTTTCCGATCTTAGAACCATCCGCGAAGACATGTCTCGCGGCCGGATACTGGTGAACGAAGTCCTGGAAATACCTCTGATGACAAGAGGCATCCGTGTTCACCACGTTCCAGAATAGCCTCCTATGTAATAATATTTTTGGATATATACTGACCCGCAGCACATTATGAAGAGCGAGAATGCCTTGACAGTATTCACACAATATTGCACCTTAGATGACAGACCTTACCAGCCAAAGTTCTGAGCTAAAACATTTCACATAGGAGGTTTCGTCCCGGCAGCGACGATAGAGAGAAGAGGAAGAAGAAGAACACTATACGCTAACATGATTTTTGGAGGTGAGAGGAGAAGAGTCATATGTCATCCTCCGTGGCTCTGGCGACAGCGCGCCGGCCTCTCACCGCTGGGTTCCGTGGTTCAAATCCCAGTCACTCCATGTGAGATTTGTGTTGGAGAAAGCGAAGACGGGACAGGCTTTTCTTCTACTGTTATTGAACTTTTTCTGTATGTTTTATTTACGATAATTTTTTTTTGCTAGGGGCTTTACGTCGCACCGACACAGATAGGTCTTATGGCGACGATGGGATAGGAAAGGCCTAGGAGTTGGAAGGAAGCGGCCGTGGCCTTAATTAAGGTACAGCCCCAGCATTTGCCTGGTGTGAAAATGGGAAACCACGGAAAACCATTTTCAGGGCTGCTGATAGTGGGATTCGAACCTACTATCTCCCGGATGCAAGCTCACAGCCGCGCGCCTCTACGCGCACGGCTATTTACGATAAATTATTTCATACCGAGCGAGTGGCTGAGTAGTTCGAGTCATGTAGCTGTCAGCTTATATTATGGAGATAAAGGGGTTCAAGCCCAAATGTCGGCAGCCCTGAAGGCGGTTTTCAGTGTTTTCCCATTTTCACACCAGGCAAATGCTTGGATTGTATCTTAATTATAGCCACGGCCGCTTCCTTCCAACTCCTTGGCCTTTCCTATCCCATCGTCGCCATAATACCTATCTGTGTCGGTGCGACGTAAAGCCCATAGCAAAAAAAAATAAAGCCACGGCCATAAGAGGATATACAGTAGAGAAGCAGATTTTTCCTGAAAGTATAATTTATCCTAACGCTTTTCACAGAATTCTGATATGGCAATACCACGGTAGTATATCATGAACAGGGATGGAGTTCTCTCCTTTAGGATAGGTATAGATCTTGACTGATCTACAATAAAAGCTACCATAATAGACCAATAAAAGGAGTATTTTCACTAGTTTAGGAGCTCACTTTATTAAACTGGTAATTGTTTGTTCTATGTGTGAATTTGTAGGTCATCTATATAGATGTGGTATGTAAACTTATATAAGTAAATAATAATGCCATGAAAATGAAATGGCTTATGGCTTTTAGTGCCGGGATGTGTCCGAGGACTTCGGCTCACCTGGTGCAGGTGTTTTGATTTGACACCCGTAGGCGACCTGCGCGTCGTGATGAGGATGAAATGATGATGAAGATGACATACACCCAGTCTCCGTGCCAGGGGAATTAACCAATCATGATTAAAATTCTGACCCTGATGGGAATCGAACCCGGGACCCCTGTGACCAAAGGACAGGCTAATAATGCCATTATTACAATAAATAAATAAATAGCTAAGGTCCAAGTAAGTTACATACCTCTGTGGGAAGCGAGAAATTTTAGTCTTCAGACACATAAACTGACATACTCTATATTGGTAGTGACATATTTTTGAAGCGGTTTAAACACCCCCTTGACACTGAAAACATTCCCTGTGGACTCTTTAAAATTCACTACGGTATGAAATGAAATGGCGTATGGCTTTTAGTGCCGGGAGTGTCCGAAGACATGTTCGGCTCGCCAGGTGCACGTCTTTCGAGTTGACACCCGTAGGCGACCTGCGCGTCGTGATGAGGATGAAATGATGATGAAGACAACACATACACCCTGTCCCCGTGCCATTGGAATTAACCAATTAAGGTTAAAATCCCCGACCCAGCCGGGAATCGAACCCGGGACCCTCTGAACCGAAGGCCAGTACGCTGACCGTTCAGCCAACGAGTCGGACTTCACCACGGTGAACTGACGGGAGAAAATATATTCTGAACAATTTAATACTTTCAGGCTGATTAACCAAATGAACCATTCTCTGTGAGTGTTTTCAAGAATCTATACCGTGGTTGCCCATTTGGGGCTGTACCTTAATTAAGGCCACGGCCGCTTCCTTCCCACTCCTAGCCCCTTCCTCCCTCATCGTCACCATAAGACCTATCCGTGTCGGTGCGACGTAAAGCAAATAACAAAAAAAATAAAAATAAAGAATCTATACACTAAATTATGGAGGAAAATAGAGGAAAGAAACAGTTCAGTTTATTCACGTTTTTGTTCAAAAATGACTTGACCAACAACGGAATGTCTTTTTTTAGCTTCATATGTGGTTTCTCATAGAATTAAACATTACATTCTTATAGGCCTATGTGAACTGAAACATATTCGAATTTATTGGAATTTGACAGCTCATATTAGAAGGGGATACGTGGAGTTATCGGGATGAAAGTATTTGTGATACAAAGGTGTGTACGGCAAGGATGCATCCTGCCTCAAAAACCTTAAGCCTACACTCCCAAGTTATCTCTCTCATTGCCCTAGAAGAAATTGGTAGAGGAATGCGGATCAACGCGAAGCAAATGAACACCAACCTGTATGCACATCGGATCTTGATATCTGATGACAATTGAACAAATCTTCAGTTCCGCTGTGAAAGGATCGACGAAGTAAGCAAGGAGTGTGGCCTAAAAATAAACATTAAAAGAACGAATTTTACTATTATCAGCAATAAACAAACAAACAAACAGGCTTATATCACGCTGGGTAAAAACACCGTTCAAATGATGTCACATTTCAGGTACTTAGGATGCCAACTAACGTAAGAGTTGAATCTGGAGGACAATGAAAGATGAGTATCAGCAGTGCAAGAAGTCAAGAAGTGCTTTTGTTATAGGTGCTGCATTACGGTATGAGTATTCAAGGGTTCATCAATGAACCGACTGAAAGCTCTTGAAATGTGTACAGTGTATGAGTAGGCTGCGCACCAACATGCCGGGAAATAATGCGAAGTTCTAACCCTCGCGAAGATACAAGAACTAGGCTTACTTCAGTCATTCGAGTGATATGAGGTGATACAACTGGTCAAAGGAGGCAAGGTAGAAGGAGAACAAAGGTGTGGGTAGAATTCTCGACAATGGTTCGATATACATGATAGGCAAATCTCACATGGGAAGTGAAAATTTGGAATAATTACTCCACGATGATTGGCAATCTCTGGGAGGAGAAGGCACCAGAATATACAGAAGAAGACTACACGCTAACATGATTTTGGGAAGTGAGAGGAGAAGTGTCATAGTGCACAGAGGCAAGGTTTTCTCCCCTTAAAATTTGGCGTACAATACCTAAATATTAGGTCAAGTGCACTGATGTTGTCAACCAGTACAGTGGTCAGTGTCCGACTCCATAGCTAAATGGTCAGCGTGGTGGCCTTTGGTCACAGGGGTCCCGAGTTCGATTCCTGGCAAGGTCGGGAATTTTAACCATCATTGGTTAATTTCGCTGGCACGGGGATGGGTGTATGTGTTGTCTTCATCATCATTTCATCCTCATCATGATCCGCAGGTCGCCTACGGCAGACAAATCGAAAGACCTGCATCTGGCGAGCTGAACATGTCCTCGGACACTCCCGGCACTAAAAACCATACGCCATTTCATTTATAGTGGTCAGTTTCCTTTCGTCGATCGATAGACTTCATGGCTCGTCCATGCATAAATTTGCACTGAAAAGTGTAATGGCCAATTTTATCCCACTTTTACTATAATATGTTGTATTTACGGTAAATTATATCATACCGAGTGAATGGCTGTGGGGTTCGAGTCACGTAGCTATCAGCTCACATTCTGGAGATAGTGGGGTTCGAACCCCATTTTCACATTTTCACAGCAGACAAATTATATCTCAATTGTGGCCGCGGTCACTTCCTTCCCATTCCTAGACCTTTGCTATCCCATCGTCACCATCTGTGTCGGAGTGACCTAAAACAAACTGTTTAAAATATATCATAGATAAACCACTTCCAGAGTATCAGTGTATATTTACTTACGAAATCAGGTGGTTTAGAACTGAATGAACCGATGCATGTTTGACCATGGTTACACCACTGCGGTTCGCTTATTGTCATACTTCCACCAAGTTTTCATAGATGATACGATGTTACCAAAGGAATGAAGCAGGGATGTCCATTAGCACGTACTGATCAATTCAAAAGTTAACAACTGGAATGAACTATTAAAAACACAAAATTACAATACTGATAGTATCTTAGTCTGTTAATGTACAGCATAAGAGTTTGCTGTAACTTGTGTCATTATAAGGCGTATCCAGCATCAGAAAGTGGCCAGGATATACACGTGTTTTATCTCAAGATCTCCACTAGTTCTTTGCGGTACCCTACTTACGGGAGCCATTTGTCGAATGGACAATTTATATCTCTTGCCCCATCGGCGTTGTCGTTGCTGTACGTCTGTAGGTATAACTTTAAAGCAGGGCCTCTCAAACGCCCAAAATCTCACGCGTGCAGATAGAGGCGCAAGAGCTCCGTGCACTGTGCATCGCTGCCGCTCGGCATGGCTCGGATCAACGCTTCGTCTCTGGGCTACTCGGCTAAGCTCGGCTCAACTCGCCTATGCTCGGCTCAAGTCAGCTTGGATTTGGAGCGCTACGGCGCAAGTGGGGCAGAGGGAGACAGGCGGAGCGAGCGAGACAGGCGTGAGGAAAGAGAGAGTAAGCGCTATTGCTCCAAATCGAGGAGTGGGGGTCTGCACTCGGGTCAACCAAGCCAAGTCGTCTCTTGCACCGTGCACAGTGCATGCACCACCCGCATGCACCCTGAAAGGCCCTGCTTAAAGTGACGCCAGGGTGGTGCCAAGATACCAACTACGTTGGCAGCTGGACCTAAAGCTTTGCTTACTCGAATATGAGAATAATGACTAGAACTAGAAATGGATCTTTTCAAAACTCCACTGAAAACTTTGATATTTGTATCCGCTTGCCATACGAAATATATAAATCTGAACTGTGTTTTCTTCCATTAATACCGAGCTCGATAGTTGTAGTCGCTAAAGTATTCGGGAGATAGTGGGTTTATACCCCACTGTCGGCAGCCCTGAAGATGGTTTTACGTAGTTTCCTATTTTTACACCAGGTCAATGCTGGGGCTTTACCTTTATTAAGGCCACGGCCGTGTCCATCCCATCCCATCCCATCCCATCCCATCCCATCCCATCCCATCCCTATCCAAAAGACCTATCTGTGTCAGTGCGACGTAATGCAACTTGTTAAAAAACTTCCGTTAATATAAACGTTAATTAGATTTCATCTAGTTCACTCATATCAAAACTTGTCCTTTAAATGCCAGTATCATTCTTTCTCTCAACGATTTGCCGCTCTTATTTATCAATAGCAATACAAGCAAGACTTTTTAAAAAAATCTTCATTCAGAGCCTGTGAATTCTGTGAATTGAGCGTCTAATGTTTTTCTTCGAAGCACCTAATGGTTCACTTTAGCAGATTCCAGAAACTAATCAACCCAGCATAGCCTAATTCCTTTATCTTCTCATGTAGTAGCAAGCATTTTCGCTACGCGTCGAGAGGTATTATAAGTAAATCGGATGAAGTCGAGTGGAACAGCGGAGAAGTAGAAGAGGACGAGAGGGGAGAGGAAACTGATGAAGGTGTGGAGGAAGGCTGAGAGTAACGAGATTTTCACACGTCATTATTTGACCGAGAAAATTGTATTCTCACCAACTCGCTGTTAGTAGATGCGCTTTCGCTTTTACTAAAGCCAATTTGGAGAGAGGTAACGTTCCCCGAGCCTTTCGTAAGTGATCTTGTTACTTCCGGGTGATGAGAGCCTAAGATTCAAGGACACGTGTGAAGGTATCATAAATTTTCTTCCTTCCTCGCTAGAAGTAGCCTATAAAAATCACTTTACGGACTTAATATCTTCAGCAGAACGATGTTGAGCTATAATAATTGTTGGTGAATGGAAGATCAGAATGATAACGTTGGGAATGTGATAAGGATTTGGATATAGGAGAGGTCAATGTTGTTTGATGGAGATGTACAGGAGACCATCACGTCGATGGCTTATTTCTAAAACCTCGTATGTCCCAATGCTCTTCCTACCCATTATATTCCTTAAGACTAGTCACGCCTCCCAGCCACATATTTACATGAAGCCCATCAGAATAATTTTCGTGGTTTTCATTTTCCTGTGCTGAAGTGTAAAGGAAAATAGACCTTATAATACCGTATTGAAGGTTTGTTCTTTGCTAGCGAATTTACGCCCCCCTACAGAATAATGTATTTAAAGTAGGGATAGGAAGAGCATTGGGACATACGATTTTTCAGAAGTAAGCCATCGGTATTTTCATAGATCAGTTACTATAAGTGAAGAATAAATGGATTGTGAAGAGAAAAGGAAAGGACATGAACGCTGAGAAAATGAAAGATATAACATAAAAACTTTCCAGTCTGTCGAACAAACAAGAAATATCAATGTAAATATAACACTATAACCATATCTGTAAACACACACTATTATACAAAGAATGACATGTTTCGTTCTACAAGAATATTTTTAAATTCTATCAAATCACTTAAATCACTTAAAGACTTCTTATGCCTTGCATATCTTCTACCGTTAGGGTCAGAATATAACAAGATCTGACAAAGAGATGCCGGATAGAAAGAAAAATCTGACGAGTGCACTGAAACAAATACCTACAAAAAACAAATAAAGAACTGCCAATGTGATCATTTCCAAAACTAAACCCTACGGCACAACAGCCCCGAAAAGCCATGGCCTATCCAGCGACAGCTGCTCAGTCTGAAGGCCTACAGATTACTAGATGTCATGTGGTCAGTACGACGTATCCTCTCGGCCGTTATTCTTGGCTCTCTTCACCGGGACCACCATCTCACCGTCAGATAGCTCCTCAATTATAGTCACGTAGACTAAGTAGACCTCGATCCAGCCCTCAGATCCAGGTAAAATTCTTTAACTTTCCGAAAATCGAACACGGGGCCTCCAGGTAGAGGTAGGCACGCTACTCCTACACCGCGCGAGTGTCCACCATGCAGAATATTAACCATTGTCCATCCATGTTCATTCATAAATTTGTCTTTAAATTCGGCAATCCCAAATAAAGCAGCGTCGGAACGTCTAGTCCTGAGTCTGTCCTTCTACAACCATATGTTTGATCTCCTTCCTTCTGAAAGACGGAGAAGACCACGGCAACATTCGGAACTCTGTCACATGCAGTTGTTGATCACATTTTGTCTTACTGGTCCAACATTCAGAGCAATAAATAAGGGTACCACTGATGATAGACTTACACACCTCCTTCAATTTGACCGACACCCGCTTGTCACACAGGACTCCACTTAAAGCACATTATTTCACACAACAGACATGCAAGTGTGTATGTTTTCATGACATATTTCCCCACTCCTACAGTATGATATATTTAAGGTTCATTTTCCTTTACCCCGTATCATAGGAAAACAAACACAATGAACTTTGTTCTGATGTGACTGGGAGGCGTGACAAGTCTTAATGAAAATAATGGTTAGGAAGAGCGTTGTCACATTCGCGGTTTTTACACCGCAGTGACGATACGGCCTCCACGATACCCTTGTTTCAAGAGCCTGTGATTCTTTTTCTTTGTCGTTTAGGCCTACTGAGGACCACGGGGCTCGTATCTACTCTTGGGTAAAGTTGTTGCTTTCTTCTTCTTCCCATACTCCTTCATTTGCTGACTATGAGTCAGCTTTCTCTCCTCGGTCCACTTAGTTCCTGTAGTCTTCTTACTTGTAAGGGACGTTGGGAAAACTCCGTGTCGGATGGCTTGACGGAACAGTAGTCGGTCATGAGTTTGTCCCGGTGGGATATCTAGTTGTTCCATATCTGACTTAACTGACGTGATCCATTTGTTCTTAGAAGCCTTGCCTCTTCCTGTTACTGTGAATATACTTTTGGTAAGTCTTTCGGAATCCAGACGAGCCAAGTGTCCATAAAAGGTCAGGCGCCTTTTCCTTATAGACGTGACGATATCCTCCTGGTGTTCATACAGTTCATTATTATGGCGGATTCTGTAAGTGCCTCCTTCCTCTCTGATTGGTCCTAATATCCTCCTCAGGATCTTCCTCTCTTTTAACTCCAGCTTTCTGAGTGGGCCCTTCCTAGCCATCACAAGGCACTCAGAAGCATACAGAACAGATGGTTTGACTACCGAGTTGTAGTGTCTGAGCTTGAGGTTCTTGGAGAGGCACTTAGATGAATAGATACTACGACACGAGTGATAAGCCCTTTCAAACTTGGTACATCTGGCATCTATGGCTGGGTTCTCGCTCTGATTCGCAGAGATCCATTCTCCCAAGAACTTAACCGCAGGTACTTTTCGTATGGTAGCGTCTGTGAGAGGAATTGTAGAAGGGGCCTCCTTGATATTGGTCATAAATTCAGTCTTCTGGATGCTGATTTTCAGACCAGTCTTAACTGCTACACAATAAAGACTCTGTAAGTTGTAGGTAGCCTCCTCTATATTGTTTGCCAGTAGAATGAGGTCATCGGCAAAGGCTAGGCACGGGACAATGAGGTTGTCTCTCTTGTACCCAAGCTTCAGTCCAGCTCCTGGTGGTAGCATAGTTCTCCATTCTCTAATGATCTTTTCCAGGACACAGTTGAAGAGAATGCAGGAGAGACCATCACCCTGTCCAACTCCTGTTCTGATTGGAAAGCTTTCAGATAGTTCACCTCTGAACCTGACCTTGGACGTCGTGTTCCTCAGAGTGGCTTGAATCAATCGTAGGGTCTTCCCATCCAGACCAAGTTCCCATAGTATGGAGAAAAGGGTGTCTCTGTCCACAGAGTCATAAGCTTTCTAGGGATCACTAAAAGATAAAGTGTATAAAACTAATTCACACAGATCCAGATTCCTACAAATGAACTAAGAAGAGTAGTGGATAGTTCCATGAAAACATGCCATTAATCTGTGGAAAACGAAGGCAGGCAGTTCCACCATCTCCTTTAGTAATATGGGTGAGTATTTTTAAAGTCTATTAGAATTTATCAGGCAGTTACTCTAGCTTGTTGTCGTCTTGTCTGGCTAGTGGGAAGCGATAGCTTGACGGCCTCAACCTCATCCTCTCTTCAGCTGCGGTTCTTTGTTAATTGGATGACCCTGTAATAACAATTGAATTACCTTAGTTACTGTACGTAGGCATTTTTAATTACTGCCAACGTGACAATTTTGACGTTCAACTTAACTCTACCAGATGGCAGAGAAAACTATCTTTGTTTGGTGATTTATGAGTCAATAATTTTTTCGGGTTTAAATCTGTTACTAGAGATTATTTACTTGCCGACATCGTACGACATGGAGTGTTCATAGGTAATTTTTTCGCCCTTCAAATATCCAGCTATACCTAATGGTCTTTTCAACACGCGATCTTGATGTTTAATGGCCAACTCTCTATTACTTATCCAAAATGGGAGCTAAAGTGTTGATAAACCTCTGCTTATCGACTAGGCAAAAAGTTAGAACTGTAATAGATGTTCCTGAACTGGGTCCACGGGTAAGAACTTCATAAATTCTTTGCCGTTGACCATTGTTGGTTCTTCTACCTTTACGAACAGTTTCCCCATCTCAAGGGAAAGAGAATACCACGTTCCTCACCTGGCCAACCGCTCTACAAGATACCATTTGCACCGGGGGTTATTTGGTCACCTGAACCTCATCAGATTTGAAGTAGAATGCACTACTTACAGGTGAGTCTAGCACTTGGATATACAAATTGATCGCCAGACTTGGCCTGCATCGTGCAGACTTGTAAAATAAAGTACTGCATTATGAACATAGCACCTCACTACAGTCAGCCGTACTCTTATGGCAATACAACCAGCTTAAATAGAAAATATTTCTCTAAAAATTAGTGAAAAGCTAAGACCTTTATCACTTGGGTTTATGAATGTAGAGATTTCAAAAGGAGCATGTGCAAAAAATGGAGTAAATTTAACCATTAGTTAGTAAAAATTAAAAGCATTATTTTAGAATGCGTTTCTTAATAAATACTAAAATAAATACTCAAAAAAGAGGGGATTCCATCAAGAGATAAGATAAGGTTCACAGGAAAAAGGGGTTGACTTAAAATGTTCGGCCTCCACTGATGACATAGCAATCCTCTATGGAGGTATGGAAAATTCCTTCGAACGAATCAAACTTCTGAAATAAATAGAAAGAAAAATTGGACTTCATATTGAGAATACTAAATACATGACCAGTATTAGAGATTCACCCACAGCACTAAAAAAAGAAGAGTACGAGAAAATTAACAAAGTTAATAATTTCAAATACCTATGTAAAATAGTTCAAATTAATTGACTCGATAAGGATGCAAACAGGTCAAGAGCAAGAAAACTACAACTAGCATGCCAACTCACTAAAGACATCTGCAATAAGAACAATATCTCAAGGAAAACAACACAGTAACGAATAAAATAGTGTTTGCCACAGAATGCATGTTCTCCCTACGAAAACCGCTGAATTAAAAGGGACACAAAAGAAGAAAAGGAAAATATTGAAGACAATATGGGGACCATTGAAAACGGAGGAAGGAGAGTTTAAGCACTGGCATAGGAGGAATAAAAATCGCGACAAGGACGAAGAAAATGAAAGGATGTCAGACACGATCAGAAAGAGTCGAATAATATTTTTGGTCACATAATTCTGACGACTTGGTCTTAATGACAGATTGTGCCGAAATCCTGCAGTCTAATATCTTGAAACTTTGAAATAGGTGCAATGAGTATGGTATGAAAATTACCCTCTCGAAGACTAAATTGATGTCAGTAGGTAAGAAATTCAACATGTCCGACTCGTTGGCTGAACGGTCAGCGTACTGGCCTTCGGTTCAGAGGGTCCCGGGTTCGATTCCCGGCCGGGTCGGGGATTTTAATCGTCTCTGATTAATTCTTCTAGCCCGGGAACTGGGTGTTTGTGTTTGTCCCAACACTTTCCTCTTCATATTCACACAACACACTACACTATCAACCACCACAGAAACACGCAATAGTGATTACATCCCTTCATATAGGGTTGGCGTCAGGAAGGGCATCCGGCCGTAAAACAGGGCCAAATCCACATGTGCGACACAGTTCGCACCCGCGACCCCACAGGTGTGGGATAAGCGGTAGAAAAAGAAGAAGAAGAAGAAGAAGAAGAAGAAGAAGAAGAAGAAGAAGAAGAAGAAGAAGAAGGTAAGAAATTCAACATAACTGAATGTCAAATTGGTGATACAAAGCTGGAACAGGTAGATACCTTCAAGTATTTAGGTTGTGTGTTCTCCCAGGATGATAGTATAGTAACTGAGATTGAATCAATGTGTACTAAAGCTAATCGATGGCTTACTTCCAAAACCTCGTATGTCTCAATGCTGTTCCTACCCATTATATTCTTTAAGAATGGCCACACTTCACAGCCACATATTTATATGTAGTCCATCAGAATAATTCTCATTGTGTTCATTTTCATAGGCTTACGTGTAAAGGAAAATGGACCTTACCATACAGTATTGTAGGGATGTTGTTTGCATGACGAATGTACGTACGTACTCCTACAGAATAATGTATTTAAAGTTCATTTTCCTTTGCACATTAGCACAGGAAAATGAACGCCACGAAAATTGTTCTGTTGGGTTGCATATCCATATGTGGCTGGGAGGCGTGACCAGTCTTACGGAATAAAATGGATAGGAAGAGCATTGGGAGATACGAGGTTTTAGAAGTAAGCCATCGTAATGCAGTGAGCTCGCAGTTGCTATCAACAGTATTCTGTAAGGAGGAAGTCAGCTCCCGGACGAAACTTTCTTTACATCGGACTGTTTTCAGACCAACTTTGCTTTACGGGAGGGAAAGCTGGGTGGACTCAGGATATCTTATTCATAAGTTAGAAGTAACAGACATGAAAGTAGTGAGAATGATTGCTGGTACAAACACGTGGGAATAATGAAAGGAGGGTTCTCGGAATGAGGAGATAAGGGCTAAGTTAGGAATTAAATCGATGGGTGAAGCTGTACGCATAAACCGGCATCGGTGGTGGGGTCATGTGAGGCGAATGGAGGAGGATAGGTTACCTAGGAGAATAATGGCCTTTGTTATGGAGGGTAAGAGAAGTAGAGGGAGAATAAGACGACGATGGTTAGACTCAGTTTCTAAAGATTTAAATATAAGTAGTATAGAACTAAATGAGGCCACAGCCCTGGTTGCAAATAGAGGATTGTGGTGAGGTTTAATAAATTCACAGAGGCTGGCAGACTGAACGCTGAAAAGCATAACGGCCTATAATTATAATATATATAATGAGGACGGATAACAGCAGACTGACAAAACGAGTGTTTAACCGTGTTTACAAGACCAGAATGTCAACCAGTGGAGACAAGAAGTAAAAACGGTATGATAGAGATTGGAAGAACAGACGATATAATAAAAGACAGAACAAATTTTCAGAAGATTGATACAAAATTTCAAGGGTATCCAGGAGAAGGGGGAGAGGAAATATAATAACATCCGGACAAAAGAGGGGAGGAAACAGCAAAGTGAAAGGATGAGGAAGTATTGGAAGTCAAGGAAAGGAGGGCAAGGTAAATGCACCGGGTTACTTTCCGTCGGCCTTAGATGGCCAAAATTGAAAAGAAGATAGAGATATAATTTTAAAATGGAAATTCATTTTAATTTTGAAAAAAAAACTTAGCAGACAAATTAGGGGTCTCTATACTACGAAAAATGCAAATTTGAGCAATGTCCTCAATTGTGCCGAAAGTTAAAGGGATAAAGGGCCCGGAATGGTCTCAATTTGTGCGACTTGGAGATCTCTATCAAATTAAAAAGTTATAAGAATCTCTTCCGGCCCAAATGCAGTTCCGGAAAAACAACCTAAAATCGCTTGTTTCTTTGCTCGTTTTCATTTTTTTTAAATCCTAACCGAATTAACTCATTTATATAATTCTTTCTGTAATGTGTTCCTTGGTTTCAATACCCTCAGGTATTTTTTTATTTTTTTAAATGTCCACACCGCATGTAGTTATTAGGGCTTAACTGAAACTCTGCACTGACTCACATTTGAGCTCGGCGTGGTAGATAAAGGCAAACTGCTAATCCAAACGACCGGATAACGAGGATTAAGGAAAGGATAATAATTTTTAGGAATAAGTAAAAAATATATTTTAATACTTTATTATATTTCATTTACCTACAATTCGAAGCTCATATCCCCAGGATGTTTTCAGCATTTGCTTGCCTGTCCATTTTTAGATGAAAATGTAAAATATTCAATGTTTCTTTTCCTAGGTTTCCAAGTCCCCTTAAGGGCTTTGCAAGTGGAGTTTGGGTTAATTCTGACGCGAAAGCATTTTGTCATTATAATGTTAGCGTTGGAAATGAGTTTTAACTCTCCGTTGTGCAGCTGTAGAATATATTTTAATAGATGTGGCAACGTTTTTATGTAATAACGTTTACTACATGAAGCCAACAATTATTTCAACATAACCAACGGGTGCGCAGAGTAAACACAACGATTACAAACCTGGCAACGATTAAATTTTGAATCACCGTGTTGCTAGGGAAATGGAGTTATTTGTTTAATATCCGGCGTGCTGTGTGTTGTAACAAATGAGGATGAAGAAAATGACAGCTGAAAGCATTTTTGTGTTGTGTCATTTTACTGCCATTTTTATGGCCTAAAATCTTTCTCCCTTCAAAGCACGAGAGTTGTTAACTTGGAATTACCATCAAGGAAAATGTAGAGGAATGAGAAAAGTGAGTGGGTGGGTATAAGGCAATAGTGAGAAATAATGTTCAGGCTACAGAGGGAAATATAATAATCCTAATGACTGCTCTCAAAGTTCGAGCCTGAATTAAGAGCAAACGGAAGTAAATTTAGTTGGAGGCAGTGGAAGAAAAATTGATATTAAGCACCTCATTTTATGGTCTACATTTCTTGATTTTTGTTATAAGTTACGCCAAATAGCACAATAATATCTTTTCCAGAGTTTGAACGCCACACCAACTCAGAATTTTGGTGACGATCAGGTAGGATTAAGAAGTAAGCGACCGTGGCCTTAATTAAGGTACGAAAACGCGAAATTATATGTGGATCAGTGGTAGAATGTCGGCCTCCGAATCCCAAGATAGCGGGTTCAAACCCGGCAGATGTTGTCGGATTCGTGAACGGCGCGAAAAAGTCCATTTTATACTCCATATCTTCCGATGTCAGCTTCTAAAAGATATCTGGTGACAAATTTGCCGTTCATCCGACCAAATTCATTAAAATTCAGCCCAAGACAGATTCGATTTACTCTGCAATCTTCAAGGCCTAGAGTAAAGCGGAACGTCGAAATATACGAGCAGGCAGTCAGATGGCGTCAAATTAAAATGCTTGCACACAGGATTTTATTATTATTATTATTATTATTATTATTATTATTATTATTATTATTATTATTATTATTATTATTATTATTATTATTATTATATGTGAAAAATACCAGAAAACTGATCACGCAAAGCTCACTTAGAGGTGTTGCATTTCCTTCTTTACCAGGCAGCCTTCAAAATTTATCTCATCTTGGTTATTCGTTCTTCTGTCCACTTGTCTCCTGTCTTCTCCTTGTGTTTCCTCTCTGACTCTACTTCCCACTTGCTGATTTTCGTTCTGTACCAGGTTCGATCTGCGATGTCGGCCATTTGGGTCCTGATTTTTCCAGGTCTTGGCGATTTCCGTTGTCCACGTATTTGTTTTGATGTTTTCTGTTACCTCAAGTAAGATTCTTGTCAGTCTGTTTTCTGGAAGGCGTTTCATGTGTCCGTAAAATTTCAGACGTCTTTTTCTGAGGTCGGTCGCAAGGTTTGAGAGCTCCTCGGTTTTTGTACGAGACTGCAGTCGGTATCCTTCGTCAGTCAGTTTTGGGCCGAGAATATTTCTGATGATTTTACATTTCTCCTTCAGGAAGTCTTCAAGTACTGTTTTTCTGTGGACATCCAGTCTTTTACTCGCGTGTAGTATTTCAGGTTTGATCACGATGTTCTAATATCAAATTTTGGTGAAGATTGAGAGGCATTTTTTGTTGTAAATATTCTGCGTTCGGCCGAGGGCTCTCTTCATTTTCTGGATGCGGACCTCGAGGGCCTTCATTTCTTATCCTGTTGGTACTACAATTTCTGAGAGATATCGGAACTCAGTTACTTTTTCGATTGTTCCAAATTTCGTGTTCAAATTCTGGAGCTTGCAGTGGTTGCACATGACCTTGGTAAAATGAAATGTTGTATGACTTTTAGTGCCGGGATATCCCAGAACGGGTACGGCTCGCCAGGTGCAGGTCTTTCTATTTGACTCCCGTAGGTGACCTGCACGCCGTGATGAGGATGAAACGATGATGAAGACAACACATACACCCAGCCCCCGTGCCACTGGAATTAACCAATTAAGGTTAAAATCCCCGACCCGCCGGGAATTGAACATGACCTTGGTTTCTGAGAAGGATATTTGTAGACCGCATTTTTATGAGTATTTCTTGAGGGTTTCTATTTGGCTGATTGCCTGTTTACTGTTATTTTATTATTATTTATTTATTTATTTATTTATTTATTTATTTATTTATTTATTTATTTATTTATTTATTTATTTATTTGTCTTCCTCCAAGTGGGTAAGTTAAGGCGCATGGCCCTCTCTAACACTTAACCGAACTTCCAATACTTTTTTGCAGGCATATTACGCCATTCACACACTCATCTGTACGCTACACACGCCAGTCGTTAGTTTTCAACAGGTAATCACGGCGAGATTTCTCGTATTTAGTTAATGAGTCACTGGCCCCGACGCTGACTGGTAAGGAATTCCGAAGTCTGGATCCGGTCACAGAAAAGGAATTGTTAAACGCAGATGAATGGTGAAGAGGAGTTACAAAGGAAGATCCAGAGCGAGTATTAGAGTAATGAAATGAGGATATAAAGTGAAATTTAGAATAAAATGCACTGAGTCGAGTTGCTAAGTAGAATTTTGGATATTAATACAAGTATGTCATATTTACGTCTTTTCTTCAGGTTTTAGCCAGTGAAGTTCTTGATAGTAAGGAGTTATATGCACAGCATAGCTCAAAATAAAAACGAATCTGAGGCAACAGTTAGAAGATCGCTGCAATTTCATTGTTTGTTCCTTACTTGCGTGCCGGGCGAGTTGGCCGTGCGGTTAGGGGCGCGCGGCTGTGAGCTTACATCCGGGAGATAGTGGGTTGGAATCCAACTGTCGGCAGCCCTGAATATGGTTTTCCGTGGTTTCCCATTTTCAAACCAGGCAAATGATGGAACTGTACCTTAATTAAGGCCATGGCCACTTCCTTTCAACTCCTAGACCTTTCCTATCGCATCGTCGCCATAAGACCTATCCGTTATGCCATTAGCCTTACTTGCGCCAACAACGATTACGTCGCAGTAATCGAGGATAAGAAGAATTGAAGTCTGCACTAGTCTTTGTTGCATGCCTGGTGGTAAGACATCTTTGTTTCTTTTCAGTGGATGAAGCGAAGCAAAAAGTTTCTGACATATATGTTTCGCATGTTCCGTCCAATTTAGAGTTTCAGTCATAGTCAGGTAAGGTTTCTCGCTGTTGCACTGTAAGGAATGATTTTATCATTTATTAGCAGAGGTGGAATATAAGCACTGTTGATCACACGTAGTAACTTTCGAGAACCGACTGTGATTCCTTGTGTTGTTAACGGATTTATGAGAAGCCTACTTGGTCGTGCGCAGTCGCTCAGAAGTTTCAAGTCAGCATTTATTTTTGCACTGCATCTGAAAATTAAGTTATTGAAGTTATTGAAGCTCATCTGCGTATAAGTGGTATCTGCATAATTTTACTGATTTTATTTACTTGTAGCTGCCTCCTTGCTGTCATCATTCCTAACTCAACTTCCTTGGTAAACTTTTGCTTTCTTCTGATCCAGAGGGTGAGGTTTTGGAGGCCTAGGGGATCTTTCTTTTCCATGTCCTTCGCGGCCTTCAATTTTTCTTCCGCCAACATATTCACAGTCCGAAGGACCAAGCCTCTCCCCTTTTCTCCTCTGTTTAGTTTGGATGTTATATAGATTTATTTCTTATCGAAACAATAATCACCCCCACTGTCGTGTTTCACTCCTGAGAAAGTGGATCAACGTCTTCACTGAATGTAAAGCTTCCCTGCGGCTAAAAATAAGTTCAAAAAATGTGAAGTATATTATTATTATGAGCAGTGAAAATATCAGCCTAAACATTCAAAAGCATGATGATCTTTGGATTACAGTAGGTTTACCGGACTCAGAATTCTCATAGGCTCGAAATCCATCATGGGGAATCCTTGAAATGATTTTCAGTAGTCTTTGATTTTCAATACAATGCTAATCCTTAGATAAAATCGTTCCCAAAGCTATAGCGTGTTTATTCCGATTCCATGTCTACCATCCTCATTAGCATTGAATATGTTTCCGAATACAAAGAGTATATATGTGTGTTGTTGTTGTTGTTGTTGTTGTTGTTAAAGAGTTTGTCGTTTATGGCTCACGTGGAGAATTTGAATACTTGTGTTGATATCAGCATGTTCATGTGTTTTTTTGTCAGAAAATATTGATTCTGCGTTATGCTTGCCCTCCTAAGTGCCCCCTGTGGGTGGGCGCGGGAGAATAACTCCCACAATATTCCCTGCCTGTCGTAAGAGGACTCAGGGGCTCTTAACATGGCAGCGTGGGTTGGGCATCACGCGAATCCTAGGAAGTCTTTAATTTTCACGCCATTCGTGGCTCTTGTCTTTCTGTGGCCGATACATTAATTTTTCGAAGTGTCGGATATCTTCCATTTTTCTCTCTGATTAGTGTTATATAGGGGATGGTTGCCTAGTTGTACTTCCTCTTAAAACAATAATCACCCCCACCACCTCCTAAGTGCAATGATGTTGATAAACTTCAGACACCAAGTGGTGATGAAGGTGATTATTGCCTTAGGAGGGAGCAAATCTAGAAGCAAACTCCCGTTAATAATAAAATACCTAAGTGAAGAGAAAAAGGCACTTCCCTCGACATAGAGTTTGTATCTGGAAATGCATTCGGCTGTTGATATAGACTTAATCCACACAGAGTGCCGACCCTACTTAAATGGGAAGAGGCCAGGAGGAAGAAGAAGAAGAAATAGCACATTCTATATTTAGGCGTGACAATGTTTGCGTGCCGAGTGTAGTGAAATGAATCGCTTGTATCAAATTTAACAAGACGTGTATTGGTAAGTCACAGAATCAATTGAATGAAACGCAATGATCGCTCTGCAACGTCACATCACTGCGGCTGCACTGGACATGCAAATCGTATCAAAAATGGTGGTGCTGGGAGCGTATGATTGGCAGAGTTAAGCGGTGTATTAGAAAGGTCTTAGGACGCAGACAAGTGGACCATGAAACACTTAACACAATTCTGGCCAGTGTGTAGGCCGCAATAAATTCACGTCCATTACTCCAGGATGAAGGCCCTACCACTTTAACTCCTGCTGACTTCCTAAACCTCGGATCCCTACTGGATCTGAACCACTTCTGCACAAAGTCTTGAAACGACTTCAGCAACAGGCAACAAACGATCTTATGAAAAGGTGGACTAAAAAATATCTCTTGGAACTGAGAAACTATCATCAAGTCCGGCAGACACATGGAAGATCAGTTCCCTTACGAGTGGTAGAAAGTAGTTCTTCTACAAAATGACTCACACCGCCGTCATATGTGGGAGATAGCACTCATCCAAGAGTTACGACAAGGACGAGACGGCCACATCAGGACGCTGATACTCCACACGACTGACGACATCAGATTACACGTCCAGTGTAGCTGGTCATTCCACTGGAGGTCGACCAGAGTGGGGAGGATGTGGGAGTTTGATCCGTTTTTGCATTCTCTCTGACTGTGACTTGTGCTCTCTGAACGTCTAGGAGCATTGTTAGGATATGTTGTTGTATCATCCAAGATATAGATTCTGTGAAATAAAAGGGTAGCACATAGTTGACTGGAAGTGATCCTCCCTTTTCATTTTAAACTATTCACTACAGGTGGTGCAGGTGAGGTGAAATCAGCGTCGGACGTACTATGATCATATTGTGTGGAGCATATCCCTTGAACGTTTAGAGTTATCTCAGAGATTTCTTCACCGTGCTGTTTGGCTTGATAAGGTTAGTGCATAGTTGACACTTAAGTTATATGTATACAATAGGAACGGAGACACAGGCCTCAACGTTTAGTTTTAGCCTTAATATTCAACCTTCCCGAGAAATTTTGCTATTTGCTTTACGTCGCACCGACACAGATAGGTCTTATGGCGACGATGGGACAAGGAATGGCTAGTAGTGAGAAGGAAGCGGCCGTGGCCTTAATTAAGGTACAGCCCCAGCATTTGCCTGGTGTGAAAATGGGAAACCACGGAAAACCATTTTCAGGGCTGTCGACAGTGGGGTTCGAACCTACTATCTCCCGAATACTGGATACTGGCCGCACTTAAGCGACTGCAGCTATCGAGCTCGGTCCCCGAGAAATTAGTAACATGGTATTGTCATAAGTAATATGGCAACAACTTGTGGAGTGTACGTCTGTTCAGTCTCTTCACCCGAAACAAGTCACCCTAACTAATTTTACGGTTTATGGAGACGCCGAGGGACCGAAATTTTGTCCTTCAAGGGTTATTTTACGGGCCAGTAAATTTACCAACATGAGTATGTGACTACATTTAAACCTGTCAAGTGAGGGTTAGAAGATCAGCACCTCAACCGTCTGAGCCACCCAGCCCGGAAAAAAGTATTTAAAATATTTTCTTTCTGAAATGTAATAGATTGTGACCTTGACTGCACATGCCACTCGTTGTTGTGTAATCCTTGCGAAATTCTTTCGATAGTTCAGCATTTATATGGCTATTTCATTTGTTAGTAAGTTGTGGGATAAAATTAATTATAATCTCTCTACGTATTTAGTTTAAACTAACATTTGTACCCGTTATTCGCACGGGAATTTACAGTGGATTACATGTTTCATTCAGGAATTTATACGAAGTAACATGGCTATATTCAGACGATTAATGCGTCATGTTAAAATTACATATTCGTACGACAGCGCGTGGCTGTAACGTGACATATGATGAAGCTGAACAAAATCGAGAGAGAATGAGGACGATTCCGAATTTATCTCCTGTGCTAATGTGTAAAGGAAAATGAACATGTACGACATGTCCCACGGGACTTGGACTAAAAATTCAATTTCATTATAATGCGCGTTATTATTCGTCGTTCGATAAATACGTACGTGGCATGAATGATCGGAAATAACATACTCTTAAACGTTTGTTATATCGTCGCTGCCGGGACAAAACCTCCTATGTGATAATATTTTTGGAGATATACTGACCCGCAACACATACATTATCAAGAGCGAGAATGCTTTGACAATATTCACACAATATTACACCTTAGATGACAGAACCTTACCGGCCAGAGTTCTAAGCTAAAATATTTCACATAGGAGGTTTTGTCCCGGCAGCGACGATATACTGTCTTTAGATAGACCTAATGTTAACGAAAATATTCGAGAATAATCTTCTTATAAATACCAAATCTATGTGATTACCATGACATCATATGCACGCGATAATACAATCCTGAGTGAGTAGATTCCAAATAAATAGTTTAGTTGATATAAGTCCAGCAGTTTTCCACTTTTAGGAATATACAAACATAGCCAGCCAGCCAGCCAGCCAGCCAGACAGACAGACAGACAGACAGACAGACAGACAGACAGACAGACAGACAGACAGACAGACAGACAGACAGACAGACAGACAGACAGACAGACAGACACCAAAAGGAAAAGTTCCACCGCATGTTTCCTCGGTGTTCAGTTACATTTGGTGGAGTTAATTTTCAAACAGATCGTAATATTATGCATCCTCTGATTCTCTTCTGTTAGGGATCCGTCAAATAACTGTAACTCGGTGAGGGTGTTCGATACTAACTGCAGAGCATGGAGCCGTTAGAAAATAGTAATTATCTCCGTAATTTGAAGAGTAACAGAAATTATGTAAATAACAAAAATGATTTAAAATGAAGGGGTGTTTCACACATAATCCACAGATTTTACATATAATCGATAGTGTAAGAGAAAATTTTAAAAAATCATTCCTGGTATTCCTACAAAACCCCAGTCTGTTCCGTGATTTAATTATATGCATAACGAAACCTGCTCCTGGATGATGAGACTCTAAATATGACATTTGATTGAGATATAATCAATAGTATAAGAACGAAATGGAAAACTCTTCTTTTATTCTTATTGGGGGATTTTTAAACGATACGCATATCGAAACTTTATCCTGGATGTGAAGTTTGGTAGAGATATAGTCAATAATGTAAGAGAAAATTAAAAAAATCTTCTTCTGATTTTCTTATAAACCTCCAGTCTGTTCAGTGATTTTAAATGATAGGCATATGGAACCCTGTTTCTGTATGAATAGACTCTAAATACGAAGTTTAGTCGAGATATAATCTATGTTGTAAAAGGAAATTGAAAAATCTCTTCTGGTTTTCCTATCAACCCCAGTATGTTCAGTGATTTTTAAATGATATTCATATCCAAACCTGCTCCTGAGTGAGTTAAATCAAAATACAAAGTCTGGTTGAGATCTATACACCCCTTTACCTGTGATGGTGGAACAAACAGACAAACAGACACGAAAGCTAAAAACTACTGGTAAGAACTAGAATTGACCTGAAATGGATAAATATATCAAAATTGGGCGAAATAAATGACATTACAGACAACGGACCTCGTAGAATTTTATTTATAAGATTACATCCCTGTAGTCTATGTTAAGCCTAATCATCCTCCATTTTGCTTTCGATATTCCAGCATATAAGGACAGTTTTTATATCTTTTACGCATATTACAGAAAAACTAATTTCAAAACAGCGATTACCATCCCCTACAGGAATGACGGTAGGCCTCCTTTAAGCAATCTAATGGGTACAGCAAATAAACAAAAGGAAAGGGAAGGAAGAGGAGAAATTGTGGAAGACAGGTGGGCTAAACGTTTTATCGGGAAGGAAACTGACGGATAAAATATCCAGACAGGGAGAGAGTTCAGGAGAAATATCGTTGAAGAATCGGTATGAGTCACTGCTGGAAGAACGGGAGAGGAAGATGGGGAACAGGAATGTGTTAGAGAGGAGGGGGAGGTAAGAGGAAAGGAAAAGGTAAGAAAGGGAAACGCAGAGCAGGAGCAACAGGGCCATAAGAGGAGGAAAAGGGAGGAAAAAGAAGGTTCTGCGGCCGTTAGTGTAGATAAGGGAGACCAGCCAAAGAAGGGATGTAATGAAGTGGACTTGAGGCTCTGGTCATGGAATACGTGATTCACCAGACGGAGAACTTTCCGTATACTGACACCTAGGTTCTTACAGTGATTCCCAAGAGGTACTATCAACACAGTAATTAAAACTGAGAGGACATTTCCTCTTAGTGAGACTTACAATCTGACTCTTCACATCGTTTACCACCATACCATTGCCTGCTGTCCTTCTCAAAACTTCTTCGAGATCTTTTTTAATTTATTCACGATCAAGTAACTTATTTATTACGTCATAGAGTACAGCATCATCCGAAAAAATCCATATCAATGATTTACAGTTCTTTACTCATACCATTTATATGTATATCACGCAGCTATCGCTTGCATTCGGGAGATTGTGGATTCGAACCTCACTGCCGGTAGCCTTGAAGATAGTTTTTCGCCATTTCCTGTTTCCACACCAGGCAAATGCCGGAACTATAATTAATTAAGGCCACGCACTCCTCATTCTAACTCCTAGCCCATCGTCGGTAGAAGACCTATCTTTCTCAATGCGACTTAAAAATAAAAGTAACAAATAAATAAATAAATTAATTAATTAAAAACTACCATCCTCTCCATCCCTTCTACTTTCATCAATATCTGTCTTAACCTGATTCATGGATAACACCCTACCCTGCTACCTTTCCTCCACACATGGCCACCGCGTGCCTAACCATACTCCTACAGGACGAAATATCCGCCACCTCGGTATCTTCGAATACCATAACATTAGTTCGTGGGACCTAAAACCTCTTGTATATGGGTAGGGTGCCTGCTCAAACCCGGCAGCCTCTGGTTCGATTTCCGTCCACACAGGTCTCACGACTGGCTCGAGGTCCACTAATTACAATTAAAGTGCTATCTGAGAGTGGGGTAAGAGGCCCGGTCTAGTCAGCAAGATTAACAGCCGAGAAGATTCGTCGCACTGACCACGCGCCACTGCCTAATCTGCAGGACTTCGGGATGACCAGCGGTCGCTTTGTAGGCCAAGGCCCATTAGGTCTGTTGCGCCATAGGGTTTGGTTCACTTTGGTTTGGGACGTAAAACCTATCTGGACCATCGAGTGGTTTTCTGCATTAGTATTACAAGTAGTCCGCCTCTGTGGAGTAGTGGTTAGCGTGATTAGCTGCCACGCCGGAGGCCCGAGTACGTTTCCCGGCTCTGCCACGAAATTTGAAAAGTGGTACGAGGACTGGAACAGGGTTCACTCAGCCTCGGAGGTCAAGTGGGTTCGATTCCCACCTCAGCCATCCTGGAAGTGGTTTTCCGTGGTTTACCACTTCTCCTCCAGGCAAATACTGGGATGTTACCTAACTTAAGGCCACGACCGCTTCCTTCCCTCTTCCTTGTATATCCCTTCCAATCTTCCCCACCCACACCACCCCTTTTCACCAAAGCAGGTGAGGCCGACTAGGCGACGTACTGGTCCTCCTCACCAGTTTTATCCGCCAAAGTATCACGCTCCAGGACACTGCCTTTGTGGTGGTAGAGGTGGGATCCTTCGCTGAGTCCGAAGGAGAAACCAACCCTGAAGGGTAAACAGATTAAGAAAGAAAGAAAGAAAGTAAGTAAGAAAGAAGAAAGTATTACGAGTATTACATTGACATGTTACCTCTACAATCTTCACTTTCACTTAATAGGTTCACTTCCTCCCTCTAAGCAAGTGTTTAATATGAAGTAATGATCCCTAATTAATTGAATTATTAGAAGAACATGCTTGACGGTAATAGAGATGGAAAAATGTAGTTGAGCAGTTTAGTGTTCCCTCTTGTATAACCCTATATCGTTAGTTATGTGGCTATGAGTCAGTGATCCCCGAACTACCCAACTACCGAGTCACATCGCCTGGGGAACGGATAAAACACGCCGCATTATTTCAGTGAAATCAAAAGCCTGCCCACCCTGTTCTTGGGAGTATTCCGTTCTTCCCTCCGACAACCAATCACTCACTTCTGAACAATTAACGTGATGGGAGGTGCATTAGTTTATTTAAAAGCCGGTAGAGGTTAATCTTCTTCCCTCCCTCACATTGACGGGGATGGATCAGGGCTACCCCCTGCGGTGTTAAATGCTCCACTGCCTACTGCCCTGTGATGGAACAATGGCTCAAGTCCTCTTTTATTGTATGGGCACATCGTCATCAAGTAATATGTCATGTCGTGCTGCGACTTAAAATTAGCTCTATTTAAAGGTTATCAGTATTAAGAGTTCATCTTTTATCCAGATATAAAACATGTCTTCTGTAACAAGTCCGGTTTCTCTCTTACCATAATTTTACACTGCTATACTATCTACAACGTGACTTCAATTATTTATTTATTTATTTATTTATTTATTTATTTATTTATTTATTTATTTATTTATTTATATTGTCATTTATCATACGGCTACGCATTACAATAAGGCATATAAAATTAACAATACTTTCTTTATATTATGAATATTACACTGAACCAAACCAAACCAAACCCCATGGCACTAGAGCCCTTGAAGGGCCTTGGCTTACCAAGCGACCGCTGCTCAGCCGAAGGCCTGCAGATTATGAGGTGTCGTGTGGTCAGCACAACGAATCCTCTCGGCCGTTATTCTTGGCTTTCTAGACCGGGAATATTACACTGAGATATCTAAATTGGTGACATATTTAATGACATCATCAGTTGCCATCAGAGAGTCGGTGAAGTTCACTTTACAGGACCTGGTCTTGCAGTCCTGTGTAATGTTGCTAATGATCTGCCTGTCACATTTAGGAGATTTTCGTTTATCCAACTTATGGAGAGCATCTGCGCACCTGCCATGGTTGGACCGTATTCTATTTAAGGCAAACCAAAATCTGCGGGGCTATTCAGATGCAGGAGGTTTCCTCGTGATGAAGGGTAGAGTTTGACAGCTTGGAGGGCAGTTTTCTTGCCATATTTGCTTCCAGGAACTAAAAAGTTTGAAGTTTGTCATAGTGATTATTGGTGGATGCCTAGATACTAGTCGGTGTCTTTGTAAATCCTCCATGTCATTATGTATTCGAAGCTGAGGTTTTTCTAAAATTTTCTTGCACTTCCGAAGAAGAGCGTTCTTACGCCGAAGGTCTGGAGGAGGTATATGACTCATGTTAATAAATTTAAGGTGTACTGCCGAAGGTACTAACTTGATTCTTCAAACTGACTTGAAGGATGAACAAGGAATGAACGTCCAAGTGATTGGTAAATTATTGTTGTACTTTGTGAATAATTAAGTAGTTTCATTTGTTCTGACTATTAGTATTTAAATAATATGCTATTATTAATAATAAAATTATTTTCTTACAGTGTTATTCCCATCTGTGGAGAGCGATAGAATTTATTTAGCTGATGCTAATTTTTTCTTCTCCCAAAATCTTTTCATTTGGGTACTGGACATGTTCCTCCGTTCTTCAGTCCATGATTTATTCGTCCTGGTATTCTTTTTCTCAGCAAAATGATCGTTGTTGACTGCTTTCTTGAACCGGAGTCTATCTTGAATAATTTCCTGTTGGATGCCAATTTCCTGAAGGTCTTTCTCTATCTCATTAACCCAAATGTTCTTGACTTTCATTGAGAGAGCAAGGTTGAGAATCACTCTGGTCAGCCTGTCATCGTTCTTTCTGAGAATTTGGCCATATAAATTTAATCGCCTTTTCCTAATAGTATCAGTTATCTTTTCAGAATGCTGATAAAGCTCCCGAGAATTTCGTTTTATCCAAATTCTCTGTCCGACTCGTTGGCTGAACGGTCAGCGTACTGGCCTTCGGTTCAGAGGGTCCCGGGTTCGATTCCCGGCCGGGTCGGGGATTTTAACCTTAATTGGTTAATTCCAAGGGCACGGGGGCTGGGTGTATGTGTTGTCTTCATCATCATTTCATCCTCATCACGACGCGCAGGTCGCCTATAGAAAGACCTGCACCTGGCGAGCCGAACCCATCCTGGGATATCGCGGCACTAAAAGCCATACGACATTTCATTTACATTTCATCCAAATTCTCTCTAAGTAGACTGGACCAGAGATTTCCCTCAATCTTTTCCTCTCCTGTTTCTCTATGTTTTTAATAAGTTATCTGCCTCCAATGATCAAGGTTTCCGAGGCGTATAGTGCTTCAGGTTTGATGACTGAGTTATAATGTCTTAATTTTGTGTACCTAGATATTTATTGTTTGTTATACCTGTTCCAGGTGAGGTTATAGGCCTTCTGTAAATTTGAGATCCTCTCCCTATTTGCCTCACGATTCAAGCCTGATAGCTTAATTACTTCTTCTAGGTACTTGAACTTATTCACTAAGATTCATCCTCACCAACAAGGATGTTCCAATTAACCTGAAGACCAAGGTTTATAATACGTGCGTGCTGCCAGTTACAACTTACGGTCTGGAAACGATGACTCTGACGAAGGAAAGCGCTCGCAAGCTTCAGCGAACACAACGAGCTATGGAGCGACAGATGCTAGGGATCAGCCTTAGGGATAAGATCCGTTCAGAGGACATCAGGAGAAGAACTAAAGTAACAGACATCCTAGAGAGAGTAGCAAGACTAAAATGGCAATGGGTAGGACACGTAGCTCGACAAGACTACCACAGGTGGACCTCTAGGATTGTTCACTGGAGACCATGGGGACACAAGAGAGGCATTGGAAGACCCCAGAAGAGATGGCTCGACGACGTAAAGCTGTTGGCTGGAACACGCTGGTTCCAAGTGGCTCAAGACCGAAGACGATGGAAACATATGGAAGAGGCCTATATCCAGCAGTGGATTGAAATAGGCTAGAAAAGAAGAAGAAGAAGAATAGTCTTTTAAAGTTTCCCATCTATATAACGAGCTTATCCTTCAATGTACTGAGATTTTTCATACGATATTTGGAGCTCAGTCTTAGCTGCAATTTCATTAAGTTTTTCAAGGGCCTGAACTGCTCCTTGTCTGTTGTTAGAAAGAATAGTTAGATCATCTGCGAAGGCCAAACACTGCAAAAGAATGTTATTTGTCAGTAGTCAACCAATTCCCTTTGTGTCGTTTTCATATATCTTGATAATTTTTTCGAGTTCAATATTGAACAATAACGGGGATAAGCCATCTGCTTATCGAAGACCTGCGGTAATATCTGAAGGTCACAAAGTTCACCTTGAAATTTAACTTTACAAGTTGTGCCAGTGAGCGTCTTACGAATTAAGTCTTTCGCTTTCTTGTCAACTTTGAATTCTTCTAGAATATGGCATAGTGTGTGTCGGTCTACTGAGTCATAAGCTTTCTTGAAGTCTACAAAAGTGATCACTGTTTGTCTAGTTTTACGGATTTGCAAGATGGTTTTGAGATTGAGAATTTGTTCTACACAAGACCTGCCTTTTCAGAATCTTTCCTGATATTCGCCAATTAGGTGTTCAGTTAAATTTTCAAGTTCGTGAGTAGAGCTTTGGAGTGAATTTTGTAGACAACTGGCAGTAAGGATATTCCTCTGTAGTTACTAATGTCCGTCTTATCCCCTTTTATGTGGAGTGGGTGAATAAGGGTACATTTCCAGTCTTCGAAAATATTTTCCGTAATCAAGATGTCTTCAAGAATTACCTGAATTTCAACATTTCAGCGATAACACCATCTTCAGCTGTGTTTTTTTTTTAGTTCGCTGATTATTTGCTTGATTTCTTCTAGTAAGAGGGTTTCCGAATTTGTATTTGGAGTAGGTTGTTCAAATGAGAGTTGTTGTACAGGAGGTTTGCAGTTTAAATGTTTGTGGAAGTAGTTTGCGAGAGGTTTACAGTTTTCTTTATTATTTTGTTGCTGTTCGGGCAAAAGGTTATATCTTACAACGCTACTCCTATCCATTATTTTCCTTAAGACTGCTCACACTTCCCAGCCACATACGGATATGCAGTCCTTCAGAACAATTTTCGTTGTGTTAATTTTCGTACGCGTGCACCTAATGGAAAATGAACCCTAAGTGCAGTATACTCTAGGGATGCGCAAATAACTATTGCAAACATACACTGACTGAGCAAATGTCATGGGATAGCGGAGCACTGATGCGCAGGTGTGTTGCCTGCCCACCACTCGCCCCCTGTGCCAGCGGCAGTTGTATAGGAGACCTTGTGAGCAGTGGCTGTGCATGTGACAGGTGTAACATGAAACGTCGTCGTGAGCTGACACCGTTCGAACGGGGTATGGTGGTCGGTGCCCGACGGGTGGGAAGTGCGATTTCGGAAGTGGTGCGGGAATTCGGCTTCACACGATCAACCGCCGTCAGGGTGTATCGTGAATGGTTGAATGCGGCTGTCACCGTCCACAACAGACGAACGACCGGCCGTCCAGCCACCCTAGATGACCGTGACCGGTGACATCTGAGACGGATTGTCAATAGTGACAGACGGGCAACCGTGCAACAAATCACAGCTCAATTCAACACAGGCCGTGCTAGACACGTCTCCCAGTGGACAATCCGTAGGAACATGGGTTCTATGGGGTATGGGAGCCGGAGCCGCGCACGGGTGCCACTCTTAACTCAACGTCATCCGGCACAACGACGCGCATTTGTCGTCAGTCACCAGGAATGGACACTGGAACAATGGCGTAACGTGATATGGGCGGACGAATCACGATTTCAACTGCACCATGCCGATGGGAGGCAACGTGTATGGCGCAGACCACATGAAGCGATGGATCCCGCCTGCCTCGAAGGTGTGGTCCAGGGCGCTGGTGTCTCTGTTATGGTCTGAGGTGCATTTTCTTGGTATGGAATGGGCCCCCTAGTTGTTCTGGAAGAGACTTTGACTGGTACGCGGTATGTTGAGCCGCTCGGAGCCCATCTCCACCCATTTTTAGCCTTCCAGCACCCAGACGGTTCTGCGGTGTTCCAAGATGATAACGCGCCGCCACATCGCTCCCACGTGGCCCACGAATGGTTCCAGGAACATGCAGCGGAGGTCCAACGACTGCCATGGCCACCCAGGAGCCCCGATATGAACCCTATCGAGCATATCTGGGATCTCCTGGAACGCAGGCTCCGTCCCATAGATCCTGCACCCACGAACAGACCAGCATTGGCGGCCGCTCTGCAAATGATTTGGTGTCAGCTGCGTCCAGAGGACTACCAGGGACTTGTCGACTCACTTCCACGGCGTCTCACTGCAGTTCGCAGGGTCAGAGGAGCCCCACACGCTGTTAGGTGACTATCCCATGGCATTTGCTAAGTCAGTGTACTTTCCTAGAACGCGGTGCGGTAAGGTTCATTTTCCTTTATACGTCATCATCATAAGTCGTGTAACTCACTGCTGAGCGTCGTGACCCCTTTTGACTTCACACAATACTCTGGATTAATCGGCGCCAACTTTGACGATGTTCAGCTTCTCTTAAAGCCAGCTGAAGAGTCAGACCCGTGGTACGCAGAACTTGATCAATCCACCTACTCAGTGTCCTTCCTCGTGGTCTTCTGCCGAAAACTTTGCCTTCTATGATACATTTCTCCAGATTTTCACTGTTACGTCTTACAATATGTCCGAAGAATTGGACGATTATCTTTATGACGCGAAAGGAGAGACGTTCGGAGATATTCAGTTCTTGAATAATAGATGCATTAGTTCTTCTTTCCGCCCAAGGTACACGGAGCATCCTTCTCCAACACCACATAGGAAAATGAACATAACGATAATTGGTCTGACGGGTTAAATATCCATATGTGCCTGGGAGGCATCAGTCTTAAGGAAAATAATGGGTGGGAAGAGCATTGTGGGATATATCCTTTTGCCCGAAGAGTGACGATACGTTACCAGGAGCCCTTCCTGGCGTTTGAAACATAAACAAGGTGCTCGGTTATTTTATAATTTCTCAGCGAATGTTTTGTAAAAATTTATTGTATTATTTTTAAAGAAATTTTGATCTATTTATTTCAGTATATTTTGATCATACTGTATTTGCATCTTTCGGATCTAATGATTTTTAAGACTTCTTCCTGGATTTTTGAGGAATTCATGCCCGTTTTGTTCTATTTTATGGGAACTCCATTTTTGCCAGGATTGAATCTGAAGGTCTACGGCCTTGTCGCAGGCCTTGTTCCACCATCTATGTTTGCGTTTTCGAGGAAGAACACCAATAATCCGGGAAGTATATTTTAATTCTATCCAGATGGAAGGATTTTGGTGAGAATTATTTTCAAGGAAAATGTTTGAATTTTCTTTAATTCCGGATCAATTCTTGTGTTTCTGACTATTTTGAGTTTCGGTCTGTCAGGGTGAAACTTTGATTAAAGATAAGTGGTGATTGGATTCAATGAAACCCTTTTCCACTTAAACATTCATAATTTATTTCTGGTTTATTTTAGAAATCACTACATGATCTATTTGCAATTCTCCTAAATGAAACTTTTGGTGATATCTAGGTAGTTTTCTTTTGTGGAAGGGCCGGAAAATAGGTTGATAACATCTTTAACTCAAAATTCTCGCAGAAACGTATTAATCTTTCTCCATCTTTACTAGTTCTGTTGTGAGCAGGGATAGTCCTACAATGGTTCTAAATTTGTTTTACTTACCAATTTGTGCATTGAAATATCTTAGAAGAAATTTAACATGATGTTTGAGAATCATTGCTGTAGTCTCTTCCAGTAGGTCCCAAAATTCCCTTACTTTTTTGAGCGTCTTTTTGGTTTTAGTTGTTTGTAAATGCATGTGCACAGATTAACGTATACATTTTATTTCCTGATTCGATTGTGAGTCGGGATATTCTTTCAGAAGGAGACGTACTGAATTTTTAATATTTGTTATGACTGCAAATCCCGTACCGAATTGCAGTGGTGCATTAGGGAGATTTTTTACGATTGGTTTAACGTCGCATCGACACATATAGGTCTTATGGAGACGATGTGATAGGAGAGCCATAGTAGTAAGAAGGAAGCGGGTGGCCTTAATTAAGGAATAACCCCAGCATTTGCATTGTGTGAAAATGGGAAACTACGGATAACCATTATTATTATTATTATTATTATTATTATTATTATTATTATTATTATTATTATTATTATTGTAATTTTGTAACATTTTAATCACATTATAAAACGTTCTCGGTTCAGCAAACCAGGTCATCCGAAAGCACACATTATCAGTTCTTATCTAATTTTCTAAGAATGTCAGCAATGCAATACAGAGGAATACTGTTTCGAATAAAACTCTGACTGCTTTATCGATCTAATAATGTAGAAATATCCAATTAGTACCCTCTCCCTCTCTCTCTCTCTCTCTCTCTCTCTGTCACACACATATATATATACAGGCTGGTCGTAAACAAAGTGAACCGAGTATTTAAGCGTTCGAGCGTTGGTCATACTGACAGGTGGCTGCCTCTGTGGATCAGTGGTAGAATGTCAGCCTCCGCATCCCAAGATAATGGGTTCAAATACGGCAGAGGTAGTCAGATTTTTGAAGGGCGGAAAAAGTCCATTTGACACTCCATGTCGTACTATGTCGGCATGTAAAAGATCTCTGGTGACACATTTGGTGTTTATCCGAAAAAGATCATTAAAATCCCAGCCACAGACGCCAAAGAGAGATCCGGTTTACTCTCTCTGCCATCTAGTAGGCCTAGAGTAAAATGGAACGTCGAAATTGACGAGCAGACAGGCAGATGGCGTCAAATTGAAATGTATGTGCACGATAGCTGAGGCCATACGATTACTATTATTATTATTATTATTATTATTATTATTATTATTATTATTATTATTATTATTACTGACAGGTAATTTGAAAAAATGCGTAGATATCTCAAGCCGATCTCATTTTATTAGCTACTGAAGTTAGCCAATCAGATTGCCTCGCGGGTAAGTTCAAATGGGCTTTACGAGGCGGTGTTAATAAATCTGCATGCGGCTTGGTTGGGCTTGAGAGCCATGCCGAGAAATGAGCATCAAATCCTAACACACCGTGGGTTTCAGCCAATGTCACTGTAGCGTGCTTGCTGTGGGCCGAGCCGACCAGCAGGGAGGTCTTTGTTCAAGTAGTGCCTCCCCTGGAGAAGTTTATTTCTTCTATTGGCGCTCTGAAGCCGATCATAAGCCACGCGCAGATTCAGCAACACTGCCTCGCAAAGCCCATTTGAAGTCGTCCGCGAAGCGATCTGATTGGCTAACTGGCTAAAATGACAACGGCGCGAGGTATCTATTTAATTCTTTCAATTATTTATCATTATTATCAACCCTCTAACGCTCATATACCGTGTTCATGTTGTTTCCGACCATCCTATATACATGCACAATTAGACTGGAAATGGAATTACAGTAATTAACCAGCGGTTATTTATACATTCCCTAGACCACACAGCAAGTCTCCAGCTTGCTGGTATTTACCTGGAACTGGCGACCTTCCCATAATCTTGACAGCTCTCTCCTTTCACTTGACTGTACACACACCAGTCTCTCCGTTCACCAGTTCCCTGTTGTTGGGTTTGAGCACAAGTTCCTTGAGTATCACGCAGCAGAACGACATGTAATTATCCTCATTAATTGGTATTTCATTGCCATAATGTATTTTAATATTTTAAAGCTACAACAAAATTTGTTAAGCAGGAAGCCATACTTTCCAGTGTCGACTTAGTAAGATGCAACATAAAAACTTTCCAGTCTATCAAACACACAAAAATGTCAATATAAATTATAACACCACAAGCATACGGTACCTGTAAAAATATGCACACTATTATATAAAGAATGGCATGTTTCGTTCTACAAGAACCTCTTCAGATTCTATCAAGCCACTTAAATCATGTGTATATATGTACAGTATTCTTTACGTTGCGTAAACATACCAATGATAAAGAGTTAGCTGATGATATGAATAACTATTAACTATTATACTGTGTGATTCAGCATCCCCTTCCAATATCGTTTGCTGCAGCCGAACTAACGTGCACATGGTTATAGGGGTGCTATTCCCCTGCAGGCGTACTGTGTGGTACGAATGTTCAGTGAGCACGTTTTGCACATGATTCTGAACCCTAGCGAAATGTTGTATCATCCGTTCGCAAAACATGACGCCTTGAAATCATTCAGAAACGTTCTTTTACCATGTAACTTGTTAATGTGTCGTGCCTCGTAACCGTGTGTAACGAAGAGGGGAATCAATGCATAAAACTAGGTAACAGTGCAGTAATTAATGTCTTAAATACCGAACCGTGTGGCGAATGTACTCTGCTCTCGTCATACTACCAGCATGTATCCAGCAGAGTAGCGTAGCAGTTGTGGTTAGGCGTTCGCCTTGCAATCAACGAAATGTGCCAGCGGTGGCTTGAATCCTGCGTCGTTCAAGTATTTTTGCATCGATATGATGTTTGAATACGAAAACACTGGCCCACGTCTGCCACATTCAAACAATAGAATGGCGTAGTTATTCATCTTGTGCCCTGCGCTTTCTCCGCTGGTTAGGGCCTGAATGTATTTTAATCTCTGCTGTCGTTCGGCATGTTTTCCACAGAGGAATACGTTGGCATGCTCCTCATTTATGCGGAAACAGGACAAAACGCGTGCGAGGCACTACGTCTGTAACAGGAACGGTATGCCGACAGCCGACACTTGGCTGCTACGACATTCAGCAGTGTTAAAAAACGCCTTAAGAACAACAGGCGTGGGTTCCAATTTGCTACCAGTCCGCGATAGGCCCGTTACGACGGGTGAAACAGAAAAGACCGTTCTGGAGGCAGCTCGTAATGATGCACACATCAGTACAAGGGCGATTGCACGACAGGTGAACACCAGATAGCCGTCCGTCTGGCGAATACTGCATGAACATAAATTTCACCCATACCATCTTCAGCTATACCAAGAGCTCCATGGGTGGGATTTCGAAGCTCGAATGGAGTTCTGTCGGTGGTTATTAGGCAGGCTGGGTAATGATGAAGCATTCACATCGCATATCTTGTTCTTGGAAGAATCGCGCTTCCACAATAAAGGGAACGTCAATCGCCACAACATGCACTATTGGAGTCCGGACAATCCTAACTGGATGCAACAGGCGGCCCATCAAGTACGACGGGGAGTGAAGGTTTGGTGTGGAAACTTGAGGGATCGTCTTATTGGACCTTATTTCTTTGAGGGCCATTGGACGGGCCTAGCTACCTGCACTTTCTGAGACAGGAACTCCCACTACTGCTGGAGGATGTGCCCTTGCACCATCGTTTGACGATGTTGTTGCAACAGGATAGAGCTCCCCCACATCCGACTTTGACCGTTCGTAACCATCTGAACGAGGAACTGCCAGAAAAATTTATAGGACGAGGAGGCCCTATTCCTTCGACCATCAGATCACCGGATTTAACGCCGTTAGACTTCTTCTTGTGGGGACATTTGAAGAACGTCGTTTACAGTCAAGCACCAGCTCCTGCATCTCATCGCGGACACCTGCCGAGCAATTATACATGAAATGCTTCAGCGCGCAGGATGATTTATTGGACATTGGCCCCAATGTGCATAAACCAAAACGGTCATCACCGCGAGCATTTTCTGCGATAAAACATTGTCAGGGCAGTTGTGTTCCTATTTCTTCCGGTGTGTATGTGCCCGGCCTGCTAACTAATCGGCCCTTCTTTGGGCCACAAACACATTCATTAACACACAATTTGCATGAAAGCGGCCATTGAACTTACATTGCGTGCGGTACGTATTAAACAAATATTTTAAAAATTTGTAATCTTCACCCCGGACTCGAACATCCCACCTGGCATGCAAGCCCGCTCCGACACGCCTTTACCAACTGCACTACGGTTTCGTACGGCACAATGGGAAGCTTATAGCAAGTAATAGGTTTACTGCGGTCACAATATCAATTTATTGTTTCGACGGCGTGTCAGGTTCATGATCTAGAAGGCACACGCATGTCTTCCAGTGTTTATTGGGTGTATAATATTATGGTGTCATATCATGGTTAGGCGGTAAATACCAAGATATCCGTTTGTGCTGTCTGAGCATACCGGCAGGACAGATGTTTTCAGGACGGAATTAATATTGTGGTCCGCCTCTGTGGTGTAGTGGTTAGCGTGATTAGCTGCCACCCCCGGAGGCCGTGGTTCGATTCCCGGCTCTGCCACGAAATTTGAAAAGTGGTACGAGGGCTGGAACGGGGTCCACTCAGCCTCGGGAGGTCAACTGAGTAGAGGTGGGTTCGATTCCCACCTCAGCCATCCTGGAAGTGGTTTTCCGTGGTTTCCCACTTCTCCTCCAGGCGAATGCCGGGATGGTACCTAACTTAAGGCCACGGCCGCTTCCTTGTCTATCCCTTCCAATCTTCCCATCCCTCCACAAGGCCCCTGTTCAGCATAGCAGGTGAGGCCGCCTGGGCGAGTTACTGGTCATACTCCCCAGTTGTATCCCCCGGCCAAGAGTCTGAAGCTCCAGGACACTACCCTTGAGGCGGTAGAGGTGGATCCCTTGCTAAGTCCGAGGGAAAAACCGAACCTGGAGGGTAAACAGATGATGATGATGATTAATATTGTGGGTTGCATGAAACTACATTGGAAAGGGCGACCGAATCACGCTGTATAAGTATTACATAATGAAAAACTTCTGTACTGCTGAAGCTTAGTGCGTTGTCTTCAAAGGACGAAACATGTCATTCTTTGTATATGTATGCTCAGTCTTCTGCCCTAAAGCTGGTTGGATACTCAACAGCTCTGCCATCAGCTGTCATAGATGACCTAGGCATCACTGAATAGTGTGTATTTTTTACAGGTGTGTTTATAGTGTTATAATTTATTTTGATATTTGTGTATGTTTGACAGACTGGAAAGCTTTTATGTTACCTCAGAAATTGTAAATGGATAGGAAGAGAATATTTATTTCTTCCCTCTGTTGTAAGATGTCAGGGATATGATCTGACTGAATGATTTCCCTCTCCCCCTGTCTATTGTAACGAGAGACAGTTGACGTTGCCAATGGTCGAGCCATCATGACTGCAGATTTGTCTGAAATGTCGTGATATACACTAGTGCCGTGCAAAACATGCTCCATGCTTTGGTGATATTTGTCGAGTATGACCATGACCGAGGTTTGCTTCTCAAATTCGAGAAGAGCTATTTTCCTTCGACTATGCCCCTTGATACTCGCTCCTTCATGCGCTATCTGTGTCTCGGGTAGAGTTGTTCCCCTCCGTCCGTCCTTGCTTCTACTAATGGTGGAAGTATGTTGCAACACATCAACGATATCTACTTCGCCAAAATTAGGACCGATATTAATCGGTTCATGCTCTAGTTCTTTAGTCTTGCCCGGAAACAGTACTGAATTGGCGGAAAACTTTAACACATGAAAACACACGCGCTAGTTATCTTTCGCTTTGTATTGCCGGGAAATGATGGCGAGAAGTGCTAGCAATAAGTTTGCAAACGTGGTTTTTAATGAGTTGTCATCATCATCATCATCTGTTTACCCTCCAGGTTCGGCTTTTCCCTCGGACTCAGCGAGGGATCCCACCTCTACCGCCTAAAGGGCAGTGTCCTGGAGCTTCAGACTCTTGGTCTTGGGGATACAACTGGGGAGTATGACCAGTACCTCGCCCAGGCGGCCTCACCTGCTATGGTGAACAGGGGCCTTGTAGGGGGATGGGAAGATTGGAAGGGATAGGCAAGGATGAGGGAAGGAAGCGGCCGTGGCCTTAAGTTAGGTACCATCCCGGCATTTGCCTGGAGGTGAAGTGGGAAACCACGGAAAACCACTTCGAGGATGGCTGAGGTGGGAATCGAACCCACCTCTACTCAGTTGACCTCCCGAGGCTGAGTGGACCCCGTTCCAGCCCTCGTACCACTTTTCAAATTTCGTGGCAGAGCCGGGAATCGAACCCGGACCTCTGGGGGTGGCAGCTAATCACACTAACCACTACACCACAGAGGCGGACTTTAATGAGTTGTACCGGATTTAAATATTAACAGTGCATTCCATGTTTCACAGGAAACATACTCTGTCTGCTGATTCTCTGTAGTGAACATAAGCAGGAACTTCTTCCAAACATCAGAACTGAGCCCATCTCTCTTGATCCTTGCTCCGTCATGGTTACCAGTCTCAAATTCGAACAATGCACGCCACTGATATACACACGCCCTGTAATCTTCGGTGTGGAATCTTCCCCAATTTCATCCCTTTTCGTATGAAAGATTTTGTAAGTTTGGACTTTTTATTTACTCGTATTCATTTATTTAAACGTTTATTTTCTAAAATATTTGTATATTGGTTGTTATTGTTTTAATTTGTTTTCGTGTGTTTCTACGGTTATAGCATCAAGCTAATCCGATTAACATCAATTTCGATCGTATGGAGGCCTATCTGTGTCTACATTTTAAATATTTAATGTGGACAGTCTTTTAAATTAATGTCACCCTTTTGGTTTAGTTAAGCTGGTGGAAATATTCTTAATTAACGAGCTGGGGAATTTTCTCGCTCGTCATCATGCCCCTAATTTAATATAAATCTGCTTAAATTAATTATTTATGTGAACAGTAATAATATTCCATAATCATAATAATAATAATAATAATAATAATAATAATAATAATAATAATAATGGCCGCCTCTGTGGTGCAGTGGTTAGCGTGATTAGCTGCCACCCCCGGAGGTCCGGGTTCGATTCCCGGCTCTACCACGAAATTTGAAAAGTGGTACGAGGGCTGGAACGGGGTCCACTCAGCCTCGGGAGGTCAACTGAGTAGAGGCGGGTTCGATTCCCACCTCAGCCATCCTCGAAGTGGTTTTCCGTGGTTTCCCACTTCACCTCCAGGCAAATGCCGGAATGGTACCTATCTTAAGGCCACGGCCGCTTCCTTCCATCATCCTTGCCTATCCCTTCCAATCTTCCCATCCCCCTACTAGGCCCCTGTTCACTATAGCAGGTGAGGCCGCCTGGGCGAGGTACTGGTCATACTCCCCAGTTGTATCCCCCGACCAAGAGTCTGAAGCTCCAGGACACTGCCCTTGAGGCGGTAGAGGTGGGATCCCTCGCTCAGTCCGAGGGAAAAGCCGAACCTGGAGGGTAAACAGATGATGATGATGATGATGATAATAATAATAATAATAATAATAATAATAATAATAATAATAATAATAACATGTACGGGCGTTTGTCAAGATGACTATAACTCCCTTATTCTGTTTAACTTAATTCTAGACAAAGTTATTAGAGAATGGTAAAAGGACGTCAAAGGTATGAGCATCGGATATTTGGGAAGCAAAGACAATGTGAAATGTTTAAACTTTCCAGATGATCTAACAATCATTACTAAGACCAGAGATGAAACTGGATACGCCTACATTTTCTGTATCGTTAAAAATCGACTTCACTGAATAAATACAGATGGTCATACGAAAATATGTGCATGTTTACATTCATTTGAAGATTAACTGCTCTAAAAGGTACATCATATCGACGAAAGGTTTGTAGGCCTACGATAAGACGCCATATATAACAGTCTAAATGGCTGGTCCTATGATATGTTCTCGTATCTCATCTATTTGTGGGTAAGATTAAGTTAGGAAAGTTGAATACGGTGAAATTTTGGTAAGGTTTTCTCACAGTGAATTACTTTTCGGATACAAATATGACAGCTACAACATAGAATTCGGTACACATATAGCTACTGCGTGGGCCGTTGTTCACGTAGATGATCCTGTCTTTCGGATAAGTGAATCAAACTACCAATTATACGTGTAGAAAATGCAAAAAATACGTACAATCCATAAATAGGGCCAAATTTAACGTATGTTGCTGTTTGAGTCATCAGTCCATAGAATGGTTTGATGCAGCTCTCCATGACACCCTATCCTGTGCTAACCTTTTCATTTCTACGTAACTATTGCATCCTACATCTGCTCTAATCTGTTTGTCATATTCATACCTTGGTCTACCCCTACCGTTCTTGCCACCTACACTTCCTTCAAAAACCAACTGAACAAGTCCTGGGTGTCTTAAGATGTGTCCTATCATTCTATCTCTTCTTCTCGTCAAATTTAGCCAAATCGATCTCCTCTCACCAATTCGATTCCGTATCTCTTCATTCGTGATTCGATCTATCCATCTCACCTTCAGCATTCTTCTGTAACACCACATTTCAAAAGCTTCTATTCTCTTTCTTTCTGAGCTAGTAATCGTCCATGTTTCACTTCCATACAATGCCACGCTCCACACGAAAGTCTTCAAAAACATCTTTCTAATTCCGATATCAATATCTCAAGTGAGCAAATTTCTTTTCTTAAGAAAGCTCTTCCTTGCTTGTGATAGTCTGCATTTTATGTCCTCCTGACTTCTGCCATCGTTAGTTATTTTACTACCCAAGTAACAATATTCATCTACTTCCTTTAAGACTTCATTTCCTAATCTAATATTTCCTGCATCACCTGCCTTTGTTCGACTGCACTCCATTACTTTCGTTTTGGACTTATTTATTTTCATCTTGTACTCCTTACCTAAGACTTCATCCATACCATTCAGCAACTTCTCGAGATCTTCTGCAGTCTCAGATAAAATAACAATATCATCGGCAAATCTCAAGGTTTTGATTTCCTCTCCTTGGACTGTGATTCCCTTTCCAAATTTCTCTTTGATTTCCCTTACTGCCTGTTCTATGTAAACATTGAAAATGAGAGGGGACAAACTGCAGCCTTGCCTCACTCCTTTCTGGATTGCTGCTTCTTTTTCAAAGCCCTCGATTCTTATCACTGCAGACTGATTTTTATACAGATTGTAGATAATTCTTCGTTCTCTGTATCTGATCCCTATCATCTTCAGAATCATAAATAGCTTGGTCCTTTTCTAGATCTACGAATGCCATGTACGTGGGCTTGTCCTTCTTGATTCGATCCTCTAAGATCAGACGTAAAGTCAGGATTGCTTCACGTGTTCCTACATTTCTTCTGAAGCCAAATTTATCTTCTCCCAACTCAGCTTCAACTTGTTTTTCCATTCTTCTGTAAATAATCCGTGTTAAAATTTTGCAGGCATGAGATACTAAACTAATGGTGCGGTAGTTTTCACACCTGTCAGCACCGGCTTTCTTGACAATAGGTATAACGACATTCTTCCGAAAATCGGATGGGACTTCTGCTGTCTTATACATCTTGCACACTAAATGAAATAACCTTGCCATGCTGGTTTATCCTAAGGCAGTCAGTAATTCAGAGGGAATGTCATCAATTCTAGGTGCCTTGTTCCTATTTAGGTCACTCACAGCTCTGTCAAACTCTGACCTCAAAATTGGGTCTCACATTTCATCAGCATCAACAGCCTCTTCATGTTCCAGAACCAAATTATCTACATCTTTAACTTGATACAACTGTTGGATATGCTCCTGCCATCTTTCTGCTTTGTCTTCTTTCCCTAGAAGTGGCTTTCCATCTGAGCTCTTAATATTCATACACCTAGATTTCCTTTCTCCAAAGGTTTCCTTGATTTTCCTGTATGCAGCATCTACCTTTCCCAGGACCATACAGCCTTCGACATCCTTGCACTTTTCCTTCAGCCATTCTTCCTCAGCTACTTGCACTTTCTGTCCACTTTATTCTTTAATCGCCTGTATTCTTTTCTGCCCTCTTCATTTCTAGCATTCTTGTATTTTCGTCGTTCATCAATCAGGTCTAGTATCTCCTGAGTTATCCACTGATTCTTAGTTGATCTTTTCTTCCTTCCTAACATTTCTTCAGCAGCCATACTGACTTCATTTTTCATGACTCTCCACTCTTCCTCTGTAGTGTTTCCTTCAGCCTTTTCATTTAGTCCTTGTGCAACATGTTCCTTGAAACAATCCCTCACACTCTTTTCTTTCAACGTGTCTAGATCCCATCTTTTTGCATTCTTTACTTTCTTCAATTTCTTCAACTTCAGATGGCATTTCATGACAAACAAGTTGTGGTCAAAGTCCACGTCTGCTCCTGGGAAAGTTTTGCAATCCAACACCTGGTTTCTGAATCTCTGCCTAATCATAATGAAGTCTATTTGATACCTTCCAGTGTCTCCAGGTCTCGTCCACGTATACAGCCGTCGTTCGTGGTGTTTGAGCCAGGTATTGGCAAGGACTAAATTATGATCAGTGCAGAATTCAACCAGCCGACTTCCTCTTTCGTTCCTTTGTCCCAATCCGAATTCTCCTACTGTACTACTTTCTCTTCCTTGGCCTACCACTGCATTCCAGTCTCCCATCACCATTATATTCTCGTCACCTTTGACATATTGTATTAAATCTTCTATCTCCTCATATATTCTTTCGATTTCTTCATCATCCGCTGAACTAGTAGGCATATAGACCTGCACTGTTGTGGTGGGCATTGGTTTGGTGTCAACTTGGTGCTTGGTGATGGACGTGAGTGAGTGAGGCTCCACAGTAATCAAGTGATTTGAAGGTGTTATACAGCAGTGAAAGTGACAAAAATTTGCGGAAGTGCAATATTTGTATTTACCAATCAATATACACACACGTTTTGTTGGTATTGATCTTCTTTTCTTCGAAATTCGCATTGTAAAGAAAATGGGTCGCCGAAACAACGGAGTTGGAAGCCCAGCCATTACCAGTGCTGCCAACGTAGACCGCCTCGTGAAGTGCGCGCTGGACGACTTCATTAACTCGGACAGCTTCCTTGAAAAAATTGTGCAGGCCATTTCGACCCGCATAACAGAAGTGGTCATAAAAGAACTTGAAAAAAGTTTAAAATTTAATATCGAAGCGTTGTCAGAGTTAACTGAAAAACTTGATAAGAAGGAGGCGGAAATCCGCAAACTGAAGGAGGATATGGACGCTAAGTGTGATTCATTGGAGCAATATAGCAGGAGAAATAATGTAAGAATTTTCGGCATTCCTGAAAGTTCGAACGAAAACTGCGATGAACTAGTGCTCAACGTGTGCAAAGCAGTAGGTGCAGATGTGAGACTTAATGGCATCGATAGGTGTCACAGAGTAGGACCTCGATCTCCAGGAAAAACACGACCTATCCTAGTGAAATTTGTATCTTATCGCTCACGGCAGGACGTTTTCACGAAGAAAAGGAAACTGAAAGGATCATCTACAACAATCCGTGAAGATCTTACGGCTGTCAGAATGTCCATCTTGAAGACAGCAATCCAGCGTTTTGGACTTACAAACACTTGGACTGATTCAGGAGACATCATAATCAAGAAGGCGGACGGGATGAAATTAAGAGTTTGCCAGTTAAAGGAACTTCCTATGGCATAAGTTTCTGTTGCAGTGTTGCTTTATCACTTGACAATGTGAGTCTACTCCCATCCTTTACCGTAAGTCACAGCCGAGAAGCTATCTTTTTATTTAGTTTAAGAAAATCTATCTATCTATCTATCTATCTATCTATCTATCTATCTATCTATCTATCTATCTATCTATCTATCTATCTATCTATCCATCCATTTACCGTATTAACTGATCTAAATATCGATTAGCTTATCTGTCTTCTAATCCTACCATCTGTCGATTGACTTACTCTTTAATCACTGTCCAAACTGGATCAAATTTAAATCAGGCCCCCGTATTTACGTCTACATAGATCTAACATCTACACTACGTAGAATAAGCTCCTACTCGAGTTATTCTGTACGCGTAATCTACTGTTGCACGTTATTATTATTATTATTATTATTATTATTATTATTATTATTATTATTATTATTATTATTATTATTATTATTATAGACAATTTAGCTATTCTAAAATACGTAAATTGCTGATTATTCATTGGATGTATTCGCATGCTGTGTTCTACTTCTAGTTAGTTTTCATTTTAGCAATTGGCAATGCATACCACTAACAGCAGTAATCCCTCTGACCATTGCAATACTTTTCCTTGTCACACTTTCCCTTCCCCGCCCAGCCCTTCAACCTGTCTACCTGCTAGTCCATTGACCCGAACCCCACCCCTTGAAGCTACAACACACATTCTCCAGTCAGCTCTAAATAGACATAAAAGCGCACTTCACATATGTCACCTTAATGCCCAGAGTTTAGTTTCTCAAACTCGTATAGATGAACTAAAAGCGATTTTTATTCCACTGTCCTTTGATATCATCTTATGCAGTGAAAGTTGGTTGAAAGTCAAACATCAAGCTAAGAATCTTGAATTACCTGGCTACTGCCTTCTGAGGAATGACAGACTTGGCAAAGGGGGAGGTGGGGTCTGTGCTTTTGTCTCTTCGCGCTTGAAACCTCAAATTATCTGTCAGTCGCCTCAACAGTATGAGCGTAAACCTGAGTACATGTTCATAGAGATACAGGTCGCTACTGTTAAATGCTTGGTAGGTGTAGTATACAAACCGCCTAAAGCTCGCCGTCTGAATGACTTAGAGACTGATATTAACAGACTGTTACCTATGTACGAACATTTTATAATGATGGGAGATTTTAATACAAATCTTCTAGATCCAGATTCTTCCGAAGCCACCCATCTATTGAATACGTTCCAGGCATGCAGCATGGCGGTCCTCCCACTTTCTCCCACTCACCACACTAAAACTTCACACACACTACTGGACCTAATAGTAACGAACAACCCTGACAGAGTATTACATCACGGCCAGACATCTGCTCCCGGACTGTCAGCCCATGACATCATCTTTATGTCTTACGCACTGCAATGCCCTAAACATAAACCTAAGTACGTGACTTACCGAGACTATAGCCGTATTAACAACGAAAAATTATTGGAAGACGCTTTTTCGATGCCGTGGCAGGAGATAACTCATAAAACTAATATTGACGACATGGTCACCACTTTCAATAACATGATACTACAAATTTTTGATAAACATGCCCCTATACGAACAGCACGCGTCTGTAAAAGACTCTCCCCGTGGCTAAATGATGATATTAGAGCAATGATGGCTAAGCGGGATGCAGCTCATAGGAAATATAAACATTACCCGACAGAGGAAAACTTTATCTATTACAAACGACTACGTAATAAAACTACTCAGACAGTAAGAAACGCTCGACTACGGTACGCCCATGACCTTATAAAACCTGACGTAAGACCCGCTACTTTATGGAAGTCAATCCGCCATTTTGGACTAAATAAACCGGACAAGGTAGACGATTTGGAAGTTTCTCTTGATGAATTGAATAATCACTTCGTATCCTCCCATGTACAATTAAACGAAGAAGCAAAAGAAAATCGTTTGTGTGCAAATTACAACACACCACCCGTAGGCAGAGACACATTTTATTTTTGTTATGTCTCACCCCTTCAAGTGAAAGCGGCTATCATGCGAATCAAAACTAAATCCACAGGGGTGGACAATATATGTATTATAATGCTAAAGAAAATTATCGACGCTATTATTCCAGTATTGACATTCATATACAATTTCTCCCTTCAAAATAGTGTATTTCCAACTGTCTGGAAAATGGCCCTGGTGCATCCTTTACCAAAGATAAAATCTCCTAGACTAAACAGTGACTACAGACCTATAAATATACTGTCTATAGTAGCCAAGGGACTCGAACATATAGTGCATAATCAAATCACCAACTATCTCAACGACCACGACATATTAGACCCACACCAGTCAGGTTTCCGACGCAATCACAGTACATGTACTGCCTTACTAAGCGTGACTGACGATATAAGGCAGGCTATTGACGAGCAAAAACTGACTATCCTAGTATTATTGGACTTTAGCAAAGCATTTGACTCTGTAGACCATGAGTTGCTCCTATCCAAACTTTATCACCTAGGGTTCTCCTACAGTACTCTGAGATGGTTGGGAGCTTATTTACACGAACGTCAACAACGTGTCACCAATCAAGGTGCATTTTCTTCGTGGCAATATGTAAAAAGAGGTGTCCCACAAGGGTCAACCCTTGCTCCTTTGCTATTTTCTGTCTATATCAACGACCTAGCTAATCAGCTGACACATTGTAAACGTCACATCTATGCTGACGACGTACAATTGTACATCCATGCAAAACCAACAGACGTTTTGACAGCAATCGAGAAAATTAACATGGATCTAGAGGCCATAAGTAAATGGTCTCACCAGCATGGACTTATTTTGAACCCAAAAAAGTCCCAAACTATAGTAATTGCCCACCCAAGACTTATTTCCGACAATTTCCGCATGTCCATCCCCGACGTACAACTTCAAAATCAAGTTTTGCCCTTTTGCAAGAGCGTAAAAAATCTCGGAGTAACCATTGACCAGCACCTCTCGTGGACGGATCAGGTAATATCTGTGAGTAGACGAGTTTTTGCTACGTTGCACACATTAAACAATTTCAAATTTACTTTTCCGTTCAGTTTAAAGAAGAAACTAGTTGAAACCCTCGTTCTTCCAATATTCGATTATTGTGACGTAGTTTACAAAGATGTGAAAACCGAGCTTCGAGATAAACTACAACGTGCACAGAATGCCTGTGTAAGATTTATATGTAATCTGAAATTTTCAGATCATGTTACCCAGTCTTACGTCGACCTCGGATGGCTACGCCTTGAAGACAGACGCAAGCTGCATACCCTGACTTCATTGCACCGAATCCTTACCTTACAATCCCCATCTTACCTGTATGAACGATTTCATAGCCTTTCTGAACACCATGACAAAAACACCAGAGCGCTGAGCTCGACACTGCTCGCTATTCCTAAGCATTAATCCTCAACCTACAACAATTCCTTCACTGTTGTGGCCAGCCGTGAATGGAACTTCCTTCCGCAGGAGGTCAGAGGGATATCAAACCACGGAAGATTTAAAAGTATGTGTTCAAAATATCTCTATGAAACGAGCTCGTAGTGCGACAGTCTTCTTCTTCTTCTTCTACGAATGGTCATTCTTCTTCTTCTTCTCCTCCTCCTTCTTCTCCCCATGGTCCTTCTTCTTCTTCCTCTTCTTATTATCATTATTATTATTATTATTATTATTATTATTATTATTATTATTATTATTATTCATCAGTAGTGTTAGAAAGTACTCAGCTGTGGTTTTCCTGCATAGTTATCCTTATCCCTATCCCCATTTTGCAATGTTTTTCACCCACAGCAAACACATGAAAACTGAACATTCGTCAATGTGATATACTTCTGGAATTGGACAAATTAATTGTAAATATTAGTAGGTTTATCTACATTATTATTATTATTATTATTATTATTATTATTATTATTATTATTATTATTATTATTATTGAAATTGTAATTCGTTCTTTGTTGTATGTTAATTTCTTCGCAGGAAGCAAAATGTTAATTTATATTGTGTATTATAATAGTTATTTTTATGTACAGCAGGATAGCATAGTACGGTAGTAATTTGTTTCAGTCTCTTTTTTCATTTATTCAGTATGTTATATATTTTTATGTTAATTATGTATTTCACTGGTTAAGTGTAAGATAGGGACACGTGTCCCTAACTTTGCCAGTTAAAATAAATCATGTCTATCTATCTATCTATCTATCTACCTTGACGACAATAATTCTTTCACTATGCTGGTCGTAGTAGTTTACCCGCTGCCCTATTTTCTTATTCATTATTAAACCAACTCCTGCATTTCCTCTGTTTGTTTTTGTGTTGATAATTCTGTAGTCGCCTGACCAAAAATTTCTTCTTCCCGCCAACGTACTTCACTTATACCAACTACATCTAGCCTTAGCCTATCCATCTCCCTTTTCAGATTCTCTAACCTACCACAACGATTCGAACTTCTAACATTCCACGCTCCGACTCGCATAATGTCACTATCCATCTTCCTGATGATCACCCCCTCTCGTGTAGTCCCCACCCAGAGATCCGAATGGGGGACTAGTTTACCTCCGGAATATTTTACCCGGGAAGAAGCCATCATCAGTACATCATTCATACAGAGAGAGCTGCATGTCCTCGGGAGTTAGTTACGGCTGTAGTTTCCCCTTTGCTTTCAGTCGTGTAGCAGTATCAACACAGCTAAGCCATGTTGAGTATTATTACAAGGCCATATCAGTCAATCATCTAGACAGCCGGCTTTGCAACTACTGAAAGGCTGTTACCCCCCTTTCGATGAACCATTCGTTAGTCTGGTCTCTCAACAGATACCCATCCGATATGGTTACACCTGCCTCTGGGCTATCTGCATCATTGGGACAAGCAAGCCTCCCCACCGCGGCAAGGTCACATGGTTCGTAGAAGAGAATTTAACGTATGAGATAAAGATACGACAAAAAGTCATATGACCATGTTGTAATTCACTCGAAATTGAACCGAGAATGTGCCATCCGTTTTGTGATACGACTTACCGTTTAGCCACCAAATACCTCAAAAGGAAGGTCTGCACTGTCTTGAAAATTGCCTCCATATTTCGATATTCTGAGGGTAAAAAATAAACATTTTAAACATCTCGTAATTTTTCCGTCGGTTATGGGCTAAAAGCTATAATTTAACTAAATTTCAATTTTCTAGCTCGTCTGGCAGATTATTCCGCCATCTTGATATGAGGGGGGGGGAATCAAAAATAGGACTTTCAGGAAACTTTTAAACCCATGAAACCTATAGGTTTATCGTTTAGGATAAATATATCCGAATGCGTTCTTATGATGAGCCCCAAATTTGAGACTCCCAGCGAGGCCCCTCAGAGTATTTTGAAAATTTTCTGTATTGCTAGGGATGCTGAAGTCATCAGCTTCTCTGGTACCATGTTTTAAGTTTCTAGGATGCCTGGAAGTGCCTCATTAATTCACGTCAATTTTAATTTGTATACCTTATACAGTACAGTGTACTACGTATATTGATCGTTCCAAACTGACTTCCATTTATTAATATAGATTATATTTGACCCCTTCCCTAGGGGTTCTTGGGTCGTCTTGCCCCCACAGTATATTTTCCAGATAGTAGGTAATACTTGTACCCCTCCCACCCCAAAGCGGGCCGAACTTGTACTTTAAAAATATCCGGAGTGACACTAGTTATCTCAGCAAGCCCGAAAAGTATGGATTCGACACTATTTTCGATTGTTTTCATATATCACTAACACCTCGTCCCCCACCCCAAAGGGGGCTGAAGTTGGACTTAAAAATAATTCCGGAATGTCACTATTCACCTCAGCAATCGGGAAATCTGTAGGTTCGTCACTGTTTCGGATTATTTTTATATATCACCCCCCTCGGATCCCGCATTCCAAAGGGGGCTGAAATTGGACTTTAAACATTTCTGGAGTGTTACTATTCATCTCAGCGACCCCAAAATCAATGGATTCGATGCTATTATCGATTATTTTTATATATCACTTCCCCTCGCCCCCCTTCACGAAGGGGGCTGACTTTTAAAAAGTCCGGCGTGTCACTATTCATGTCAGCGAACCCGGAAACTATGTATTTAACACTATTTTCTATTCATTTTATATATAGCCCCCCTGACCCCCACCCCTAACGGTGCTAGGGATGGCTTGCCCCCACAGTGCTCGTCTCCAGATAGTAAGTTATGAGTGTACCAAATTTCTTTGATTTTGCTCGAGTGGTTTAGGAGGAGATGTGTCATTTACATGCATACATACAAACATACAAACATTCATTTTATATAATATAGATTACTAATTGAATTACATTGTGTAATAACGGCTGTAGTATTATTCACTTAGATTATCTCCAGATAAGGCTCATTCCTCGCACAATCAATTTAGGTGACTACTCGTCTTGCTGAACTAATGAACATGTATCACTTTGTCAATTTATGTATTTTTCATCTAAACAGTGTTATGTGGCTGAAGATGTTGATAATATACGAAACATGTACCACTTTAAAGAATAATTTGCCTTAAGCAACTTATAGTATCGACAAGGTGCAAAATTAAAAAAAAATACTTAGTTGTGAACGCTCCAACAATTCACCACGACAACATTTTCTTAATATTCACAGCCCTGTTCCAACAATACATAGCACAATCACTATCCAGATATGTTATACTGAAGCTACATGAGTGTCCTATGTGAACACAATCACTCCCAATCGTTAGGGAAGACACTAAATAATCACTCTTCGACAGTTCCGAATACTGAGCCTATTAATGTGTACATCATACGATTAACACACATAACCGTTTCCCGCTGCCGACGGCAGGGTTGCCACCTATAAAATGTACAACCCATCCAAAATGCACAAATAGCCAGTATGGATTTATTAACATATCGATGGCTTACTTCTGAAACCTCGAATCTCACAATGCTCTTTCTATCCATTATTTCCCTTAACACTGGACACGCCTCCCAGCCATATATGGATATGCATCTCATCAGAAACATTTTCGTTGCGTTTATTTTTCTGTACTGACGTGTAAAGGAAAATGAACCTTAAGTGCATTATACTGAAGGAGAGCGTAAATTCGCCAGGCAAGCATCATTCCTACAATGCGGTATGGTAAATTCCATATTCTTTTACACATTAGCATAGGAACATGAACACAAGGAAAATTATTCCCCTGGATTGCATATAAATATCGTCGCTGCCGGGACAAAACCTTCTATGTGAAATATTTTAGCTTAGAACTTTGGCCGTTAAGGTTCTTGTCATCTAAGGTGCAATATTGTGTGAATATTGTCAAGGCATTCTCGCTCTTCATAATGTATGTGGTGCGGGTCAGTATATCTCCAAAAATATTATCACATAGGAGGTTTTGTCCCGGCAACGACGATATGTAGCTGGGAGTCGTGGGGAATCTTAGGTAGGCAGAGCATTGGGATACGTGGTTTTAGAAATAAGCCATCGATATGACGCAGAGAAGGTGGACTTATAAACACATGGCAGGTACAAAGATATGGATGTCTGATTCAAAACAGCCTCAAAGATGGACTTACGAACATTTTCTCTGTATAATTTTTTCTCACGTGTAGTACTTCTTCTTTCCTGGCCGTGCATGCACCCATAAAACCGGCATTCCCGAGCTCACTCAGGGTCGGCTCGTCTAACTCGGAAAGAGTATGTCCCACATTCTTGCACCAGATCTAATGGCACTTCACTTTTCCTTGAGGCAGCCTCAGCAGTTCACTTCCCTGTTGCCTTAGGACTCCCTTTTCCTCTCTTCGGCTCCTCAATGGCAAGAGCTTGGTGTACTAGGTGGTGTTCCGTGACCGTACCAGCGGAACTGTTTTCCTCCATCTTGCCGCTAATGGGCACTACTTTAAAGGATCCTCGCACATGCTCATTGCGCACTTGATCATGCCGAGTGACTCCCATCCCGATCATCGCTACATCCCCACTTTGTAAGATGTATTCGCTGGTCATGCCTTTTCTGTTTTGCCCAACATTCGGAGTCGTACATGAGTGCACGCGTAGTACATGGACAAGAAAATGTCCACTGTACTGATTATCTGGAAACTGCCGAAAGTGGATTTATCAACTTTTGGCTCCCACTGATTCAATTGTTCTGATGCATTGCATATCGAAATGTGGTTGGGAAGCGTTATCAGTCTTGAGGAAAATAATGGACAGTAATAGCATTCTGAGACACGCGGTATTCTTTATTCAGCGCCGGTATTCTTTGACACATTCACTTCATGTTACGCGGGTTCATACCTCTGACTTACCAACTGGGTGACTTGAGTTCATCATAAGATAAAAGTAAGGCAAAAGCAAAGTCACCTCCGTACAGGCCATGAAGGCCCTTGGAGGAGTGGAAGGTAAAGGCTTCCACTATCCGTAACCTCGGCACTTGATGGGGTAGAGTGGTTAGCTCTACGCCCCGGCCGCCTTTGCCCCCAGAAATTAACCTGGTACTCATTTTTGGCGTATGCTGAGTGAACCTCAGGGCCATGTGCACCTCCGGAAGTGGAAATCTAATTTCTTAGATTTTACGACTTCTTGTCGGGGATTCGAACCCACGTCCTTCCAGGCGAACCGAGCACGCCTCTACCGCCTCGGCCAGACAGCCCCTTCATAATAATATACACTTCTTCATCTATCCACAACACACATCACTACCAACCACTACTGAAATTCAGAGCATTTGAGAGATAAGCAAAAGTATATTTTCTGCTGGTAACTAGTAGTGCTCTGCCGGGCTGAGTAGCTCAGACGGTTAAGGCGCTGGCCTTCTAACCCCAACTTGGCAGCTTCGATCCTGGCTCAGTCCGGTGGCATTTGAAGGTGCTCAAATACGACAGCCTCGTGTCGGTAGATTTAATGGCACGTGGCCATCCCTCCTCTGCTTGGTTAATCGGACTACGGACCTGCCGTGGCCATTTTGTAGGCCGAATTCTACCCGCCGACCTCCTTCAGGGTGAAAACGTTCGCTTCTTGTACGTAGAACGTGTCCATACAACTTACAAATGCATACTACCAGAATCTGCAGTCCAGTGATGTGCTTAGAATTGTATTTTTCCATATTACGCATGCAGAATACGTCCTGAACCCGCAGTGAAATGATGTGTACAGCATTGATGCACTTAGAATTGTTTCTTACAAATTGTGCATGCACTCTGCCTGAAGAATGGTACGGCGGGTGGTATAAGCCGAGGGGCATACGAAGCTACTACCTACCTTACAAATATCGCACTCTACTACACGGACAAAAATTAGCTAAATTTTAAAAAAGCCATAATTTACGATCTCCGGACATTCGTGTGTATGCCAAACCCCATGTTTGTAATAGTTGAATGTATCCCTCCACTTATGGTTGCCGTTGGAAAGGGTATCCGGCTGTAAAATTGAGTCAGGTACATATATACAACACAACTCGATCCCACCACCCTTCCAGAGTGCAGGTTGAAGCGGAAGAAGAAAATATCAACAATGGCGCACAATGTCCTCATACACAATCGGGAAGATCTCCAAGAATGAGAGATTGGCCACATAGTTTGGGGTATATATCTGTCATCTTTCATTCGCGAGAGAGTGGGTTCGAATCCCACTGTCGGCAGCCCTAAATATGGATTTCCGGGGTTTCCAATTTTCACTCCAGGGTAATGCTGGGGCCGTACCTTAGTTAATGCCTTGCCCGCTTCCTTTCCACTCCTAGCCTTTTCTTATCCCATAGTCGCCAGAAGACCTATCTGTGTCGGAGCGACATGAAGAATTTTTTTTAAAAAAACAGTTGTGAGACGCAAATGAAGATCGAGGCTTAGCGAAAGGTAAAGAAAAGCGGAGGAAAATCATTCAAGTCAGGAGCGTGGATTGGTGACCAAAAGGCCTCAGAGTCGGGAAATGCTTTAACTTCCTTATTCCAGGCTCGTCCCTTTCATCGTTCCTATCTCATTTACCTTCGTGGACTGCTTTTCCTCTTCCATGCCCTGCAGTGCATCATTTGTTGAGCCTATTCCTTATATATTGCCACCTTTCACGTCTCTTCCCTTCTTTCGCCAATACCTCTATAGAGTCGGAGCTCCTCCCGTGATCAGAGTTATGAGGGGATGATTATCAAGTTGTATTTCCTCTTAAAACAATAATCACATAGCTGGTAGCGAAGAGGGGGAAGGGAGCACTGTGACATAGTCCACTGTTGCTCTGAGCGAGCGCTGGACCACATCTGTCGCCCAAATGCTACTCACATCTCTGTCTCCCCCTCCCCAGGCCTGAGCGATTGCTATCAAGAACCGGCAGCGTTAATTAATTTGTGTATTTCGCGTGTGTAGTTCTCTTTGCTTTTTTTTATTATTTTATTAAAATGATGATTTTGAGTCACGCGGCGTAGTTCGACACGCCCACGCATGTCACAATATTGCCTGCGACTTCATCAGGTCGTCAGTGACGGGGCCCATCTGTAGCGGCCTGCTGCCTCGCTTTAACTTAATCTTCATCGGGAGATCGCAAAGCCACCCACATCCACGACACGTGCTACGTCGTTTAGAGCACGCTCGCCGGGGGCAGCCGGGCAATGGGGTGGAAAACAGGCCAACACTGCTCACGTGTCGTGTTGCGGTACATCTTTACACGCAAACCAACTAACTCAAAGTCATACCTCTCTACGTAAAATTAAAAGAAACCATTCTTACAGTCCTTACCAAATTAAAAATAACACATTATCCCAACGTCATTTCAACGTCTTTATACATTTTTTGATTCTTTGTGCCCAACTGTGGAGCGCGTTTGAAATTATTTTGCACGATGTTTCTTCTTCTTTTCTTCCCAATAACTCTTCATTTTTCACTGTGTTCCTTTCTGCGTGTTTCTGTCCAGCCTGTATTTTTTCTTGTTGGTTTCTCTGCAAATTTATGTTTGTTTACTAAGCTTCTAAATTTCATTCTATCTTGAATGGTTTCATCCTCAATACCCATTTCTTGTAGATCTTTATGAATTTCTGCTAACCAATTGTTGCGGATTTTCAGAGTTAGAGCTAGATTTAGAATTTTCTTTGTCATCCTGTTGTTATCCATTCTGTGTAGGTGTCCGTAGAATTTTAGTCGTCTCTTTCTGATGGTATCTGTGTCTGTGAATTAAAAAATTTCGTATGGTTTCTTTTTCATCCAAATTCCATTCGCGAACTTTGGTCCTAGGATTTTTCTGAGAATTTTCGTCTCTTGTTTCTCAATGCTTTTCATTTGTGACCTGCCGCCAATGATCAGTGTTTCAGATGCATAAAGTGCCTCTGGTTTGACGACTGTATTGTAGTGTCGTAATTTTGCATTTTTTGATATACATCTTTTGTTGTATCTGTTCCATGTGATTTTGTAAGCCCTTTGCAGTTTAGCAGTTCTTTCTTTGTTAGCTTTCTGATTTAACCCTGCTGGATGAATATTTATTATTATATTTATATTTATATTTATATTTATTATTATTATTATTATTATTATTATTATTATTATTATTATTATTATTATTATTATTATTATTATTATTATTAGAGGTCCCGTGCTGCTCTGCTCGTTACAAATAGATCAGATAAGTCGTCTTGATATGCCTGTTTTTAATATAATTCCCCATGGGAATCAACATCTGTATCATGCCTATCTTTGTCATATTGTTTTGCCTACCCTTTTCATTGGTTTTATGAACCTTTAATAGAAGCACGTTAAGGTATGCCGCACTTCGTAGTCAGAATCCATCCTTTCTGACGTCATCATGCTGTCTGTTTAGTATCTATTCATATATTCGCTTTTTTTATCCTGCAGACATCGAAGTAAAGCTTGGTATTGTGTCGTAGAAGGAAATGGGATTTTTAATCGCAGTTCTTCTATGTAGAACGGTTGTCTTGCGAGCTCATAGATTAGTCTCGACGGAGAACTTTCTTAAATACCTGGCCTTCACTCTTTCTAGTGAAGCTAGGTTATCCTTCGATCGGTGTTCCCAGTGAATGTCTAAGGCGTAAGTCATGAAGTCATGATGGGATCTATTTGTGCGTAGACCGTTTTAGGAACGCTCTGCCATGTATAGCAAATATTTGGAACCTGGGAAAGGTCATAGAATCACAGAGTATCATAGGAAGTCTATAGGCCTACCCTAGTGAAAGTGTTAGTCGCTCAGCAACCTGTAAGTACAGAAAGTATTGCGAGTTAGGGTAAGCCTTCGTCTGCAAATATTAGAATGATCATGTAATTATTTGATTTTATGATTACTCAAAGCTGGTTGACTTAGAGACGTATGGACGTTTATGATTCACCGGTAGGTAACTCCGGAGAGGATGAAACAAAAATAAACCATATCGGTCCAGTAGAACGGACGGGCGGATTTACCAAAACTGTTTTTAGTAAACTCTTTTACCACATAGAGTATTATTATTAGATTTTTCACAACGTTGTGACCAACTAGGGAGCGCGATTGAACTTATTTAGCGGATGAAATCGCTTTCATCTCTTCCCAGAATTTCTTCACCGTCTGGCTGTGTTTTCCTTCCATATTATTATTATTATTATTATTATTATTATTATTATTATTATTATTATTATTATCCCTTACTCGATATTGCCTACTCCGCGGTGAGGGGTAGAGTGCCTGACTCGTACTCGGAGGCCCCGGGTTCGATTCCCGGCCCGCTCAGCGGATATTTACCTGGATCTGAGGGCTGGTTTGAGGTCCACTCAGCCTACGTGATTATGGACTTAGCAAAAAAATCCAAAATTCATGAATACCTCCGTTATCATAGCCGGTACGGTAAAAATGTATAAGAGATAAATGATCGGAAATTTAATACTATATAACTTTAGTAATGCAGTATTTATCGATAGGGCCAGTAATAACACAAATATTTAAGAATTAAATTTTAGGCCTTCCCATAAACTACTATTCCAGTCAGCGTGAATAATATTATTTATGGCCTAGATGGTAGCGACTTACTTCCCGACTTTCCATACAGATTTTCATTAAGATAGGGCCACTAATAAAATAATAATTTGAGAATTTAAATTTAGACCTTCACCTAAACTACCATTTTCTTCAGCGTGAATAAGATTCTTTACGGCTTAGATTGTACCGACTTATTTCCAGATTTTTGCATACCAATTTTCATTGGGATAGGACCACTAATAACATAAATATTTGAGAATGAAATTTTTCACTCAGCGTGAATAAGATTATTTATAACCTAGATTGTAGCGACTTATTCCCGGACTCTACATATCGATTTTAATTAAATTCTCTACATCCGTTTTCTCGTGATGCCTGTATAGACAGACAGACAGACAGACAGACATTACGGAAAATTAAAAAGTGCATTTCCTTGCTACTAAGGACACGGCCAATGCAGAAATGCCATCCTTTTTAAATTCTGAGCAATGTACAGTCAAAAACTTATTATATATATAGAGATTTACATGTTGAAAGATTTACCATCAGTTACATTACTCTTACTGTTCATGGCCTTTTAAGCATTTGACATTTCGAAGGACTCGAACGTTTTCAATACTAGCCAGTTTTACCGTACATCACTCGACATCATGCAGAAAAACCACTGTGTGATAATATTTCAGCTTAGAACTCTGACCAGAAATGTTCTGTCATCTAAGGTTTATTACTGCATGTACTATTACCAACTACACCAATGAAGTTTCTTTGTAAGTGATACATGTGACGCGGGTCAGTATTACTCCCCTCAACGTTGTAACAAAACGGAATTTTGAGACGCAACGACGACTTGGTCAATGTAACCTTAGGACTGACGGCTATATCTGCAGACTAAGTTACTTGTGAAAACTCTGTTGAATTTCATGAAAACGTTACAGAGATTAAATATTGAATTTTCCCGACCGGATTTTAATCGAAATAAACTTTTAACTTATAAGGTCGTATTCCGTACATATAGTAGGCCTGCGTGTTGAAGAGATGTTAAGTAGAGAACAAAACTTCACGTACAACCTCTCGATCTCACTGGTGTCTGATTGGCCATTTTTGTTCTGTGCTTCAGATCTCTTCAACACGTACTATACAGGGTCGTTGGAAACAACGTGAACTGGGTATGTGAACGTTAGAGCATTGGGCATACTGGTAATTAATTGGAAAGAAAAATAGATGTCTCCCAACGTTGACGTTTTATCAACTGCTGAGGTTAGCCAATCAGATCGCTTCGCGGGGCAAATTCAAATAGGCTTTACGAGGCGGTGTAGCTAAATCTGCACGTGGCTTATGACCGGCTTGCGAGCACCAATAGAAGAAATAAACTCCAGGAGAGGGACTTGAACAAGGATCTCCCTGCTGATAGGCTTGGCATTGGCTGAAACTCACTGTGTGTTAGTGTTTGGTGTTCATTTCTCGGCATGGCTCTCAAGCCTGAGCAAGCCACGTGCAGATTTAGCAATACCGCCTTGTAAAGCCCATTTGAATTCCTCCACGAAGCGATCTGATTGGTAAAGTTCAGCAGCAGATAAAATAATGGAGGTGCGAGATATCGGCGTAATTTTTTTCAAATAACTTATTAGTATGACCAACACTCAAACGTTCATATACTCGGTTCAAGTTTCCGACCAACCTGTATATTATTTGTTTATATACGTATGTGTGTTCAGAGCCTGGAAATTCTGAACTAATTACGAACTGTAAATACAGCATTCAGAGTGAGCTAGCGAGGCGTGGGGATGCCTTTATAAGGGAGTGTTTAACGCGAAAAATCCCCTATTGTCTACTAGCTATTGTGTAGGCGTATTACTGTATCTATTGTCAATTGCGTACGGTCAATTTCCACTGGACTATGGCATTACTTGTCATGTATTAATTGTTACCAGTTACCAAATCACTTGATATCTTGAATGCGTTGTTGAATTGCTATATTTGTTGCTTGTGAGAAGGTACTAGCATAACATAAGATGGCCTTCACTTAAACCGCAGTGGTACGTATAAGTTAGGAAATTTGTTTGGAAGGGTAATAGGGAGGTGCATTCAGGGAAACGGGGTGGCCTAGGGAGCGGTGATAAGGGAACAGGGAACTGGAAATCAAGTAGGCATGGCATAAAACTGTTTTAGTGTTGAACTGTAGAAGTATTGCAAAGAAAGGAATTGAATTGAGTAATTTAATAGATATATATTTACCAGATATTGTAATAGGAGTTGAATCATGGCTGAGAAATGATATAATGGATGCAGAAATTTTCTCACGGAACTGGAGTGTGTATCGTAGAGATAGGATAGGAATTGTGAGAGGGGGAGTTTCATTCTGGTGAAAGAAGAATTTGTAAGCTACGAAAAAGTTAATGATGAGACACATGAAAATCTAGGTGTAAGGCTCATTTCTAAAGATAATAGGCAACTTGATATATTTGGAGTGTACAGACCGGGAAAGGGTAGCACTGACACAGATTCAGAATTATTTGATAAGAAAATCAGTTATGAAGGAAACGACAAGGAAAGAAATGTGATTGTAGAGGAAGATCTGAATTTACCAGGTGTCAATTGGGAAGCAAATGCGAACGACGGGAATCATGACCAACAAATGGAAAATAAGTTAATATGGGAAGGAAAGCTGATTCAGACCAACCACAGGGAAAAATATCCTGGATGTGGTGCTGATAAAACCAGATGAACTCTATATAGAAACTGAAGTAATAGATGGTATTAGTGATCATGAAGCTGTTTTTGTCGTAGATAAAAATAAATGTGATAAAAAGGAAGGTCCTAAAAGTAGGACTATTAGGCAGTACCATATGGCTGATAAAGCAGGCATGAGGCAGTTTCTAAAAAGTAACTATGATCGGTGTAAAATGATAAATAAAAATGTAAACAGACTCTGGGATGGGTTTAAAGAAATTGTTGAGGAATGTGGAAACAGGTTTGTACCTTTAAGGGAGGTAAGGAATGGCAAAGACCCACTTTATTATAATAGAGAAATAAAGAGACTAAGAAGCAGGTGCAGACTGGAAAGAAATAGAGTTAGAAATTGCTGTGGAAGTGAGGAGAAATTGAAGGAACGTACTAGAAAATTGAATCTTGCAAAGAAGGCAGCTAAGGATAATATGAAGGCAAGCATAATTGGCAGTCATACAAATTTTAGTGAAAAAAGGAAGGGTATGTATAGGTATTTTAAGGCAGAAACAGGTTCCAAGAAGGACATTCCAGGAATAATTAATGAACAAGGGGAGTGTGTATGTGAAGATCTTGAAATGGCAGAAGTATTCAGTCAGCAGTATGTAAAGATTGTTGGTTACAAGGATAATGTCCAGATAGAGGAGGAGACTAAGGCTAAAGAAGTATTAAAATTTACATATGATAACAGTGACATTTACAATAAGATACGAAAGTTGAAAACTAGAAAAGCGACTGGAATTGATAAGATTTCTAGGGATATACTAAAGAAAATTGGTTTGGGATATAGTACCATATCTGAAGTACTTATCTGATTATTGTTTGGACGGAGAGTTTCTATAGTAGCCCTTGTGTATAAAGGAAAGGGTGATAGACATAAAGCTAAAAATTACATCCCAGTAAGTTTGACATGCATTGTGTGTAAGATTTGGGAAGACATTCTTTCTGATTATATTGGACATGTTTGTGAAATTAATAACTGGTTCGATAGAAGGCAGTTAGGTTTTAGGAAAGGTTATTCCACTGAAGCTCAACTTGTAGGATTCCAGCAAGATATAGCAGATATCTTGGATTCAGGAGGTCAAATGGACTGTATCGCGATTGACATGTCTAAAGCATTTGATAGGGTGGATCATGGGAGACTACTGGCAAAAATGAGTGCAATTGGACTAGACAAAAGAGTGACTAAATGGGTTGCTATATTTCTAGAAAATAGATGTCAGAAAATTAGAGTAGGTGAAGCTTTATCTGACCCTGTAATAGTTGAGAGGGGAATTCCTCAAGGCAGTATTATCGGACCATTATGTTTTCTTATATGTATAAATGATATGAGTAAAGGAGTGGAATCTGAGGTAAGGTTTTTTGCGGATGATGTTATTATCTATAGAGTAATAAATAAGTTACAAGATTGTGAGCAACTGCAACGTGACCTCGAAAATGTTGTGAGATGGACAGCAGGCAATGGTATGTGGATAAACGGGGTTAAAAGTCAGGTTGTGAGTTTCACAAATAGGAAAAGTCCTCTCAGTTTTAATTACTGCGTTGAATGGGTGAAAGTTCCTTTTGGGGATCATTGTAAGTATCTAGGTGTTAATATAAGGAAAGATCTTCATTGGGGGTAATCACATAAATATGATTGTTAATAAAGGGTACAGATCTCTGCACATGGTTATGAGGGTGTTTAGGGGTTGTAGTAAGGATGTAAAGGAGAGGGCATATAAGTCTCTGGTAAGACCCCAACTAGAGTATGGTTCCAGTGTATGGGACCCTCACCAGGATTACCTGATTCAAGAACTGGAAACAATCCAAAGAAAAGCAGCTCGATTTGTTCTGGGTGATTTCCGACAAAAGATTAGCGTTACAAAAATGTTGCAAAGTTTGTATTGGGAAGAATTGAGAGAAAGAAGGAGAGCTGCTCGACTAAGTGGTATGTTCCGAGTTGTCAGTGGAGAGATGACGTGGATTGACATTAGTAGACGAATACGTTTGAGTGGCGTTTATAAAAGTAGGAAAGATCACAATATGAAGATAAATTTGGAATTCAAGAGGACAAACTGGGGCAAATACTATTTTATAGGAAAGGGAGTTAGGGATTGGAATAACTTACCAAGGGAGATGTTCAATAAATTTCCAGTTTCTTTGAAATCATTTAGGAAAAGGCTAGGAAAACAACAGATAGGGAATCTGCCACCTGGGCGACTGCCCTAAATACAGATCAGTATTGACTGATTGATTGAAAACTCTAGAAAAGGGAAGTCACTAGAAGGAAGCGAAGGTTGATAAAAAAAATTTACCACCAACTCACCATCTGTAATTCAAATTTACCCAACACGGCAAAAGAAACCTTAAAATATATTTACAGCCTTCACAAAGATTTGAAAAACTGCATAGAGCAAACGTAGGTTGGAAGTATGTCTTATAAACGAGTTAAAATTCAATTAAGTCCCCAAAAGAAAATTCTCCAACCGGAGCGTACTTCGACTGATTACAAAAAAAGTTAATTAATTCTGAATATACTATTCTGTCTAACATATTTTCACCTCTCTTACGTAAAATGAAATAGAATAAAGTTAAAGAAGTTATGCCCCACTGGCAATCAGAGCAAGGGTGTATACTGAGCTACGAGCCCGGCACATATCGATGGCTTACGTCAAAATCCTTGTGTCTCCTAGTGCTCTCCTATCCATTATTTTTATATCCCTTAATATTGGTCACGCCTCCCAGCCACAAATTGATATGCATCCCATCATAACAATTTTCGTTGGGTTCATTTTCCTGTGCTCTTTTGTAAAGGAAAATGAACCTTAAATACATTGTACTCTAGGAGTGCGTAAATTCGATAGCCAAACATCATCCCTACAATACGGTATCGTAAGGTCCATTTTCCTTTACGCATTAGCATAGGAAATTGAACACTACGAATGTAATGGGTAGGAAGAGTAATGGGACATACAACGTTTTACAAGTAAATCATAGATATGCATATCGCACACACTTACCCATTCAGAGCCACAATCATCAACATTTCACTCAACAACCAAGATTACGTTTGAGAAGGGAAACGGAAAGGGGGAACAACCAATACGGAAACAGAAAAAAAATAGTAACCAATAATATAATAATTACGTTATTTGTTTTACGTCCCACTAACTACATTTTAAGGTGCCGGAATTTTGTCCCGCAGGAGTTCTTTTACGTGCCAGTAAATCTATCAACACGAGGCTGACGTATATGAGCACCTTCAAATACCACCGGACCGAGCCACGATCGAACCTGCCAAGTTGGAGTCAGAAGGCCAGCACATCAACCGTCTGAACCACTCAGCCCGGCAACCAATAATATTACACAATACCTTCTCAAATAATTGCGCAGTCGCAGTTCAAGTGCCTGTTTAGCGTCTCTGAGATACAGAAAATATACAAGAGGTTATGTCCAGACGTCGGATATTTAGGTAGTAATAGGATAGCACGCAAACTATTTTGTTTATTACAGGATGTGTCTTGCAACCCGTTCTTCCTTAATGTAGCAAGAGCAACATAAATATTAGGGGTTTGACGGGCCGTACCCCTAATGTCTCTGCAAATCTCATTGCATAACTGTTGTACAGGGTAAAGTATACTTATTACTTGCTTCAGTAAGTTTGCATTCTAACCTATTACTCCCTAAAAATCCTGACTGTAGTTATGTCTTGCGATGCGATGTCTTAAAATAAAACCAGACACGGAAAATACGTCCATACATCTACGACACTTGTAACCCCGCTTACGCAGGCGACCAGAATTCTTCTTACGGGTACTTATTAAAAGCCTACGGTTCACTTTTATGGCTTAGCTTAGCTCTGCGGAGAAGTCGACTTGGACTTTGCAAAGCAAAGAGTATGCTTTGAAACTGTGTTAAAATCAAAGTGTGGCGGCCAGGATAACATGTGGCCTTGGATAACTAGAAAAGAGGAAGTTCTATAGGTGGAAAGAAAGTCAGTACACCTAATGTACACATCATACTTTTAACAAGTAGTGCACAAGACCTTTGTGAAATAAGGGAAGTTGTAGAAGATGAAACCATAGTTTTAGTATGGAGATAAACTGGAGTGAAACCAAAGTAATGATCGTGAATTAGGAAAAAATTCATCTCAAGAGAACGTAAAACATTTCCAGAGATTTCACTAGTTTTCTTATCTCAGTTGAGCAAGAGATGACACTGGCAACTGCCAAAATTGAATCAAGATGCACATACTGCTGAAGATATGGCAAAATATAAAAATTACTGTCAACATTATAACGATACTAGTGCAGTCAATCATCTTCTTCGTGTTGTTTTTTTGAATGTGAAACATAGAGCATAAAGGTTACGGATAGAAAACGCACCGACGAATTTGAAATGAGAAGCTGGCATAGGATGCTGAGAATACTGTGGATAGCCAGGTGAATAAATTTTCCTTTCTACACGGAGTTAGAGTAAAATCCCGTCCGTCCAGCATTGCTTACCGGAGAATCCTACAGTTATTTGGTCAAATTATGCAGAGGAAAGATGAAAACCTGGAGAAAATAATCGTCTAAAGGAGAGTTAATGGAAAAAGTTTCGATAACTGGCGGCAAAATTGAAGACATCCCCGGAATAAGGATGTAACCAAGAAATACCTGAAAAGTGAGATTTCAGTGGAAATAGGGTGTATCATCACACCCCTTATGTTGTGGTTTCATCTATGTCTTACATTTCAACTTCAAGTTCGCAGAAGTTTTCCGTGGTGTAAGGATGGAACATCAGTCAAGATGACGAACAGTGCTTGTTTTACTTCATCACCAGGTGCAATATATATTTTAAGTAAAGACCATACACGAAATAACATGTATATTTTAAAATCTTTTGTTGACATTTAATTGTTATTGTTGTTAGTTTTGTTATTACACTAACATTATTTGCCATCAATTGTGTTCCAAATGCATACACAGTATTTCTCTTCTGTTATAAAATGTATGACATACTTGGAGATTATTTTCGATCGTATCACTTCCAATTGAGATATTTTTTAAATCTTAAGTTATAACAATAGATATTGTTTTTATAGATGAACTCATTTGTACACTTGCATAAGCAATTGGATCAAATAGTGTATACCATGAATTAAACCCCGAAAATCATTTTCCTCTCTCCTGAAAAATTACTCATGTTTTGGTTACATCCTTATTCTGCGGATGTCTTCAATTATGGGTCGACTGGATCAAGAATGCAAGTAATTTGCCATAGAAGAGTAACGGTCCGTAAGTCGTGAGATCGAACTGAGTGGCGCCAACTGACAGAAGTTGCAGCGAAGCTCTTAGGCCACGATGTTCAGTTGTGAGCGGATCGACTGGAGAGACAGAGGGGAGTGGGTGACGGTAAGGCACAGAATGGGAGATATAATCTAAATCAGGATAGCGGTTGTCGGTAGGATGATCTCCGAGACCTGGTATGTTTACGTAAATTCATGGAAGTGTGCCGATTTTGAATTTTGTCGTCTTTGTGTGTCGATTACTACAAACGGTGACAAATCGCGATCTTATTAAGTTCCTAAAGAAGAGGAGCTATCTTTCCCATGTATTTTTATTTAAGGATTAGTTTTGTTGTAAATGTCAAAAGTTCGATTGAAGCCTTCCAGCGTTGGTAAATTTAAGTAGCGTCTATTAATAGGCTTGTTTCATTTGCAGATTGACAATATAGTCGCTGAGCGAGCACTACTGCATGTCTGACAATGCTCTTCCTACCCATTATATTTCTCAAGACTGGTCATGCCTCCCAGGCTCACATGGATATGCAGACCACCAATTTCCTTTACGGTTAACCAAAAGAAAAACGAACACAACGAACTATGTTCAGATTGACTGCATATCCATATGTGGCTGGGAGGCGTGACCAGTCTTAAGGAAAGTAAGGATAGGAAGAGCATTAGAAGATAAGGTGTTACCAAGGGGAAAATCGAGCCCTCAGTTTGAAAGTTACATGTCAGCTGGGTCTCTAAACCTGAACATCAATTTACAAGTTACTGTTTACAACGGCCTAATGGGCCACGCATTCGCATTATATTCTACAATTTGCATTTAAGAATTCACATCAGAACACATCTTATTATCCTTAAATTCTAATCAGCTTTCACACACGCTACCATTACTCAATATGGGAGCACACCAATTAACGGACCGAAAGGTTCAGAAACGCCGGAGTCGAAGCTCATACTATAGGCCAAGAAATGCAAAGGGAAGGTTGAATAGAAAATCCTAGAACAAAATGTAAGGGAAGCTGAACATATAGTACACAAGAAGAGTGATCCCGTGACATGACTTGTCAATAAAACCTAATGGGGCAGAAGGCCCGGTGAGACAGAAGATAAGCTATATTACGTAGTGACTACGACTGAAAAAACGTTAAAGTCCGAAACTCAGGGTAGACAATTTAGAGTGAGAAAACTTAATAAGGGAAACGAGGGTACACAATCGTACGTCATTACATTTTCCAAGTCCCCACAAGGGGGTTATAACATGCCCGCAGGAAGCCTAGAAAACCCGTAATGGAAATTCTTTCCGTTATATGCTAAAGGGGAAAGTAGGGGAAAGTTGGTATTTCCCCTTTGCCACAGGTAGATAAAGTTCCACGTTAGCAATGTCTCTGCCTTACCTAGTTGCCGCTAATTTGCCGCCATCCTAGTCTCGTGCACCGCTTCCCAGGATGAGACCTCAAAGTTGAACTCTCGGAGATCAGCTCAAGACAGTCCTATTAAGCTCGAACTCGCTCTCTATAAAGGGTCGGGGTGGATGTGGATTTAGTAAATTACGTTATTAAGGAGCAGTCTGATTGGTTGGTAATGACATCACAAGGTAGTAATATGATTATTTGAAAATGACAGTAGTGGCAACTTAGAGACCAAAGACAATCGCCCAGACTGGGTCACCTAGTATATAAACAATACTCAATTTATAAAACACAACAGTATTGACATCTTGTGATACACCAGTAAATTAAGAGACCATAGTTCAGTTCAACTTGTTTCCCAGAGACTTCTCTATCAGCGGATGTTTACCTAAACTCAAGGATAGGGTGTACTACTCTCACAGACTGCATATCCATATGTGGCTGGGAGGCTTGACCAGTCTTAAGGAAAATAATGGATAGGAATCACATTGTCAAATAGGAGACTTTGCTCGCGCAGCGATGATTTATTGCATGGACTCAAAATAAAGAATCATACCAACAATTAAAAGAAACGTCCACGCAATTATCTTGAAAAATGTAGAGCGGCATTGAAACTATCTAGTAGTTCACAATGCAAACAGTGTTATATGAGACAGCAAAATTCGAGGGGTCTAAAACAACCAACCTGGTCGTAAATGGGTTTCACTTTGACAATCAGGAGGACACGTTCGAAAGCGGACTGTGAAACCCAACAGGGATACAAATCATTTCTGGCTAAAATTGATCGTGACATCCACAGTCAGCTGAGTACGAACAGTCATCAAATGAGATTGGCTGAGCGGGCAGACGGGGAGTGTTAATGGCGTCCCAATCATCGGCTAACTATAGCGATAAGCGATAGCTCCATAGCTTATGGTATACTCCCGTAATTAAGCTAATTTTAATGTATGAAAATGACATAACGATTATATATGTGTGTGTGAGTGTACATTTAAAATTAGCTAGATCCGCAGTACTCTGCCCATTATCATGAGTGTAATTTATCGCCGGTGTTCAAATACTCCAATACTGTTTGATTCCACTCAATACGGTTACACTTCTCTCTCGAAAACTGTGTTTGGGAGAATTGCAAATACATTCATCCCATCGGGCTTCTGATCATGACATCAGTTACTTAATTTTAATTTTAAATTTTATTAGTACCCTGGTCAGTGGCGAATTTGGAGCTCTAAGCCCTCTCGCACTTAATTGCATTATGTTTACAATGTAAGTTCTTCTTCTACCGCATTTCCAATACCTGTGGGTACGTGGGTGCTAGAATGTCACACATGATGATTTGGCCCTGTTTTACGGCCGGATGCCTTCCCTGACACCAACCCCACGGGGGAGGAGGAAGAAGGAGAATAAGAAAATATTCATTTAGATTTTATGGCCTTCATTCGATCACTTTAGTCAATTTTTGAAAAGGGTTTTTCAGTTTTCTGTCAGACCAGTACTTCTTTATTTTCTTGGATCTTAACTTTCTTTCTTCGTCTAAGATCACCTGTCCCGTTACCCGTCTGTTTATCTTGGTTTGTACCCTGCTTTGTTTGTCTGTAAGTTAATTGATTTTGTATGTTTCTTTCAATCTTCTATTGTAATTTGTAGTTCCCTGATATCTTCCTTCATTTCTATAATCCATGTAAGGTTGCTTAGACTGTTCCATATTTTTTCAGTAATTCTTCTGAATGAAAGTAATTTCTTCATGATTGTGCTCATTACTGGCTCCATTTCTTTGTAAACTGTTTCATTAGAAGCACATCTCCAGCGTCCATTTCCTCGGTAGTTTTTGTTCATGCTCGTTCCGATTCTTCCTCTTTCAACTTTGAATATTCTCCCTACATTTTCAGTTTTGGAAATGGTTTCGCTTGCGTATGTTATTTTATGTGTTATTGGTGATATATTGTGCTCTGCTCGGTTTATTTATTATATATTATGCTTTTCGTTGAGGTTATATGTTCTTATTACTTCTCCTGCATATTTAAATAAGTCAACGATTTTGATTTTCCTGTCCGTCTATCGTGATTTTTATTTACAGGTCGTGGGACGGTTAACATGTTTTCTGTCTTTTCGAAGAATATTCTCAAGCTGATTTTCTGCGCTATTTCCTGTTATAATTTAACCTGACCGTTGTTGGACACGAAAGCAAGTTAATCACTGAATCCCAGGCAGTTGTCTTTGAATCATCCAAATTTAATATTCTTCGTGTTATTCTTGTACCTTTCTCTCATTATATATTCCAAGGCACAGGTATAATAATTTCGTGTGGTTATTTCTAACTGAGTGCAGCCCTTATAAGGTAGACCCTCCGATGAGGGTGGCGGCATCTGCCATATGTAGGTAACTGAGTGTTATTGTGGAGCGGATAGTGTTATGTGTTGTGTGTGAGTTGCAGGGATGTTGGGGACAGGACAATCACCCAGCCCCGAGCCATTATAATTAACCAATGAAAGTTAAAATCCCCGTCCTGGCCGGGAATCGAACCCGGGACTCTCTGGAACGAAGGCCAGTACGCTGACCATTCAGCCAACGACTCGGACAAAGCACAGGTGAAAAGCAGTGATAACAGGCTATCTCTCTGCTTTCTTGAGGAATGGCTTTAAAATTTTCCCTCTGAAATCGACTTTATATTTTGTGTTGGTTAAGGTTAATTATATCAATTTGATTAACTTTGGGTTAAGTCCAAAATTTCTTAAGATTTTCAATATTAAAAGTCTATAGATATAATAATAATAATAATAATAATAATAATAATAATAATAATAATAATAATAATAATAATAATAATAATAATAATAATAATAATAATAATAATAAAAAACTATCATCAGTTCTGTACTTGACTTTACATCCCCATCTGAAAGAATCTCAGTACTTACTGTGAAATCTGGCAATAAAGCTTACTCCTTGGTCAATGCCCACGCTCCCACAAACACTGACAATAAAAAAAACCCAGAGAAAGTGGAAGCCTTCTGGGAACTCTTAGAAGAAACCACTAGCAAGATTCCAAAGCACCACGTGAAAATCTTAGTAGGTGATTTTAATGCACAGGTTGGCAGAGAGAGGAAACACAAATGGATTGTTGGTCATCACTCGGCACATTGGAGAACGAACAAGAATGGAGAACGTCTTATAGACTTCTGTAAAACATTTGTCTTAAAACTAATGTCTACGCATTTTGCGAGACCCCCACATAAGAAGAAAACGTGGAAATCACCAAACCCGTTATTGGGCGAATTCCAGATCGATCACGTCGCAATCTCCAGAAAGAATATGTGTGAGATCCAAAATGTTAGAGTACGGAAGGGATTTGTCGACTCGGACCACTACCTAACACAAATCAAAGTGAGATTCCAACCCAACAGATGCAGACCTAAACACAAAAGATCTCTAAGAGTTGATCCAGAATGTCTTCGACAGAACGCCACGACCTTTCTACAAGACATACGAGACCAGGACCCCAAGGACTGGCCAGGCCTTCGTAAAACACTTCAGACATCAGCCATGAAATTAGGGCAGCCTCCAAGGAAACGCAAACATAGGTGGTGGAACACGACCTGTGATAAAGCCATTGATGAACGGATGAAAGCATGGAATCAGTGGAATGGACATCAAACAACTAAGAGATGGGAGACCTTCCTAAAAGTTCAGAAAATCTCCTCAAAAATAATCCGCAGGGAGAAACGAGCCTATGACAAAAATAGACTCATGGAAATCGAACAAGATTTCCTTAGAAACAACTCCAGGAATTTCTACAAGACCTTCCGTGAGAATTTATCTAGCTATCAACCACCATCTTTATGTTTCCGTCGAGCAAATGGAACATTAGATACGAACACCAAAGAGAACTGCACTATTCTAGCTGACTACTTCCGAGACCTCCTCAATTGTGATCCTCCAAAGGAAAGACTGAACTTTGAAAAGCCCATGCCCAACCCCGATTCACAGCCACCGACAATACAGGAAACAGCAGAGATTATACGATCGCTTAAAAATAATAAAGCTCCTGGAGAGGACGGCATCACTGCGGAGATGTGTAAACTTGGAGATGATCTTATAAGCAAAATTCATGCAATCCTAGTAGAAATATGGGAAACGGAAATGATTCCACAGGATTGGAAGTGTGCATTAATACACCCATTGCACAAGAAAGGTGACAAGGCAGATCCAAACAACTATAGAGGCATATCTCTACTGCCAATCGCATACAAAATCCTTTCCAAAGCTCTCTTGAACCGGTTAGAAGAACAGACAGATCATCTGATTGGCGAGTACCAAGCGGGTTTCAGGAAAGGTCGATCATGTGCAGAACAAATATGGAACTTGAAGACGATATTAAGGATTCGCCGAAGTGCCAGCACGATCGTCACCTTTGTGGATTTTAAGAAGGCGTATGACTCTGTGGACAGACAGACAGACAGTATTTGATACCCTAGAAGAACTCAGAGTGGACAAGAAGACCAGAGCACTTATCCAGCAGACCCTCACAAGTACGACCTCTAAAGTGAAATTCCTTGGAGAAATCTCTGAGCCTTTTGAAATATGTACGGGCGTTCGTCAAGGTGACAGCATCTCCCCTATTCTGTTTAACTTAGTTCTAGACAAAGTTATTAGAGAGTGGGAAAAGGATATCAAGGGTGTGAACATCGGAAATTTGGGAAGCAAGGTCAATGTGAAATGTTTAGCATTTGCTGATGATCTCGCAATCATTACTAAGACCAAGGATGAAACAAGGTATGCCATACAGAGACTACACAATATAGCATCAAAGGCAGGCCTCCAGATATCCTACGAGAAAACCAAGTACATGGAAAATCTACGTCAAAATAGCAAAAGAACTCCGCTAGAGATGGAAAACGGCACAATTTCACAGGTGCCCTCCTTCAAATACCTTGGAGAAATTATACTACCATCAGGATTAGACAGTAGTGCCAATGTAGAAAGAAACACCAAACTACATAAGGCATACAGACTGACGTGGAATTACTACAACAAAAGAGTCATATCGCGTAATGCAAAATTACGACACTACAAGACAGTTGTATTGCCCGAAGCTTTATATGCCTCAGAAACCATATGCTTAGGTGGTCACTCTAAAATTACAGAAATTGAAAAGCAGGAGCGGAAAATTCTCAGGAAAATTTATGGTCCTACGAGAGAAAATGGAATGTGGATTAAGAGGAAAACAGCGGACCTCTACTCCTTCACCGACAGGTTTACTGATGCTGTACGGAAAAGGCGCCTTAATTTCTATGGCCATATCTACAGAATGAACAGCGACAGACTAACTAAAAGATTATTCAAAGTAATCAACTCAAAGAAGGTCAAAATAAAATGGCTAGAAGAAACTAAGGCGGACCTCCAAGAAATAAATATTACAGACGACATCATGGAAAATCGTGGAGCTTTTAGAACCAAAGTAGCTAATCATAAATTTAGGGAGAAACCAAAAAAGACAACTGGTAGGAAGTGGTCGACAGAACGCAAGATGCAACACAGTGCATTCATGAAGAGATTTTGGGAGGATAAGAAGGCACAAACCATCAAACCAACTATCAAGTTCAAACGCGCTCTATGAATGGGCATAACGAAGGAAGAAGAATAATAATAATAATGGCAGGTCTTTCGAGTTGACACCATATGCTGTAGGCGACCCGTGCGTCTATGAGAATGGGGCCCTTCCAATGGGGAAATCTAATAATGTAGACGGCACACACACCCAGCGCCCGAGTCATCAGAGTTAACCAATGAAGTCTAAAATATCCCGCACGGCCGGGGATTGAACCCGAGATCTCGACGTAAGGCCAGCACGCTAAGAATTGAACTATGGAGACAAAGTAAGCATACAATCATATGCCTTCTTAAAGTCTAAAGTGATAATCTGTCCTGTGCAGCTTCTCCAAATTCTGAAGCCCCACTGGTGTTATAATTTTTCACAACATTGTGCCCAACTAAACGGTGCGATTGAACTTATGTAGCAGATAAATTTCATTTCTTCCCTTCCCAGAACCTCATCATCCTCTCGCTATGATTTTTCTTCCGCTCTTCCGCCCATGCAGTGTTGCTTCTCATATTGGGTATTTCAACAAAATTATGTTTGTTCACCAACGTTCTGGTATTATTATTATTATTATTATTATTATTATTATTATTATTATTATTATTATTATTATTATTATTATTGGAATACTGATTGCAGTTTTTACGTAATATAAAAATTTAAAAAGTTATTTTGAAATATATTTATTTTAGATTTATAATAATAATTTCGTCCGCCTGCTAAACCCGGAGGCCCGGGTTCGAATCCCGGCTCTGCCACGAAAGTTCAAAAGTGGTACGAGGGCTGGAACGTGGTCCATTCAGCCTCGGGAGGTCAAATGAGTAGAGGTGGGTTTGATGCCCACCTCAGCCATCGTGGAAGTGGTTTTCCAAGGTTTCCCACATCTCCTCCAGGCAAATGCCGGGATGGTATCTAACTTAAGACCACGGCCGCTTCCTTCCTTCTTCCTTGTCTATCCCTTCCAATCTTCCCATCCCCTACAAGGCCCCTGTTCAGCATAGCAGGTGAGGCTGCCTGGGCGAGGTACTGGTCATCCTCCCCAGTTGTATCCGACGACCCAATATCTCACGCTCCAGGACACTGTTCTTGTGGCGGTTGGGGTGGGATCCCTCGCTGAGTCCGAGGCAAAAGCAGACCCTGGAGGAAGAAACAGATCGAGAAGAAGAAGAAATTCACCAAAAATATTACATTCAGGATCACGATACAGAAGAGTGACTAAAGAATGAACACTGACCTCCGGCAGTTGTCAACGTGAAGGTCAAGAAGCACTTGTGGTTCGGGAACCAGTAAATGTGCACGCATGTTTTAAACTGTCTATACGCCTCCTTGACTGAATGGTCAGCATCGAGGTCTTCGGTTCAACAGGTCTCGCGTTCGATTTCTGTCGGGGTAAGGTATTTTAACAGTGTCTGGTGAATTCCCCTGCCTCGGAGACTGGGTGTTTGGCAAAAGACACTCTTCTTCATATACAGTACACGCAACACAACGCACAACACCGCCAACTACCATACAAGCATGTAATTGTGAATACACTGAGCAACGTAGCTCTGGACTCGGGAGATGGAAAGGGGCTGGTTCTCACCGACGGCTGTGCTGAGAATGATTTTCTGTGGTTTTCCATTCTCCAGCACTTAGGCGAATGTCGGAGTGGTTCCTCCTCTGAAGGGAAAGGTGGGCTTCTTAGACGGTGACGCCTTCTCTCAGGCCGGGAGATTTGTGATGGTGATAGAGGTATATAGAGAAAGTGAGGGCGTTGGTGGCCATAGCTTAAACTTGAACTACTGTCCCGGCATTCACCTTAACTCAGAAGAATGGGTAAAGACGGAAAATAATTCCCAGGACAGCCAACGGTGGAGTCCAGCACCTTCCCGTCTCCCGAATGCAAAGGTGTATAGCCACGGTAGAGCAGTGACCATCCGTCCTCTGCTTGGTTGATCGGTCGAAGTACAGAGCTGTCCCACCACGGACCAGCCGCGGTCACTTATGAGCCAAAGCCTACTCTGCTACCACCGAGCGGGAAAACGAAGGCACTAGAGGCCACAAGCTGCTCCGCATTCGTTATGCTGTAAAACGGTCAAGTTATGTGTCTTGCCCACGTACATTTGAACGCCTACCTTTAGGATTTGTACTGCTTCTTAATTGTAAGTCAAGTGATTTCTTGCATATTCATTTATTGTGGTGTTGATTGATATTTATTAAATATTTTACAGTTTTAGAGTTGTTCTGTGATTAATTAAAAGTCTTACTTTTATAATATCATTTTGCGTGGAGCTTTGTCCTTCTTGCAGCCTACATTTTTGGGAAGCAACTAATCCCTTCAAATAATTACGTGGACTTGAGCGGCATCCAGAGTGTCACAATTCATCCTTGCGACCCCGAAAAATTTGAATTCGAGACAATTATTGGCCGTTTTTTAAAAATTATTCTTACATGTCACTCCCTCCCCACTCCACCTTTAGGGGTGCTAGGTGAGTTTTACACCCACAGTCCAGAGTTTGTTTGAAATTTCAGGGTTTCCAATAGTCACCGACACTTCTTAAACGTTCAGCTTCGCCCAAAATTTTACATAACACTATTGCTCCTTAACTGTGTGCAACCTGCTAAGTGCAGAATGCATTACAGTCTACGGCAGGGTGTCTCAAACGCCCAAAATCTCACGCGCGCAAACATAGGCGCAGAGTTCCTGTGTACAGTGCATCGGTCCCACTCGGCTCTGCTCGTATCAACTCTTAGTCTAAGGGCTACTCGGTTAAGCTCGGCTCAACTCGGATCGAATTTGGAGCGCTACGGAGCAAGTAAGGAGGAGAGAGAGACAGGTGGAGCGAGCGAGACAGGCGTGGGGAAAGAGAGAGACAGCGCTATTGCTCCAAATCGAGTAGTGGGGGTCTGCAATCTGGTCAACCAAGTGAAGTCGTCTTTTGCACCATGCACAGCGCAATGCACTGGTGCATGCACCATGAGAGGCACTGGAAGCCGTCGGCTGGTATTACTGCAGTGGTCATTTTAGTGATTTGTTTCTAGGATTACTCAATGCTGACGAAATTAGAGACTTACCAATGCCTAACGATTCACAGCTAGGTAATTTTGGAGAGAGTAAAATTAAAATGAAGCAAATCTGTCCAGTAGGGTGGTTGAAAAGACTAAAAACTTAATACACATACGACTTGCTATCTGGATAACAATACTGTGGGGGTAAGGCACCCCCTAGCACTCCTACGGTTGGTGGTTGGGAGGGATTGACATATCGTCGTTGCCGGGACAAAGCCTCCTATGTGATAATATTTTTGGAAATATACTGACCCGCAGCACATACATTATGAAGAGCGAGAATGCTTTGACAATATTCACACAATACTGCACCTTAGATGACAGAACCTTACCGGACAAAGTTCTAAGCTAAAATATTTCACATAGGAGTTTTGTCCCGGCAGCGACGATATAAAAATAATCGAAAACCACCAATATTAGTGTCAAACCCATACTTTTCGGGGTCGCTGAGATGAATTGTGACACTATGGAAGCCGTTTATGTCAAGGTTCAGCTTCCACCGGCATAGAGAAATGGGGTGTGTGAGAAAAGGGGTGAAAAATAAAATGTAAAAAATGACCGTGATAAGTGTTGAATCTAATTTAAGGGTTCGCTAGGCTTTGAATTAAACACACCAATCATTCTAAAAGTACAAAATTGACAGTAAATATAGATCAAAGTCACAATAAAGAAATCTAAAAACCAATTGCTTGACACATAATCAAGATGTAATACAGATTTTGAAAGTAGACATTCAAAAAGTACCCATGGAGCGATTTCATATCAAGATGCGTTACCTGACCTATTTACAACGAACGCGGTGGAACAGCGCGGGTTCTCTAGTTAAAATTTTAATAAATTAAAGTTTAGCGTGCACAAAATGGCAGAGATTGAATATCACTGCTTTTGACGCATTATCAGCTTCAACACGAAGTATTGTAATGGAAGAAAAAGTTTCCTGTTTTGCTATACAAATCCAGGGGTATATTTTCCGTGACATTAAAATATAATAAAGTTATCAATGAAAGACGAAAAAGAGAAAGTTTTGAAAAACACTTGAAAACAACTTGACTAATTAATAGCGTTCTTGAAAATTAATTCCTGTAGAGAACAGTTTGTGTTTTCACGTCAATTACAGCACGGGAGCAGTAGGAGAAGCAGAAGCTAACCCAACCCATGCGAAGCCAACACGCCGGAGGGGAGTGTATGTGTGCTTTGGCTTTTTCAATGGCGGACAGAAAAGAAAAGGTACTCAGTCAGCGAGCATTGTCTGAACTTGAAGTTGGGTGATAATTAAAGATTTGTACTGCTCTCGTCCCCCCTCCCTCCCCCGCCCTCAAGACATGAACAAGTATTCTCCGTCTCTCTTCCTCACTTCTCGCGTCTAATTGTTTTATTCCCGCACCAGCTTTGTTCCTGGCAACATGAAAGCCCAGCCGTTCTTACCCACTACTAAAGATTTTGTATGTGGCCAAATAAATTGAAATGATACTAATGAACACTCTTGTAACTCAAATTAAAAAGAAATAGTAATTATCGATCTTTCATTATGTGTCAAAGCATAGGGTGTACAAAAATTATCCTCATATTACACTCCAAAGGGACTCTCAGCATTGCAGAGCACGAGATTTCTAGTGCATTAAACTTTTCTCCCACTTGCACACATCAAGCCACTTATATCAGGCTGCTCTTTTTCATCGTTCATGTTCGATATCTCCTGTTTAAGCCGGCCTGAGTGGCTCAATTGGCAGAGCCAAAGTTGGCGGATTCGGTCCTGGCTCAGTTCAGTGTTATTTGGAGATGCCCCAATACTCCAGCTGCATGTAGCAAGATTTGCTGGTACGCAAATCAACCTCCGGAAACCAAAACAAACCCTATGGCACTGAAGTCTTGATGGGTCGCACACTACCAAGCGACCGCTGCTCAGTCAAGGGCTTGGAGATTACGAGGTGACGCGAAGTCAGTGGAGTAGAACCTCATTAATCCTTACTTAATATATATTTAATGACGTGTGGCCTCTGAAGACGCCTAGTGCAGTTCTTTCAATTTGACGCCGTATGGGCGACCTGCGCGTCTATAAGAATTGGGCCCTACCTTCGATGAATTCTAATGCTGAAGATGTCACACATACCCAGCCCCCGAGCCATTGGAATTAACCAACGAAGGTTAAAATCCCCGACCCAGCCGGGAATCGAACCCGGCTCCCGCTGCACCAAACGCCAGCACCCTAACCATTTAGCCATGGAGCCGGACTAATCCGTGGTAAATGCGGCTCTAAGTTGTGCGAATTAATGAAAGTCCGGATTAAACAGAATAACTTATGAAATAAGCCAAGGTACATATTTAAATACTCTATTCAGTAAGAGGAACGAGTACAGTACAGTATTTTTTATTAAAAACATATGTTATTTAGTATACAAGATATCGATGGCTTACTTCTAAAACCTCGTATGTGCATTGCTCTTCCTAACCATTATATTCCTTGAGACTGGTCACGCCTCCCAGCCACATATTTATATTCAGTCCATGAGTACATATTCGTTGTGTTCATTTTCCTATGCGGGTGTGTAAAGGAAAATGGACATTACCATACCGTGTTGTGGGGACGATGTTTGCTGGCAAATTTACACTCTCTTACAGTATACTTCGTTTAAGGTTCATTTCCCTTTACACTTTTTCACAGGAAAATGAACCAGCGAAAATGGTTCTGATGGGATGCATATGCATATGTGGCTGGGAGGGGTGACCAGTGTTAAGGGAAATAATGGACAGGAAGAGCATTGGGATATACGAGGTTTTAGAAGTAAGCCATCGATATAATGCAATACGCTATTAGGTCATCCAAGGTATAGAATACCTAGTGCAGTACAGAATTAGAACATGGCAATCAAGGCACACTTTACATGCTCACTGGTCTGAAGAAACTGGTGATCTTTTATTGTCTTCCTTTGACATTAATTTCTTTAATAATTAACTCACGCAGATGCCTCAAATATTCGTAATATTGATGGCTTACTTGTAAAACCTCGTAACACCAAAATTCTCTTCCTATTCAGCATTTCCCTTAAGACTGGCCACGCCTCCCAGCCACATATGGATATGCAGCCCATCAGAACAATTTTCGTAAGGTTCATTTTCCTGTGCGGGTGTTTTGAGGAAAATGAACCTTAAATGCACTATCATGTAGAAGTGCAAACATTCGCCAGGCAAACAGCATTCCTACAATACGGAATGGTAAGGTCCTATTTCGTTTATACAATAGCATAGGAAAATGAACACCACGATAATTATTCTCATGGACCTCAGGTCTTTTTACGTGCCCGTAAATTTACCGATACGGATCTGACATATTTCAGCACCTTTAAATATTACCAGATTTAGCCAGGTTTCGAACCTTCCAACTAGGGCTTAGAAAGACAGCGCCTTAACCCTCCGAGCCACTAAGCACGACCCTATAAACCTAAGGCCACTACGCTAATTACTCAGCCAAGGAGCCAGAAAAGAAAGAAACCAAAATCACTGATACAGTTCAAGTTTCTTGTATCTAGTTCTACAAAATTCAAGTTTCTGCTATATGATATATCTAAAAACTTAATTTCCACGGACCCGTTAATCAAATTTAGAATTTTCAAAATATCTGATATATGCCAATCATTTACATAACCTCAGTTTGGTAGAAGGTCTAAACAAGTTGAACATATAATTTGTAATAAATTCAGTTTGCCTCACCCCTCAGGCCATATGCAGTTCTAAAGAAAATGTACTACGGCACGTGACCTTGTTGGGACGAACTAGTAAATGTTCTGCTTTTTCCGTGACAAGCAAAGAGCTGTTCTTTAGAACATGACGCTCAAATGTATAATTACGTCAGTGCGTTCTTGTTTTGCAGAAATTATAAAAGTTCTTATTTTGTTACAAAATGTATTTCCTTGCAGTGAGGGACGAACATAGGTGTTCAGGCCGTAGTAGCTTTGGAAATCCCTTTGAGAGCAGTAATCTGTGTTCCCCTAAACTACTTAATGCCACGTGTAACATTATACACTGAAAATAAGAAAAGAGGGTTAAAGAAAATGGAACCCGCGTTTGTAAACTTTTGCCTGTTGGGAAGTTTTTAGCTTGAAATTCGTTTGAGGCAAAACTAAGGCATTAAAATGCAGAACATAATAGCCGTTGTTTTCTGCGGTTCAAGAGAGGAATAGAGAGAGAACGGGAGATAGAGGGATGGGGTGGAGAAGAAGAAAGAACAAGACCAGGCTTAGGGATGAGCAAGAAGACTCATTGTTCCGTAACTTCCGTTCATCAACTTGTCTTCTGACGCTTTCCTCATTACAGGCCTTTTGAATAGACTATATCAATTCAAATTTTTATATAGAGACAATAATTTTGGTATTTGAGGATATCCTGTTGATATAACCCCATGGCACTACTGCCCTTGAAGGGCCTTGGCCTGCCAAGCGACCGCTGCTCAGCTCGAAGGCCTGCAGATTCCGAGGTGCCGTGTGGTCAGCACGACGTATCCTCTCGGCCGTTATTCTTGGCTTTCGCGACCGGGGCCGCTATCTCACCGTCAGATAGCTTCTCAATTCTAATCACGTAGGCTGAGTGGACCTCGAACCAGCCCTCAGGTCCAGGTAAAAATCCCTGACCTGGCCGCGAATCTAACCCGGGGCCTTCGGGTAAGAGGCAGGCACGCTACCCCTACACCACGGGGCTGGCATCCTGTTGATATAATTATTAAATTATCCATCTATCGCAGTGATTTGGGTTTCGATCTCGGTTACACCATTTCGTCGCAATTACAGTAATGAAGTAATTTTCTCCTTAATGCTCATTAGCATGTCGTCGAACGAAGAAACAAAATCTAGTATCTCCCAATGCTCTTCTAACCCATTATTTTTCTTAAGACTGGTCACGCCTCCCAGCCACATATTTATATGCAGTCCATGAGAGTAATTTTCGTTGTGTTCATTTTCCTATGCGAATATGTAAAGGAAAATTAACTTTAAATACAATATAGTGTAAGAGTATGTAAATTTGTTACATTCCTAGAGAACAAGATTGTTCTAGGGGACTGCATATCGATATGTGGCCCGCTGGCATGACCAGTATTAAGGAGAGCTTTACGGCATACGAGGTTTGGTTTTTTCAATGACGATGTTAGTTATAAACAAAAATTAGTCTGGCAAACTGATTATATCAAGGTATCTTTATTGTATTTATTTTCATGCATTACTTACTAAATCAAATTTTTCAAGCACGTTTAGATGAAAAAAAATATGTTTGTAACGAAGTAGCCTACTCTGTGTCTATTTGACGGATTCTTACTGCTGTAGGTTTTAACTTGAATTGACAAGAATTCTGAGTTTTTCATTGTCAGTTGCTTTAAGTATAGTTCACAGATCGCTCTGTACACTTGCTCAGACAGAAAGTAGTGTGCTTATGTGGTAAAACGTGATTCTTTTGGCTGGGAAAATTTTGAGGCTATGGGACATAAACATTATTTATTAACAATGTCTCAACACTGTCCTCTTCATATTCATAGAACACACAATACTACAACCACCACAGAAACACGCAGTAGTGATTACATCCCTCCATATAGGGTTGGCGTCAGGAAGGACATCCGGCCGTAAAACAGGGCCAAATCCACATGTGCGACACAGTTCGCATCCGCGACCCCACAGGTGTGGAAAAAGCGGTAGAAGAAGATGATGAAGGTCGACAAAGGATGGTTTGCTTAAAGTGATACACAATATTAAGCGCCCTCCTCCAAATAATTGAATAACATGTTGAACGACCAACGTAAGTTCAAATGAGATATAAAATGTAAAACTGAACAGGCCAGGAAACAATTCATTACCATGTAGAAATTCTCTGCAAGATCATATCTCAGTCTGCATGATCCGTTGCTACATATCGATGGCCCACTTCTAAAACCTCACATGTGCCAATGCTCTTCCTACCCCTGATATTCCTTGTGACTGGTCACGCCTCCCAGCCACATATTTATATGCAGTCCATAAGTACATTTTTGTTGTGTTCATTTTCCTATGCTATCGTGTAAACGAAAATGGACCTTACCATACCGTGCTGTAGGGACGATGTTTGTCTGACGAATTTACGCACTCCTACAGTACAATGCGTTTAAGGTTCATTTTCCTTTACACTGTTTCACAGGAATATGAACCCAACGAAATGGATAGGAAGAGCATTGGGAGATACGAGTTCATAGAAGTAAACCATCTGTTTATTAATTCAACGTTACATGTTTAAAGCATTTATTTAAAACAAAATTTAAAAAATATATTTTTAGCACATCATTTTTAGCTGCAATTGAACTACATTATTTTTAATTTTATTGAGACTTTCAAAGCTTAAGATACCGTACCGGTTTGGTGGATTGTACAAATAATATTAAAATAATATAAAAGACCATTTTATATTTAAAGAAGCGAACGATTTTTTTTTTGTAGATGCTCCAGATAAATTATATTAAGTCTCCTTCCATTTGTAGCAAATATTTATAGTGTGTTTGCTTTCCAAATCATGAACAACCCACGTACATTTGACATCTTCGTTTCTCGGATCAAGAATTGTTCTTTGGCACAGCCATGAATGATCGACGAAATGCTATGCCCATGTATTTTATACATTTCAGATCTCAGCGTGCCATAGATTTAGCTGGTCATCACACAAACAAACTCTTCCGGATATCACGGACTGAATATAGCTTCTCGGTGTCGGGATCGAAAATGGCTTCCTATGCCATTGACTTAAAATGGCTCCTTAACTTGTATTACCTATTTTATGTACGTTGTCTAGTGACAGTGAATTTAGAGTATACATTTAATCCTAGTTACAGCACGTTGAATTGTCACATCCCAACACACGTTTCCCGCCGGTTTTCCGTTCATAACTCACAACGAACGCGTAAATGAAAAAAAACCGCCTTCGAGGTGTTTATTATTATCTATCCTATGTACTGTACGTTTTCTCTAAACAAATTATAAGACTGAGTTAGTTGAAAAAAAATACGGTTTACGATTTATTGCCGGTACAGCGAAAAACTTCGCATTCCTAAAATGTTAATTGAATGAAATTAATAAATCAAATTAAAACTAATCTAAAACTAATATAAGTACTTGTTCTCGTTTAACAGCAGTAATGCCAGCTCTTTTTTCTTCCTTTCTATACTTGTTCATCGAGACACTATCAATCAATCAATCAATCAATCAATCAATCAATCAATCAATCAATCAATCAATCAATCAATCAATCAATCAATCAATACTGATCTGCATTTAGGGCAGTCGCCCAGGTGGCAGATTTCCTATCTGTTGTTTTTCTAGCCTTTTCTTAAATGATTTCAATTAGATTGGAAATTTATTGAACATCTTCCTTGCTAAGGTATTCCAATCCCTCACTGCCCTTCCTATAAATGAATATTTGCCCCAGTTTGTCCTCTTGAATTCCAACTTTACCTTCATATTGTGATATTTCCTACTTTTAAAGACGGCACTTAAACTTATTCGTCTACGATTGTCATTCCACGCCATCTCTCCACTGACAGCTCGGAACATACAACTTAGTCGAGCAGCTCGTCTTCTTTCTCCCAGTTCTTCCCAGCCCAAACTTTGCAAAATTTTTGTAACGCTACTCTTTTGTCGGAAATCACCCAGAACAAATCGAGCTGATTTTATTTGGATTTTTTTCCAGTTCTTGAATCAAGTAATCCTGGTGAGGGTCCCATACACCGGAACCATACTCTAGTTGGGGTCTTACCAGAGAGTTATATGCCCTCTCCTATACATCCTTACTACAACCCCTAAACACCCTCATAACCATGTGCAGACATCTGCATCCTTTATTTACAATCTCATTTACGTGATTACCCAAGTGAAGATCTCTCCTTATATTACTTACAATGATCCCCAAAAGGAACTTTCACCCCATCAACGAAGTAATTAAAACTGAGAGGATTTTTCCTATTTGTGAAACTCACAACCTGACTTTTAACCCCGTTTATCATCATACCATTGACTGCTGTCCACCCCACAACATTATCGAGGTCATTTTGCAGTTACTTACAATCTTGTAACTTATTTATTACTCTATACAGAATAACATCATCCGCAAAATGCATTACCTCTGATTCCGCACCTTTACTCATATCATTTATATATATAAGAAAACATAAAGGTCCAATAATACTGCCTTGAGGAATTCCCCTCTTAATTTTTACAGGGTCAGATAAAGCTTTGCCTTCTCTAATTCTCTGAGATCTATTTTCTAGAAATATAGCCACCCATTAAGACACTCTTTCGTCTAGTCCAATTGCACTCATTTTTGCCAGTAGACTCCCATGATCCACCCTATCAAATGCTTTAGACAGGTCAATCGCGATACAGTCCATTTGACCCCCTGAATCCAAGATATCTAGCTGGAAACCTACAAGTTGAGCTTCAGTGGAACTACATTTCCTAAAACCGAACTGTCTTCTATCGAACCAGTTATTAATTTCGCAAACATGTCTAATATAATCAGAACCGGGCGAGTTGGCCGTGCGCGTAGAGGCGCGCGGCTGTGAGCTTGCATCCGGGAGATAGTAGGTTCGAATCCCACTATCGGCAGCCCTGAAAATGGTTTTCCGAGGTTTCCCATTTTCACACCAGGCAAATGCTGGGGCTGTACCTTAATTAAGGCCACGGCCGCTTCCTTCCAACTCCTAAGCCTTTCCTATCCCATCGTCGCCATAAGACCTATCTGTGTCGGTGCGACGTAAAGCCCCTAGCAAAAAAAAATATAATCAGAAAGAATACCTTCCCAAATCTTACATGCAACGCATGTCAAACTTACTGGCCTGTAATTTTCAGCTTTATGTCTATCACCCTTTCCTTTATACACAGGGGCTACTACAGCAGCTCTCTGTGTATAACTAACTATAACTATCATCTTTGGAAATTCTTACCCGCCAGTGTCAGAGATAGTACTTCTTTACCTAAATTTAAGTCTGCTTGCCGAGCCTACCTGCTGAATGCAGCTGACTAATTTTGTATTTCTTCACCTACAATGTCAGTTTCTAATTTTACTCTCAGTTCATTAATTAATTCTAATTGCTGTATAATTTTAAACCCTGAATATGTGATGATATGACCTGAGAATCTGAAAATGTATATGTCGAATATTTGGGGCCAGAAAAGCATATAATGTAATGCATTACATTTCGTAAAGTATTAATTCTAGATGTTCGAAAAATATAGGTACAAACTTCAGGGCTGAGTGTGGGACGCTGAAACTAGGCGAAAAGTCCAAATAAACTTCCCGTAACTAACCATTTCAAAAGATATTATGTCATCATTGTGATCACCACAGCCCCGTATATTTGCAACCGTATCCAAGATATGGTGTCGTCATTCTCAGTACAGGCGTTCTGGGGTAACACTACGCTACACTGTCCGACTCGTTGGCAGAACGGTCAGCGTACCTGCCTTCGCTTCAGAGGGTCCCGGGTTCGATTCCCGGCCAGGTCGGGGATTTTAACCTTAATTGGTTAATTCCAATGGCACGGGGGCTGGGTATATGTGTTGCCTTCATCATCGCTTACGGGCGTCAAATAGAAAGACGAGCCGAACCCGTCCTGGGATATCCCGGCACTAAAAGCCATACGGCACTTTTTTCACTACACTACACTAACACTGTAGATTATCATTGTTCATCCTAATGTAGGCATTGAAAATCATATTCACTCAAATATCCCAAGCGTTTCTCTAATGAGTTGAAAACCACGGGCAATGCGTTCCCGGGGCTCGTTAACGTTAGCAACAGGCGCAAGTACACTAAACATTTTAAATGTTGCTAAAGAAAAAAGTACAGGGGTTCAAATTTTTGTATCCTGGATGCCATGGTATTAGTAAACCACGGTCGATACACCTGTTGTGGAAGGTTCTGCATGAGAGTTATCGAGATTTCACATAAAAGTAAGCTGGTATTGCGTCATCTATGTATCACAGACGCTGCCTCTCCCGAGGAGGCATATCCTCCAAATCATCGCGTAGTTCATGTTGCAAAAAATGGATGTATGCAGGACCATTAAGTCTAACAAGTAAGAATCGTGATCCGAATAACCGATCACCTACAATATCTGCCGGAAATATTCCGACGATGTCCGTTTTCAATTGTCACATGCGGATTTTCGTTCACACAAATACAGGCAGGGTCTCTCACATAAAGTAAGACCGAACGCACGGTGTTGGTATTCTGCGCTACGGCAGTTGCCTCAGCCGAACTTATGTCGCGCGCGGCCGCCCTGCTTTAATCATGTATAAAATATTATTTTAAAAACTTATTAAAGGTGCCGGAAGTGTCATCCTTCCTGGATTATACAGGAATTGTATCCGGTAACCACATTCGGGCTGACACGAGTGAGTTCTGCCACTGCAATATTTCTGACTGCATTCGTAATGTTTCTTTCAGTTCCTCCAATGTGTGAGGATTTGTTCTCGAGTACACTAGGCTAATGGTGACAGTCCCAATGACAATTGGAATCGTGTACATCAGATCTGTTGCGCGACGCGTAAAGACATACAACAATCAAGTAAGTTTTTTTTATTATTTGACTAAGAGGATCATCTAATTCGCAGGCAATATGGGCTGCAACAAGGACAAACTTCCATCCGAAACAATCTAAAACTTTAATAACTTAAAAAATAAAACTTGAAATTAAACACACAACAATAATTCTAAAAGTAAAAAAAATATATCAATCAATATTACAATAATAAATCCACTTGGAGCATTAACAGGTAATATAAATCCTAAAAGAAACTTTTCAAAAAAAGTACCAGGGCAACACATGGAGCAATTTCATATCAAGACACGTTATTTAACCTGCTTATAATGAATTCTGAGGAGCACCATAGGTCTTTTAGTAGATACCCCTACTTGTTGTGCTAATTTTGTGAGTGAATTATTCCGTGACCGTTCAAGATTCGCACGAATATCATCTAGCTTTTCCTCTGTTAAAACTGTTCGTGAGCGCGCATGTTTTCTTTTCTTTTCATTGAGTACTAAGCCAGTAGTTTAAATTTTTTTTACAATTAAGTTACGTGAATCTGCGCTAGTGAAGGTGGAATTTCACCAGGAAATTGCTGAACAAATGCATACGGTAGCGTACCCGTCGAGCCGACATCTACTTAAAATACTTTTTTTTACATACGAAAATACGGTGTTTCAGTGATAACTGTCTCACCACGTTAACAGCTGAGATTCAGACAGGCGACTTATGTTTGCACGGTCGAACACGTGCACGCTGCTTGCATGGTCAAGAACTATGCACGCGACTGCAATATTGCAGCTTAAGTATCGGAGAGTGAAAACGACGCTTGAACGGTCTTAGTTTATGTTATAGATCCTGTATGTGTGCTATGGAATTTCGTAGTTCCATCTTGAGTAAAGCCTGCTTCGTCCGTAAACTACAGGTGCGTGATGAACCGTGGATCATGTGCACATTGCCCATAGGCCATTGATAGAAGACAAACCAAGGTTGAATGTTCTCTGCGTTCAAGGCTTGCACTCTCTGGAATTGATAGGGTTACAAATGCTGTGCATGCAAAATCTGCCATTTCCTCGCGCAGCGTGTTCTGCAGCTGTAATTTGTCTGGTATTTGCGCCCAGAGTCTCCTCCACTCTGCATAAAACTCGCTCTTCCAATTCTGGAGTGAGCACTGTTCTTGGACTACCTACATCACGCATGCGGCGAGCGAATGGACCATTTTCGCGCAGGCACTGATACGATCTCGTGAATGTATGACGGTCTGGCTTCCTTATGTTAGGCTAAGCTTCGTGGTACAAACGCACCGCCTCCCTGCATTGCTGTTTTGCACGTTAATACAGGAAATGGATGTGTGCCATGTCTCGTTGGGAAACGTGTGTGGTTCCATGACAACTGTTTGAAACACTGCGACTGAAGTGAACACTACTTACGGACCGCAAATCCCACCATCATCTGTACATTTCTTCGTCTCCTACTTTGCTTCTTCACGCTACAACGACTTAATGATCGCTATATTCTGCTGTGCTAAGCATCGAAGCCTCCTATGACGTCACATCGAATGCTCCAGTACATTTATTTCACGTCCGGTGCATTCCTTCGCGCATGTGTACAGTAGCTACAGTCCACTACTCTACGGAGGCAATTCCCTGGGCCTTTTGGAGAGAGAGAGTTGCTGATAATTTCTGTCATTTATATTTTTCCGCGAGTATTGTTATGTTCTGTGTACAAAACTTTCTTAGAAGAAGAAGGAGAAGAAGAAGAAGTGATGAATGAGAACCTTTAGAACTATTTATTCATTTAGGAAGCTTCTTTCCCTCACTAACAACCTGACTGCTTTGGATGGTATCTGAAAATGAAACATTACTGCTATTTAATTGCGGTCCCTGGACGGACACAATCTACTATGTAACCTAACTCTTCGTCTTTGAACTTCCCCTTTTTCGACGATTTTCTAAGTGTAATTTATCTCCACGCAGGGTAATAGTGCTATTTTCCCTCTCCTTGTCCCTTGAAAACTTTCCCTTTTCTTTGATATCCCTGTCTTGATTAGCTGTTACTCCCTTGGCATTTCTAGATATTTGTGTAAATTGTATTTTAAGATATTGTTCTTTTAAACGTCAGGTTGGGAACTTTGTATCATTCTTTGTAAATTGATACTCTATAGGCACTGACCAGTGTAAATCGTATTCTGATTATTCCCTAGTAACTATTTCTCGGTTTGGAACGTTATATTGCGTGTAGGATCTTCAATCCGATGAGAATTGACTGTCCAGTTGTGTCTACTCCTTTCGATATTCTAGGTTATGTTGTACTTCAGGTTCAATTAGAACTTTTGTGCTTGTCTTATTTAAATAACTTCATTTTTGTACCTCTTACTGGATGGAAATTATTTCCTTTATTTTTGGTAAATCGTCTTAAAATTATGGTGGTATTTTATACCATATAAAATCCTACTCTTGGTTTGTACCATCCACTACAGACCTCTACCTGCCTGCTTCACGCTTCCATTCGCTTTCTGTTACGTGTAATTTGCTGTGGATGCTGCAAACTATATTTTTCTATTTGATGTTGAAGTTATACGAGGTAATCTGTTCTCTGATTAGTATTACGAAGCTTGTAAGTTAGGACTTTTATTACAACCATATGTGTTTAATGTTGTTATGATAATTTGACAACAAAACTACCGACTGGGGTGACCATTTCCATTATATTATTTAAGATAGTTGGTCCAACATTCTCCCTCATCACTGAGGAAATCATTTCTTGACCAACAGACATAATATTTAGATATACCTCGTTAAATCGCTGCACGACCGATTGCATGATTCTGTTGACGACAAGTGTGGAGCCTAGTACCAGGAACGAAGAGCATGATCAACGCTTGAAAACATTTGCCAATGTACAGGGTGTGGGTGACAACATATCATAATATCTCGGAAACTGCTTTGTTTCAGTGTCCTATACTCAGACTTGAGGTTTGTGTCCATAATCTTCGAACACTCTGTATATGATATAAACAATCTACCCTATTATTATTATTCTTTTCGTTTCAGCCATCTATGGGCTACGATTACGCAACTTCATTGCTTTCTCAAGTTCTTTCTCCCTCCTCTTTCCTCCATCCGTTGGCTTGCTCGTGCTCGTTCTTCTGCCGAGAATACTCTATTCTTCCTCGTTTTCCCATCAGCTAGGTCCTTCACATCCGCAACTCTCTGCCTGAAGATTTTTCTGTTTGTTATATCTTCTGCCGTGATCCCACATTTTTCTAAATCTCGGTGGACTTCTTTTACCCATGGGACTTGTGTCTTCCTGTTCTCCTGGAAGGTGAGGATCCTGTTGGCGAGTCTCTCCGATCCCATCCTTTTAATATGTCCGTCGAACGTCAATCTCCTCTTTTTCATTGTGGTGGTGATGTGTTCAAATTTTTGGTATAGTTCTCGGTTTGGTCTCATGCGAAACGTAAATTTGTCCGATGATTTTATGGGTCCAAGAATCTTTCTAAGGAACCTCCATTCTTTCTTTTCCAAATCTGAGAGTCCCTTCGTGGCTATTGTCTCAGCTGCGTATGAATATTCAGGTTTGACTATCGTGTAGTAGTGCTTGAATTTGGCCTGGTAGGAGAGTGACTTAGATTTGTAGATGTTCTGACATAATCTAAACGCAGTTTCCATCTTTCCCTATTATTATTATTATTATTATTATTATTATTATTATTATACCGCTTTTCCCAAATCGGTAGGGACGCGGGTGCGAACTGTGTCACACATATGTGGATTTGGCGCTGTTTTGCGACCGGATGTCCTTCCTGAAGCCAACCCTGTTTTGTGACCGTATCGTCACAATTAATAATTATTTTAAGTTATATGCTTGGGAAGGAAGCAGGCTGCAAGCTTTCTTTGTGTGGATGTTGGGAGTAGTATCAGATTGCGCAACAGAACGCCCGTCAGAGCGGCACCTTAGACACCCAGTGGGTGGCTTAGAAAACCCCGAGCTAGGCACACGTCATAGAAGAAGCAGCAGAAGAACACTATTTTAGTGACTCCATATTGAAAACAAATGCCAGCGTACAGCGATGCCAAAGCGATCGGGCCAATTTTAATGTATTTTCGGCTTAAATAAGGCTTGGTTAGCCAAAACGCATCTGTCAGAGCAGTAGAAAGAATATTGGCTAAATTTTGAAATCAGGAGTTATGGTAGAAGATATTCTCCAAGGTAAATGCGCTTGAAAACAGCTTACGTAACAGGCTTGGCGTACTGACGCTACGGGTGAAGCCAGATGCCTTCGGGAATTCCCCATTTCCCCTCCGATCTTATTAATTAATTGCTGCAAACCCGCCGATCATTTTCTACTCCGCACGGCATAGCGCACTTGTGAATAACGAGTCACACAATCAGGCGTATTGCTGATTTCCACAGGCTGGTTGATCTAGGAGATGCGAAAATAAGGGAGGGGGTGAGGTCCGCTGGCCACCCCTATCCCTGGCTCGCCTATAAGTTTTTGCACTTCCCAGGGGACAGGAGCAGTCGTGAAGAAGCTTTCGACGGGAAAAGACGGCCGGTTCGCTATCGAATTTGCCGCTCCTTTGTATATGAAGTGAACAAAGCGGGAGTGAAATTTCAGTGTTTTTCTCTTGTACTTTGGTGATAGACAACGTAAGATTATGATGATGAGACGTATCTGATATATCGGCCGCGAGGTAGACTGTAAACTCATGAAATATGAAGTAGGTTTTGACTGGAAAGTGATTACACGATAGTATGCAGAACTTCTGTCGAAGAACGCTCTTGTAAACTAATAATCAGTAACTGTAAAAGAGAACAATTGATAGGGATAGAATCATGGTATTCGAAGACCTATTCGAAATAGGGAAGGTAGACGTCTGACGAAGAACTGTGTAAATCTACGCTAATATATGAACAAAGCTTAGGGTGAGATTATTGCACTGATTATCAGGCGGTGAGAAGTGTTCCCGAACCAATAAACTAGATAGAAGATAGGGATAAATACAGTTGACTAGCGTCACGACTTTACGTGGCGAAAAATCTGAACCATGCGAATGCTGAGAATGTCCGTCTTAGCTGTGTCATAATTGAAGTAGACTAGCTGAAATTAGCCATTATCAACACGTAACCGTCAGTGGTTAAGGAACGAGGTAATGTAAGTGAATGGTGACGTGTGAATAAGAAGTCTGTAAATTTGTATCAGCTACAATATATTTTCAGTGATCCCTGTGCTATTCAAATGGATTACGCAAGAAACTATATGGAACTTCTAGATCCCAGGACTCCAAGAGCCAGCGCCATGGTATAAGTCAACATGGGTAGGCCCCCGGAACTCCGGATGGGCCCGAAGACATCAAACTGTTGAGTACCAAGTTATGTTTCTATTCCAATGCTAGTATTTCCCTTTGTAAATAACAGTAATGTAAGGATAGGGTTATTAATAATATGATTTGATAGGCTAGTTCCGCTTAGGATGGTCGGGAGATCCTTTATTCATTTTGTTTCAGTTAATTAGATAGGGGAAGGGAGTGATCCAATGTCAGTGTATAGAATTTGTGACCCTTTTAGTGGCTATATTTGCATGCTATCATAGTTTTGTTTATTTAGTGCTGAGAAGGAACTGAGGAGGAAAAAAGAGTAGAAAATTGTGTAGATTAATGTTGTAGATCTCACCTGAGCGATTGCTTAAGTCAAGCAGGGATTAGCAGGTGACAGAGTCATTAACAAGTGCCCGTATAAAAGAAAGATTGGGAATAGAGCCAGCACTATAGTCGTAAAAGTAGAATCAGTAGTTTGTTGCATGTTAGTGTAAGTATTGGCTGTAACTGAAGATGTGTGAGAATTGCTGTGCTGAGGTTTGAACGCTTGTCCCCCACTACACTAGTGTGGTTACGTGTAGGATTTGGCAGGATTTCGATAATTTAAATAATTTTTTGATTATTTTATTATTATTATTATTTCTTTTCACATATGATTGATCGATGATTTCATGCCGATCTATTTAAATGGCAGGTTAGTTTATGTCAGGTACACAATCTCGGCCCAAACGGGAGAGATTAGGAGGCATTGTCCTTCGGTGAAAGGCGAACGAAAGTGTGAACTAGGTTACGAGAAGAAATGAGTGGTTGAATTCCAGCTTCTGGCAAAACGAGGGAGTTTTTGATATAATATGGCTGTTTAATGTGAGAAATAATTATTGGTCATAATGATTGTATGAGTTGGTTCGAGCAGGTGGACCTTGCATTAGCTCAGTTGAATGATTTTATTGACCCAGTGACTGCCGCTATTGAGCGCGTTAAATAGTCTCTCGCCGTGGTGTGAGGGGAGTATACTTGAGTCGTGATTTATTGCCCCGAGAAGGGAGATCCGTGAGGGACACAGCCAAAAGAACTCGCCTTGCCAAGGAAGTGTTTCTGTTAAAATGTTGCATTCTACTGTGAGAAATAAGACAGAAATTTTATGTAACCACCACACACAGTCTATTAGCTTCGATCCGAAAACAATGTAGAAATTGACGACGGTACGTGACACGATTAGCTTAGTTAGGATTTTTTTTAACAGCGCCCTGGATGGAGACGGCCAGAGTCTCAGGTTCAAACCTCACGTGAGCACAGAAGGGATCGACTGCTCGCTCATACAGCGGGTCACAACGGAATGACTACAGCCCTTGTATTTATTTGTACATGTGTTTGATATGTTTCTTTTTCAGGGTGTGTTCTTGTTTATTGTTGATCAATGTCAATTTGAATTTAGACTTCGTGAGAGTCCATTGATAGTAATCGCAAGTGATAAGTTTGTTTCAAGTCGGTGCTTGATTTCATATGGGAGACTTGAGACCATTGATTTCTTTTCCGCGTTTAAGTGATAGATTTTTGAAATGGTCGGAGCATTTGGACTAATTTATTTCCAATTTTGTTCTTTTAATTGATTTTTAGATATTTTCTGCGGTAGAGTTAAGTTAGCCGACCATTATAAAGCGGAAAATTTTTCATTGTAAATAGATTTTTATTGTGTAATACGGGATTTAGTCCCATGGAATACTCGCATTGGGAGGGACATGGCTTACTTTGTAAATATTGAAGGGTTATTTTATTATGTTGTCATACTCAACAGTTTATGTTTGACCGGGGGATAGCACACAAATAAACCAATATAGCACCCATCTAAACCAATGTGGCGTTTATGTAAACAATGTAGGACACAGGTAATCCAATGGGATAAAATGTGAAAGTGTGGAGAAGTAGTGTCATCCTCTCGGACATTCTTCGTTTCATAGAGAGGAAGGTAACCATTAATGTACGTGTCATAAAGGAAAATCTGTTGTATAAGAGACATTACCAGCGATCGTTGTCATCCACATAGATTTTCTGTGGAATGTGGAGGCAACTGCTGATGTCAATGGTAGCACGGACTTTTCCGCTGCTAAAATATGTGTTTTGTAATGTCACTTATATTATAGTTATCCAGGATGTCAGTAATATTTGTAAATATTTCCCCGAGTGATTAGTAAATTGTTTGAAACTATTTCGTGCTTATCTATACCGAAAAACAAGCATCCAAAAACCTCTTCCGTTCATTGTAAGCCTGTAAGATAGTTTAAGTTTTATAGCCTTTACTTGCCGCGGACGGTCTTCGACCCTGAGTTGCCGGTGTTTAGACCTCAGGAACGGGAGAGTAGCATTGACCTTGCTGTGCTGCATGGCCGATGACTTCTCATGTGAGTGGATTAATGATACAATCCCAATGAGGGGAAATCGGCACAGGCCGAAAAGGTCCCTTGACTATCGACTTCCGTGGAGCATGGTCCCATGTGTTCGTGACCCGAAAGGGTTGGTTTGTTGTCACATGGTCCCATGAGTCATGCGGGACGGTGGGAAAGGTCCCAGTATGGAGGGATGTAATCACTATTGCGTGTTTCTGTGGCAGTTGGTAGTATAATTAATATACACCATATTCGGTTGGCAATTAATTTTAACAGATCCATTTGGACTGCAGCGCATTATTATTATTATTATTATTATTATTATTATTATTATTATTATTATTATTATTATTATTATTATTATTATTATTATTATTATTATTGTTACCGTGTTTTAGCGGTAGGTAGAGGTGAAAGAAGGTGCGGGTGTGAATGGATCTCAAGCTACGAAATTATAGTGCATGTAAACTAAATTAAAAATTTAATAAGGTTATATTTTCCTTTCAAAATAAATAAGTAACAAGCATGGCAGGTACAGAGTAGTAAGTCAAATAAGGTAGTTACAATATTTACAGGATTTGGGCTTCGCGCCCCGAATTCACAATGTTTGGGCAATCAGCTCAGTTTTACCCCAAACACAAGTTTTAACAGAGGGGCAGAAAACCCCATTCATACCTAGGAGCCCTTGCTCCAAATTACACTGAAAAGCCTCCTCGAGGCATACCACACTCAAAAGAGCCACTCGCTCTCAAATTTAAGCCTCTCCCAGGCCACACCAAACTCCACCTTCAAGCTGTCCTCAACGGACATAAACACAGGGGTAAAATACCCAATCTACTGAGGTCTATTAAACAAAGAAAATGTTAATTAAATGACCTCTAAAATAACAATTTGAAAGGAGGCGAACCTGCACTCCTAATACACTTTGATTAAGACCTACTTGGCGCTAGGCCGTTAATACAAGGGCTGATCCCATACTAAAGAGGTGACTTAAGAAGAGAACGATTTGTTTTACCTTAACGAAGAATAGGTTGAGAAAAGTAAGTTCACCTCAAAACAATATGAGTGGGAGCTCGAGAGGGATAGCACTCTCTATCCCAGAATGTAGCTTTACAAGAGAATAGATGAAAAGAGTAGTTACATTTTAGGAAAAGGTTACATAGTGGAACGCTTCGAACCCGCCCCGAAAGTTAAACTGCTGAGCTAGCAAAAAAAGAATTTATTAATCGGCCATTACCTTATTGCTGACCGCTGCCGAGGAAAGAGGCGCTTCCCGCCTCCTGCTATGTACTTAATACACTGAAAGATGGAACAGAAGTGGCCCGGAGACCCAAAAATCAGCAGTTTATATCCTCTCGCGGAAGGTTCTAGGTGTTAGGGGAAAGAAAACACCCTCCCACAAACTTTTTATTGGCTAGGGTACAGAAACATATTCAAGTTGGGGGAAGATACCTATGATTGGTCAGAAATTAATAACAGAAATTCGAGATTGGTCAAATGCAAAACAAGGGGAAAGAGAGGGGTATACAGCCAACTTAAACAATAACAGAAAGAAATTTAACAAAGAACAAACTTTTGAAATAAAATTTTCTCCAAAGAACAGTTATTTTTCTTCCCACTAGGGTGTACCATTGTAGTTTTTCAGTGGTGTCCTCTAGAAGAGAAAGTTCACGCTTCTTATTTCAAGCAAAACAAAACCACATCAAAAATGACACAGTTCTAAAACTCAAAATTTTCCACGTGGTGACATCTTCTGAGAAGGTAAAGAATTAATAGCGTAGATAAAGTTCAGACTTCCTCCAGCAGAGGAGTTTCAACTGGCGCACATTTTAAATTAGCGGAGTGGAGGTGTACCTCCCGGTACAATTATTATTATTATTATTATTATTATTATTATTATTATTATTATTATTATTATTATTTTAACTCGATTAAGGCTATGATTATACAACTTACATTACTTTCTCGCGTTCTTCTCTCTTACTTTATTTTTCCTTCATACTCTGTCACAGTTCCTTTTCAGAGAATACCTTCGTTCTCCTTACTTTCTTCTCAGACAATCCTTTCCTTCTACAAATTTTCTTTCCAAACACGTTCTTTATTCTACGACTTCGGCCTTGACCCCACATTTCTGTAATTTTGATTAAATTCTTTCACCAATAGGACTGTCCGGCTCGTTGGCTGAATGTTCAGCGTACTGGCCTTCGGTTCAGAGGGTCCTGGGTTCGATTCCCGGCCGGGTCAGGGATTTTAACCTTAATTGGTTAATTCCAACGGCTCGGAGGCTGGGTGTGTGTGGCGTATTCAACATTAGAATTCATCCTAGGTAGGGCCCCGATCTTCACAGACATGCAGATCCCCTTATAGGCCGTCTACTGGAAAAAGACCTGTACCAGGCCTCTCTGGGGGCCATACGCCATTATTACAAATAGGATTTAGGTTTTGCGGTTCTGCAGTTCTTTCTGGGTCCATACTTTTATTGTACCGATAAGAACTAGTCTACTTTTTTGAGTGTAGTTGAGATGCTCTCGGAATCATATTCCTCTTTCTTTCTTTCATTTCTTGTTTGTTCCTTTCTTTCTTTTTTAATCCGTATACCGTTCATGGTTTGTTTTTCTCTCGGACTCGGCGAGAGAACCCACCTCTACCGCCTCAAGGGCAGTGTCCTGGAGCGTGAGACTTTGAGTCGGGGAATGTACAACTGAAGAGGAGAACCAGTACTTCGCCCAAGCGACCTAAACCGGTATGCTGAACAGGGCATTGTTGGTGGATGGGAAGATTGGAAGGGATAGACAAGGAAGAGGAAAGGAATCGGCCGTGGCCTTAAGTTAGGTACAGTGTTGCCAACTTAGCGGATTTTCCACTAAATTTGGCGGTATTAGAAGTCTGTCGGTGGAGAAATATATCATTTAGCGGACAGCGGATTTTTTTGGCAGAATTCTAGATTTGTTATAGCGGAATTTAGTGTTTTATCCATTTTACGTTTTTTTAAACAATTTGTACTCCAGTCTGTCTCCAAGCTATTAGGTATTTCTTATCAGGAGCTAACAGTCACATAAGGAAAACATGTTATTTGGATTTGATGTTATGTGACCATGGGTATCATAAATTTTTAATGCGTGGGGAAAGAGTACTTTTCTCTTAGTTGACGAATGACGGCAGATAAGGAAACTGTGAGAGAGTAGCATTTACAGTATATTTATGCTATGAAGGAAGACCGTTTAATGAACTGGCTTGTTTTGTGTGTGGCCCTTGATGTAGGGGATTCGCCTAGTTTGCACCCGGCACTAAAACGCCTACAAGTTTTTAGTTCGCCAGCTCGCACGCAGGGGGTTAATCCCAGTGAAAGTCACAGATCAGGTGAGTGCAGACATTTATTATTATTATTATTATTATTATTATTATTATTATTATTATTATTATTATTATTATTATTATTATTATTATTATAGCTAATTTTTATTGCTCATTATTTGAGATCTGATTTCTTGGCGGAATTTTAGCGGATTTTCAGTAGTATTTAGCGGATCTTGAAAATATAAGTTGGCAACACTGGTTAGGTACCATCCTGGCATTTGCCTGGAGGAGAAGTGGGAAACCACAAAAAAAATTTATAGGATGGCAGAAGTAGGAATCGAATACCTCTCTACTCATTTGACCTACCGAGGCTACGTGGACACCGTTCCAATCCTCTACAATTTTTCAGATTTTGTGGCAGAGTCGGGAGGTTGCAACTAATCACACTACACTACAGAGGCGGATGTCTTCTTCTTCTTCTTCTTCTTCTTCTTCTTCTTCTTCTTATTATTATTATTATTATTATTATTATTATTATTATTATTATAGGTCAGATACATATTTTCTCACTGATGCAAAGCAGAGTGTTATCGCTAATGCTACTTATTATTCCAGCACAAGTTTTATATTTGCTAAATCCGCTTCGAAAGCGAAATGCGCTGAACAAAACACAAATAGTCTGTAATCATAATAATATACCGGAGCGAGCTCGGTAAGTTAATTTATTATTCAAGCAAGTTAATTGGTGAAATAGTGAACAGGGAATTGATTCCAACGCTTTTATTGATGACTGACAAGCGCATTAAGTCTCGTCACACTTTCATGTCCATCACACAAAAAGAGTAAGGGGTGAAGTGTGCAATGGAAAAATAAGTAATATGTTCTGGCATACTGATTTATTAGGTTACAGGTATAAACCTTGTTATGCTGTCAGTAAAGTACTTACTGAACGTTTTGTATTATTATTATTATTAGTAGTAGTAGTAGCAGTAGTAGTATGGAAGTTTCGTGGTTTACAGAGTTGTAAGAAGGTGCCGGTGTGAATGGGTGGACATAGAAGAGATCAAAGCATATTTTAAAACACTAAATTCTGAAATTTTATTTCTTTCCCTTTTTTTCTGAGTTGAAAGTTTGGTAGATAATCTGAATGAAAAACAACAGTTAAATGGAATAACGATGAGCTCGTGATCTGTGATAAAAACAATTAATTAAAGTCAAAAATCAGGTAGAATGGATAAGATCATAGGTACAATAATTTACAGGGAATGAGCTTTGTAGCTCTAAAGTTACACTATTTCAAAAAGCTCATCTGCTCCACTCACTCAAATTCCAAAATTTTACTACAGTCCAGCCTCTCAGAGGCACAAGTTTTCTGGGAAATTTTACTCTAGATAAGCTTTAAAACAGTACTCACTGTAATTTATGCTCGGCAGTATGTTACACACTTGCATATGAAAAATTACAATTTAACACGGGCAATGAGTGCCCATACTAAATGGCTTTAGGAAGTACGAAAGAAAAGATTTAAAAGGATTGGCCGTCCGACTCGATGGCTGAATGGTCAGCGTAGTGGCCTTCGGTTCAGAGGGTCCCGGGTTCGATTCCCGGCCGGGTCGGGGATTTTAACCTTCATTGGTTAATTCCAATGGCTCAGGGGCTGGGTGTTTGTGCTGTCCCCAACATCCCTGCAATTCACACACCACACATAACACTATCCTCCACCACAATAACACGCAGTTATCTCCACATGGCAGATGCCGCCCACCCTCATCGGAGGGTCTGCCTTACAAGGGCTGCACTCGGCTAGAAATAGCCACACGAAATTATTATTATTATTATTATTATTAGAGGATCGGCCGTGAACAAAATGCTAGGAGTTGAAATACTTCCACTCCTTTTGAAATACACTTAAAATCCTACACGGGCTTATGGCTCGAAGTTGCACAGGCTAAGCCTATACTCCAGAGGGATGACTAGATGCGAAATATTAAGTTCCAAAATAGTTTTGACAAATTCAGAGTTTTAGAATGGGAATTAATAGAGGGTGAACTCTCTTTATTTCCTAAGTTACATATTTCCCAGCAGGGATTTGAACAAGGTCTTCAGACTTGCCTGAAAATTTACATTTAAAAGGTAATATTAAACTTTAGAAGTGTACATTAAAAACGAATTATCAAACTTTCCCCTCAAGTTATCTGCCTGGAGCTATCACATATTAAAAGATGTCTGCCTTTACCTTGAGCTGCTGGGCCTTCCGACGACAGCAAGGCTGCCCCTGACCCCTACTATGTCGTACACACACTTAGACCGGAGCAATGAAGATGACAATATGGCCCTAAAGGGCCCACCTTTTATTGTAACTCAAAGGGGAAAGTTCCAGAACTCTCTTGAGTTAGGCAGAATGCCTGTACACATCCCCAATTTTAATTGGCTACAAAAATATGTACAAAAATTCTTGATTGGTCCATAACATATGGAAGAAGGAAGCCGTAGTAGTGCTGACAACCTCAATTCATAAAAAACAATTTAAGGTTTACCAACTTAGCCAATAGCAAATTCCCTTAGAAAAATTAATTGTGCGTCCTCCCGCCAGAGGGGGCACAAAAGCCGATAGTAGAGACACCTAAGGATTAAAGGGTCAAATATCTTCGGCTACAAAGTTTCAGATTCATAACACAGATGGCCTTCTAGAAGCCACGAATTTTAAATGGATGGAGAAGGAGTACCCCCGGTGCTATTATTATTATTATTATTATTATTATTATTATTATTTGTTCGTATCGTCCTACTAAGGACCACGTTCTTCTCCGGGCTTTGATCTTTGCCCAGAGCTCCTTCATTCGTTGCCGGTGTTCCTCTTTCCTTTCCTCCGTCCATGTTTTTCCCGTCTTCAATTTTGGCCTTTCTTGAAAATCCTGGTGGTGTTTTAGTTTCCTCCTGAGTGGGTTGAGTTCTTGTATATCTTCACAAGTTATCCCCCATCTCCTGTAGGTCCCTTTCCACCTCCTTGAACCAAGTTGGCTGGGTCTTCTTTTCTCTAAAATAGATAAAGATCTGGTTCGATAATCGTGTGGATTTCATTCTTAGCAAGTAGCCATAAAATACAATTATTCTTCTCCGTATGATATCAGAGATCTTCTGGGCACAAGTATACAGCTCATGGTTAGACTGACGTCTATATTGATCTTTGTCTTTAATTGGGCCAGGAATTTTCCATAAGATCTTTCTTTAATTTCCAGCTTTTCTATCAGGCCTTTCTTGTTCAAAGCAAGGCATTCCGCTGCACACAAAGCCTCCGGTCTTATGACAGTGCAATAACGTCTGAGTTTTGCGTTCAAGGATATGGACGTTTTGTTGTAAACGTCTTTGGTTAGTTGATAAGCTATTTCCTTTTTATTTATGTGCGACGCGAAAGCTTCTTTTACAGAGATTTTGGTTCTATCCGCTCGCTAAGATATTTAAACTTATCTGTCTGTTGATTGACCCCTGGTTTACTTTTAGCTCTCTTTGTGGTGGCTTGAAGTTAATTATGAGTTGCGTTTCGTCTAAAGAGATTTGGAGGCCTGCTTTTTCCGCCTGTGTCTTGAGGTGATTAATTTGCTTTGTTACCACGCATTATTATTATTATTATTATTATTATTATTATTATTATTATTATTATTATTATTATTATTATTATTATTATTATTATTATTATTATTATTATTATTATTATTATAACAGTGTGTGGGGTAAGGAAGCGGCAGGCCACAGGTGTGCACGAGGTTGTTGCAAAAGAAGGCCAAACGACTGAAGTTCAAAATATACTGCTATGTTCTTTCTTTATGATTGAATTATGCTATAAACGAATGGATACATAATGAAAGTTCATACAAACATTTCATATAAATATTAATAATGAGACTAGTATTAAAAATGATAAAGAAGTACTCTATAATGTAATAGTAATAATTTTGAGAAATATTTAAATTGATGCTTTCACGGCCCGTAATTGTGGATATGATAATAAGCTTTTGGTCTTTTGCCGTATCAAGAAATCAAGGTGAAATACTTTACGTTTCGTAGAGAACTTTGCTGCGCGTCGTCAGAAGAAAATATCGACTGTTCACGAGTAAGTCTTCTCCAGTAATGAAGGTTTGAATTTAAGAATGTTTTATTATTATTATTGAAAAATGCGCACATGCCGTGCAGAATACTATTACATTACATTTACATTACATAGGCCTACACATTACTTTTCTTTGCTATAAGCTACGATGGATTTCTGTCTATTCCTGCATTTTACAATATGGTATCTATCACAGAATTCCAAGCACAACTCACACACACATTCGTCATTTGGTTCGTGAAATAATTTGTTGCAGCACACCTTGTGGTGGAAACCATGGATCGCCAATCTCGTCGTCACGTGTCGCATATCATGATTAGCTTCCATCCAGGTCCTGTCTTGCATAGCAGATGTTTGCATAGAAGTCCTCTGGTATGTTGTTTTTCTTCTCATGCAGATCTTGTATAAGCTGTTTGAAGCTGGTACTAGCTTGAAGTATGAGCTCGCATCTCAGATCCTCTATTAAGAAGGTCTCCCTGGTAAGCTCATACACTAGCCTCGATCTTGCATTCTGCGGGACTCCTAAAATTCTCTTCAGTATCTAACCTTTACTCGCTCCAATTCTTCCAGCTGTTTGTACGTGAGGTATTCTGCCACTAATTCTAGGCCATACGTCAGAACAGGCAGTATCTTTAACCTAAACAAGTCCATAGCTGTGCTGATCGATAGTTGTGTGATGTTCCTGATTTCATTCATAGCCCTAGTGGCCGCCACTGCTCTAGATCTTATATGTAAACTGAAACTCTTTCCTGTTGTTTGAATTGTGATACCTAGATATTTAAAATTGTTAGCCCTCTTGAGTAGTTTGCCATTGCATTTGATGTTCTCTGCTTCAGTGAGTCTTCCTCCTTTCCTAAATATTACCAATTCCGTCTTCTCTTCGTTTATCTGGATGTCGTTTCTCTCTGCCCATTCACATAGTGTGTTTAGCGATACTTGCAGTTTATCTATATCTGTCGCTGCGATGGCCATGTCATCAGCATATACGTATGTGCTTGTTCATGCCATTCCTTTGGTGACATCGTTCGTGAGAACATTAAACAGGATAGGGCTGAGTGGATCGCCTTGGAGGACACCGTTCGTCTGCGACAGCCAGTCAGATATGCCTATTCCATCATCTATCTGTATGTAGTTTTCTGCCAGTATATTCGATATCAGGGTCGTTGTGCTCGTTCTTCCAATTAGTTCCTCCAGTTTATCGTTGGTCCATAGTAAGTGGTGCTCTCGATCGCCACTAGATGGCTCACTGTGAGCTAGGTTTCCCAGTGAAATGAAATGGGGAATGGATTTTAGTACCGGGAGTGTCCAAGGACATGTTCGGCTCGCCAGGTGCAGGTACTTAGATTTGACTCCCGTAGGTGACCTGCGCGTCGCGCTGAGGATTAAATGATGACGAAAACGACACATACACCCAGACCTCGAGCCACCGAAATTAACCAATGATGGTTAAAATCCCCGAGCCTGCCGGGAATTGAACCCGGGACCGCTGTGACCAAAGGCCAACACGCTAACCATTTAGCCATAGCCTTCCAAGTGTGAGGTGATGGCACCATCTTAACTCCAAATAAGATGTTTCTAGTTTCATCGTATGTGCGTGCGAAGTAAAGAGCAAGGTCATCAGACGAATCAAGGACGAATGTGATCGAATAAATAAATAAATAAATAGATAAATAAAATTTAATAATTGCAAAGAAAGAATGAGAGGATAGACAAATAGAAGAGAGCTGAAAATGAAAAGAAAAGTGTGTAGCAGAGAAACGAGAAAAATGGGTAAGAGTCAGGCGGGGGTTGGGGTATGGAAAGATGGACGTAGCTGGGTGGGTGGAGCGGGGCGGAAAGAAGGACATACTACATCGATGTTGAAGAGAGGATAGACCAACAATGAAGCATTCTTAAATTCGAGCCTTCATTATAAGGGAAGTCTGCTCGTAAACAGACGAGATTTTCTTCTGAAGATGCGGAGCCATGAGCGTACACGGAGGGGAGGGTGGGGGGTGGGGGGGGGTAATTGGGTAGATAAATCCCCTAAACCCCGAAATTTAGAAGTTTATAACTTGTGATTATTTGTGGCAACCACCTAAATGAAGATCTTAGGTAGCTCATTGTTTTACTTCTACATATTTGCCAACATTATGTTGATGCTTCCATTAATATACATATAAGTTGTTCTTGTATAAGCAATAATCCTGAATCAATGGACTTCATTTATGCTATTAACATTTTGCGACAGTGATATTTTCCCAACAGTACATCGAGTACTAGATTTGTGCTGGACAAAGTGGAGGCGGGAGAGGTTTTTCTCCGGGTACTCCGGATTTCCCTGTCATCTTTCATTCCGGCAACACTCTCCACTATCATTTCGTTTCATCTGTCAGTCATTAATCATTGCCCCAAAGGAGTGCGACAGGCTTCGACGGCCGGCACAATTCCTGTCCTCGCCGCAAGACGGGGGCTTCATTCGATCCATCCCTGACCCGTTCACTGACAGAATAACAGGTTGTAGGTTTTCATTTTCATACATCGAGTACTGAAACTGTTTGCTGCCACACCAGAACGATCTTTTCCATCCCTGAAATATTCAAAAGGTCATTTCGTCCATTATTTTCATTAAGACTGGTCACGCCTTCCAGCCATATATTGATATGCGGTCCATCAGAAAAATTTTCGTTGAGTTCATTTTCCTATATGCGGGTGTAAAGGGAAATGAACTTTACTGTACCATACTGAAATAATGTATGTTTGCATGACATTTACCCACTCCTTGAGTGTTATGTATTTAAGGTTAATTTTCCTTTACACACCCGCATAGGAAAATGAACTCAACGAAAATTGTTCTGATGGACCGCATATCAACATGTGGCTGGGCGATGTGGCCAGTCTTAGGGGAAATAATGGATAGGAAGAGCATTGTCGCATTCGCCGTTTTGGCAAAACAGGGACGATATGAAAGAAATGTTTGTGATATCTCTACTTTTATGTAGATAAATTTCCCATAAAGTTTCGTGAAAATCCATGCATTAGGTAAAAATATATTTTTATCTCCGGAGTGTCACATTAATTTCATTTGAAACATAACCAAATTCTGCCACCATGAATATAAATCGTCGCACGACCGGTAAAAGGTTGTATTCCACAAAGATCTTCCTATCAATTATTCTCCTTAAGGCTGGTCACGCCTCCCAGCCACGTATGGATATGCAGTCCATCAGAACAAATTTTGTTCTGTTCATTTTCCTATGCCCATGTGTAAAGGAAAATGAACCTTACAGTACCGTACTGTAGGAATGTGCGTTTGCATTACGTATTTACGCACTCCTAGTGTACAATGCATGTAAGGTTCATTTTCGTTTAATGAACGACATAGGAAAACGAACACAACGGACATTGTTCTGATGGACTGCGTATCTAAACGTGGCTGGGAGGCGTGACCAGTCTTAAGGAGAATAATGGACAGGAAGAGTATTGTGGGATACAACCTTTTACCGGTCAAGAGACGAAATGGAGTATTATAATCATCCGATGATATTCTGATTTTATTTGAGACTGCGAAAGACCTGGAGAAATTTCTGGAAGATTTGGACAGAGTCTTTGAGAACGAGCTCAAGTTGAAAATAAGTCAGTCCAAAACAAAAGAACTGAAGTACAGTCGAACGAATTCAGGTGATGCAAGAAATATTCGATTGGTTAATGAAGTCTTAAAGGAAGTAGACGGATATTTTTACTTGGTTAGTAAAATAACTAACGATGGCAGAAGTGAGGAGGACATCAAATACACACTATCACAAGCAAAGAAGGCCTTTCTTAAAAAAAATGTTCATTTCGAACATTGAAATAGGAATCAGAAATATGTTTTTGAGACTTTCGTCTGGAACTCGGCATTGTTTGGAAGTAAAACAAGGACGATAACTAGCTCAGAATGAAAGAGAATACAAGCGTTTTAAATGTTGTGTTACAGAAGAATGCTCAAGGTGAGATGTATAGATCGTATTGCGAACGAATATACTGAATCGAATTGGTGAGAGGAGATCGATTTGGGTAACATTGACGAGAAAAAGAGACAGAATGATAGGATACATCTTAAGACATCCAGGACTTGTTCAGTTGGTTTTTCAGGCAAGTGTAAGCGGTAAATAAAGAACGGTAGGGTTAGATCTAGGTATGAATATCGTCGCTGGAAAGGTAAAAGGTTGTATTCCACAAAGCTCTTCCTATCAATTATTCTCCTTAAGACTGGTCACGCCTCCCAGCCACGTATAGATACGCAGTCCATCAGAACAATGTCCGTTGTGTTCGTTTTCCTATGTCGACGATTAAACGAAAATGAACCTTACATGCATTGTACACTAGGAGTGCGTAAATACGTAATGCAAACGTACATTCCTACAGTACGGTACTGTAAGGTTCATTTTCCTTTACACACGGGCATAGGAAAATGAACACAACAAAATTTGTTCTGATGGACTGCATATCCTTACGTGGCTGGGAGGCGTGGCCAGTCTTAAGGAGAATAATTGATAGGAAGAGCTTTGTGGAATACAACCTTTTACCTTTCCAGCGACGATATGACAAGCATATTAATGCATATCGTCGCTGCCGGGACAAAACCTCAAATGTGAAATATTTTAGCTTAGAATTTTGGCCGGTAATGTTCTGTCATCTAAGGTGCAATATTGTGTGAATATTGTTAAGGCATTCTCGCTCTTCATAATGTATGTGCTGCGGGTCAGTATATCTCCAAAAATATTATCACATAGGAAGTTTTGTCCCGGCAACGACGATATGTAGTATGTAATATTTAAGTAGAAATGAAAAGTTTAGCATGGAATAGGGTGGCATGGAGCACTGCATCAAACCAGTGTATGGACTTTACAATCACAAATTATTACGTTACATAAACGGTTTTTTATCCAAAATCAATTTTCTTCAGCTAGGGTAGATTTTCTTTAGAATCACATATGATGGCTCTGAGCCCTGTAGGGGATTCCCAGAGGAGACCTCACTGTACCAACATCCGATACAGCAGTTATTAGCTTACAACACCGGTATCTGTTTGCCTTGTGCAGTAAATACCTGGAGGTTTTTTTAATAATAACTGATGTCAACCAAGAGACCAGAGGCAGTACTAACGCCGCGCTTTCATTTAACCTCCTGCCTTATCCTTTAGCATGTGAGAGAGAGTGAGTGAGTGTGTGTGTGTATGGATATGAAGAGAAATATCAAATTAGTTCTCCTGCAAAAGGCATAACGTAACACGGCGTGTTAGCCCTCCCCTCTGCCACATGTGTGTGTATATTGAAGGTAATATATAATGGCGGTAATCCCGTACCGGGCACATACACATTCATTACTGGTTTAATGGAAGTAATTAAGCCTCAATGATGGCGCTCGGTTTAGCCAATCAAAAGCACCTAATGCATCATGCTGGTTTATTACATGCGCTAATACCATATATGTATGTGTGTGTGTGTGTAGGCCACATTGTGATTTATATGGTTTAAATTCCCACGAGTTCTCAAAGGGAAAGCTTGGCATTACCCTGTTGAATGATAGTCACAGATAAACAACAGAAAAAAATATATAAATACTCGTGTGTGATGATTAGGACGACGGGACATGCGAGCTGTTAAACTATAAAAAATATACTATCAATTTTTATACTCAAAGTAAAGTACAGTAGAAATAAAAATGGTGCACCGGCGCACGGCATTCTGTTTTACAGGTGTCGTTAAATGTAAGGTAGGAAGCACCCCTAAGCAATGAAGCCCAAATGAAATTGCATGTGGTAATACAGTAAAGTACTGTGAACTGCGTTACTGTCGGGTTGATAGCGATGAAGGAGCGTTGAGAATAAATCTTATACAGCACAGTTTACGAAGTAGCTATACTTCTCAGGAATTAATAAAATTCGAAATAGTAAATTAGTCATCAACAAAGAAGAGATTATGAAGGTAATTAACTATCCATAATACGATGAGGCGATGTAAATTCTGATTAGAGAGAGATTTCGGAGACATTTTACGGCAAACCTGTGGAGTAAAACTTCTGAAGCAGGCAAGTGTAAATTACAGTTCCGAGAGTTGAGTAAGTAATGCAAGTTACGACACAGGCCGTTCAACTGTTAGTAGAACATCTCTTAATTGTTACGTCTGCAAGTGCTTTAATGCACTTGACTGAAGTATAACTGAATTCAAATTCGACAGCATACTTTCTCGTTGACTGCTTTCACTTCCAATAAAATCAACTCCATTCCAATTGGCCACTAGTTTTTTATTTTCCTTTCGAGGAATATGCTATAATAATGCTATTAATTTCTCCGCTCCATTCATTTACCATGTAATTCTTCGTTAGTCGGAGACGTCAAGGGGAAGGAATTTCGTCCCAATATTCGTTTACATGCCAGAACATCTAATGACACTAGGCTGAGGTATTTGAGCAATCTCAAACACTGTCAGACTGAGCCCAAATTGAACATTCCAGTCTGGGTTCAGAGAGCCTGCGTTCTATCGTCTAAGTGACCCGGCCTGGGTCTTCCTATTTTTATCCTTACCGGGCGAGCTAGCCGTGCGGTTAGGGGCACGCGCTGTGAGCTTGCATCCGGGAGATAGTGGGTTCGAATCCCACGGTCGACAGCCCTGAAAATGGTTTATCGTGGTTTCTCATTTTCACACCAGGCAAATGCTGGGGCTGTACATTAATTCAGGCCACGGCCGCTTCCTTCCAACTCCTAGGCCTTTCCTATCCCATCGTCGCCATAAGACCTATCTGTGTCGGTGCGACGTAAAGCAACTAGCAAAAATTTTTCTTATCTTTGCCGTATCGATGGAAACATTAAAAATATTTTATCGTGGTTATTAGAGCCAGATGAAGACTTTGTAATGTTGACCCTCCTATGAAGTGGATAGAGTCGGTGCCCTTCAGAAAGACATCTGGACTAGTTCTGTAAGAGAGCGCTGAGAACGGAGGATGATGCTCTGTTGTTTCTAGCGGCTTACTGCGGTCACCAGTCAATAAGGATGTTATTTGATTTACGTCCCACTAACTACTTTTACAGTTTTCAAAGATGCCGAGGTGTCGGAATTTTGTCCGGAGGTGTTTTTCACGTGTCTGTAAATCTACCGATACGGTGCTGGCAAGTAAGAGTCAGAATGCTAGCTCCTCAATCGTCTGATCCACTTAGCCGGGCATTGGCGAAAACGCAGGTCGTAAGGTGAAGATGCATTTTATGTGTACTCCACGTCAATTTATCACCGTTAGTTCAGGAGCTTCTTTGGTGCCGTAGTTGTTAATGAAATCTGTCTAGAAAAGTATTTGTATAGAATTATGGGATTGTCACCATATGGAATGTATTTATCCAATACAAGTGTTCATTCGGCCGTCTATTTTTGAGAAATGTCGATAATTTGTGATATTTTTTTTATGAATATAAAACAAATACTTCTTAGGACGGGTTGTCCATGAAGACCGCTATGGGAAGTATACTAAGTCTCAATGTGATATTGTAAGATGTGTCGTGTGAGCTGCAAAAACTTTAGGGGCAGTTCGTGAGTGGTAGGAATGAACAATAGTCGGTAAAAGTCTTACGACTCAGAATTGAACCAACCAATAACTATTTAGTACGGAGACCAGAACGATAATTATTCGTCAGTAACGTCAGAAAATTCAAAATAAATCAACATAAATATGCGGTATGTTATTAAGTAAATGACATCCCACTTACCGATTGCTGCCCGACTCGTTGACTGAATGGTCAGCGTACTGGCCTTCGGTTCAGAGAGTCCCGGGTTCGATTCCCGGCCGGGTCGGGGATTTTTACCTTCATTGGTTAATTCCAATAGCCCGGGGGCTGGGTGTTTGTTCTGTCTCCAACATCTCTGCAACTCACACACCACACATAACACTATCCTCCACCACAATAACACGCAGTTACCTACACATGGCAGATGCCGCCCACCCTCATCGGAGGGTCTGCCTTACAAGGGCTGCACTCGGCTAGAAATAGCCACACGAAATTAAAAAGAAATTAAAAACCGATTGCTTCCTTCTAAAACCGCGTATGGCCCAATGCTCTTCCCATTGTATTCCTTAAGACTAGTCACGCTTCCCAGCCGCATATTTATATGCAGTCCATCAGATTAAATTTCGCTGTGTTCATTTTCCTATACTACTGTCTAAAGGTAAACGAACCTTACCGTTTTGCATGACAAACTTACTGTACATACTCGTACAGTATGATTTTTAAAAGTGTATTTACGTTTACACATCAGCATAGGAAAATGAACACAACAAACGTTGTTATGATGGACAACATATACATATCAGGCTGGGAGATGTGACCAGTCTTCAGGAATATCGTCGTTGCCGGGACGAAACCTCCTATGTGTTAATATTTTTGGAGATACACTGACCCGCAACACATACATTATGAAGAGCGAGAATGCCTTGACAACTGTCACACAATATTGCGCCTTAGATGACAGAACATTACCGGTCAAAGTTCTAAGATAAAATATTTCACATAGGAGGTTTTGTCCCGGCAACGACGAAATACTGGTAAGGAAGAGCATTCAGACATACGAGTTTTTCGAAGTAAGCCATTGTTATGCTAGTTGTGGAGTTCTAAGCCAACAGCGATTGTCTGTAACTGACTTTAAAAAAAGTGTCTTACTCACTTAAAGAATCTATAGGGATTTAAGGTTTTTAAATCATTCAGACATGATTTTCTTTCCAAGAGTATAATATATATTTTAAAATACAATATCGATGACTTACTTCTAAAACCTCGTATCTCCCACTGTCCTTCCTATCCATTATTTTCCTTAAAACTGATCACGTCTTCAGGCCGCATATTTATATGCAGTCCATCAGAACAGTTTCCGTTATGTGCTGATGTGCTAAGGAAAATGAACCTTAAATACATTACTGTATACTGTAGGATTGTGTAAATACGTCATACAAACGTACATTCCTACAGTACGGTACGGTAAGGTTAATTTTTCTTTACACATTAGCACAGGAAAATGAACACAATGAAAAATTATTCTGATGGACAGCATATAAATATCTGGCTGGGAGGCGTGGCCAGTCTTAAGGAACATAATGGGAAGGAAGATCTTTGGGACATACGAGGTTTTAGAGGTAAGCCGTCGATATGTTCTATTTCGAGGACACGAAATTAAATTTAACGTGCAAAAATACTCTTCAAATCTTCAAATAATGAACAAATAATGTTTACTGTTTTATGTCCCACTAAAAATTTTCACATTTTTCAGAGTCATCGATGAACCAGAATAGTAATGTCCTACAAGAGTTCTTTTTTGTTCGGGAAATGCACTGACGTAATTCTGGCGTGTTTGAGCAACTTCAAATGTCAACAAACAGAGCTGGAATAAGTCGTACTAACCTGGGTCCAGGAGGCCATCTGAATCATATAAAATTTCTTTGTTATATACATTGCCTGACAAAAAATAATTAAAGCACCCAGAAGAAATAGTCGGATGTCAATCTAACTTAGCAGGCGCGTATATAAGTGATCAGAGTTGCAATTCTCTGTGAGAGGTAGAACGGTCAGCATAGTACATTAGTGTTTTCCGTGTCAGTATTGTCACCAGGCGTGATAGGGTAGATAAGGGGTTTGAACAGCGTCAGATGTTGAGTGATCAGACTGAAGGGTACGTAGATGCCACGCACTCGTGTGAGACAGCATTATTAGCACCTAGCAGAGTCTGAAAGGGCCTCATTGTGGGTGTTCGTTTGGCCGGCTAGTCAAATCGTGCAATATCCTGGTTTGTGGGGCACACGGATGTGACAGTGGCCCGATTGGACTGTATGGGAACGTGAGGGTAGGCATTTTCGTCGTGAAGGTTCCGGTCGACCATTTCCGACCACCCCAAGAGAGAATCATCACATTGGGCACCAAACACATCGTATACCCTTCACATCTGCACCTGCCATCCGGCACCATGGATTGGAGACTAACAGCAGCCGAATTAGGGAATTACTGTCCCATGCGTAAGATGCCGTTAACACCTCAACACAAAAGTCTATGTTGGGAGTGGTGCTGTGACCGCAAACGACGGACTCTGATGAATTGCGTCGCACTGTGTTCAGCGATGAACCACGGTTCTGCACTACCCCGGATGACCATCATCTGCCAGTATGACGCTGACCTGGGGTGAGATCCCATTCTTGCAATACTTTGGAGAGCCGCAGCGGTGTTACTCCTGGCATCATGGTGTGGCGAGCCATCGGGTAGGACTTCAGATCACGTTCGGTAGTGATTGAGGTAACTCTGACGGCACAACAATACGCCACGGACATCCTGCGTCTTGATTTGTTACTTCTCATGCGACAGCATCGTCGTGCCACTTTTCAAAAGGACAATGCTCATCCACACACGCCACGCGTCTCTATGAACTGTCTGCGAGATCCCCAGATCTGTCCCCGGTAGAACATGTGTGGGACCAGCTCGAACGTCAACTACGTCCCAGTGCCAGTATACACGATATCAAGGACCACTTACAACAGTCGTGGGCCAGCTTGCCCCAGGAGATGATACAACGGCTTTATGACACCGTTTCCAACCTAATCAGTGCATGCACCCAGAGCGGACGGGAGGGGGGCAACGTCTTGTAATAACTGAAATAAAATGACGTACCCTCTGAAACGTGAAGTTTCATTACGTTTCTTCCTCTCTTTCTGTGTGCACCAAATTTGTTGCCACGCATTGTATATGATATGTTCATATTATTGATAACAGCTTGCACTGAATCTTATTACTCCCTATTCATAACCCTCCATAACTGTACATTTTATAAAATACACTCATGTTCATATAAACCAGAACACCTTGAAAGACTAGGATAGGAAGTTCATATTCACAGGACATGTGAATTAGTAGTTCTGAAGAAATGATTAGCCATATAACTATGTCGGTCCTCAGGTTCAAGGTCCACATCGATATCTCTGCGCATCACCACCAAGTGGTAAAATGCGCCTGCGGCTCTCGTTGTCACTAGGAACGCAAAGTAATGGATCAGTGTGACTTGAGCAGATGTGCAGAATGCCTCGAAGACGTATGCGAGAACCGTACCGTCAAATGAGTGAGTTTGAAAGAGGGATCATTAGTGCATGAGAGAACGTGATGTGTCCATCCGGGAAATTGCTGCGCGTGTGGGACGAAGTGAGTCGGCAGTGCAACGGGTGTGTACTGAATGATTCACAGAAGGCCGGAGAACACGATGAGATGGGTCTGGTCGCACCATGCAGACACCCCCCCCCCTCCGAGAAGATCGACACCTCATTCGAATGGCATTGCAGGACAGATCTGCGTCCTCCCTCGGCTCTGCCTCAGCAGTGGAACAGTGTAACATATCGTACACTATCAGGAGTAAAAGTTCGTCGCCGTTTATTACGGTCTGGGTTACCAGCGCGTCGTCCACTTCCCCGCCTAGCTTTGACTAATGTGCATAATCATACTAGACTGCAATAGTGTATGGAACGACGTCACTGGGGACAGAAATCTCAGCAGATAGTGTTTTCGGACGAATTCAGGTTCTCTTTGTTGGAAAGTGATGGCTGCATTTTGGTTCTCCGCAGACAGGGGGAGAGGCATCACATTGACTGAATTTGCACAAGACATGCAGGGCCAACTCAAGGCCTTATGGTGTGGGGTGCTACTGGGGACAACCACAAATCACAGCTGGTGTCGAGGGCACTGTGACAAGTTTGACCTACGTGAAAGACACCCTGTGACCCGTATCCATACCCTTTCTGCACGACACCCCAGACGCCATATTTCATCAGGTCACTGTTGCTGCACGAAAATGTGCCTTCTTGTTGTCACAGGACGTCATACTGTAGCCCTGGCCCGCCCGATCACCGGACTTTCCACCAATCGAAAATGTGTGGGATATGGTGAAACGACGGGTGCGGCGCTGTGACCTAATGCGAACCACCAAAGATAAACTGTGGAACCAGGTGAATGCAGCATGGATGTCTATACCCCAGGACGCCATTCCCGCCTTATACGCGTCGATGCCATCACGCATGGAGCAAGTTATCAGTGCCTATGGAGGACCCAGTGCCTACTAGGCAACAGGACCTAGGTGACTGAAATGCTAATCGTTTCTGCATAATATACTAATGAACTTGTCCTGTGAATATGACCTTCCTATCTCCAGTCTTTCATGGTGTTCTGTTTTTTTATGAACATGAGTGTGTAAATTATATGCAAGGCTGATATATCTGCATTCTGTGGCATTAACAAATTTCTCACTCGTATAAACTCTCGGCTACCCGGAAAAACATCGAATCACGGATAGATTTTTGGGCTTAGAAGATGAGAGAACTAGTACAGATTATTTGTGTGTTCCCCTCTTAGTAGCCTCTTACAACATGCAGTGGTACAAATAATGCATTGTTTGACTCCACCCAAAGGGGTGATAAAGAGTTGCGATACATCGAAGAAAAAAATAGTGTATCCGCAAAATATTGGTAAGGCTCGATAACTGTGAGAAAATGAAAGACATTCTAGACGTTGTTTATGTAATAGCAATCCAATTATTATTATTATTATTATTATTATTATTATTATTATTATTATTATTATTATTAGCGAACCCTGTGATGTAAGGACAGCGTGTCTGTCTCTTATTCCACGGTACTGGGTTCGTTTTCTGGCCATTTGAAGGATTTTAATTCATGACTGAGGAGTAGAAAGGGGTTGGCTTGATATGAGATTTACTCAAGTTCTTAGTTACAGGCAAAAAACGCACAGTGGGAAGATGACGCTACTGATCTACTATACATAAAAAAACACTCGTTGCCACGGTTACAACGGTGTAGGGAAATGATGACGCTAATGACAGGTAGAACCCTCGCCCAGAAATAATTCCACGTTAATAAGATTCATTTATTAAAATATTCAGAATTATTGTTCAGCAATGTTCCTTTTATTCTGCTATATTCATCAAGTCCTGATAGATGGCACTATGTTGTCAAAAGGAAGAATAAAACAGGAAATACCGTAAAAATTTAAAACTCCTTTCAGAAGATTAAACTTAAGAAAAGCATTGTAAAATATTCGAAATATCGGTGGGTTTATCAGCTTGCTTCACACCGGGAGACCCCTGCTGCTCCGCAACATTCGTTATAAATAGGTCGAAAAACATGTCCTGATATAAAATTGCCCCATGCCCTACCCGAATACTTTTTTGAATTTTGACTTTTATTATTCGTATTACTTGTTAAGTATGTGTTAATTTCTGTACATTTCTTTATTGTGACGTTCACCTATATTTTGGTGGTGGTGGTGATTATTGTTTTAAGAGGAAGTACAACTGGGCAACCTACCTCTATATAACACTAATCAGAGGGAAAAATGCAAGGGATCTGACACTTCGAAAAATGAAGGTATCGGCCAAAGGAAGACAAGGGCCACGAAGGGCGTGAAAATGAAAGACTCCCTAGCCCTCGCAAACCTAATAGCGTCGGGGTCGGAAAAGAACAAGAGTTGACCAAGGGAGGTCGGATAGGATAGATGAAAGTGAGGAGCCTGGCACAAGTAAGTGGAAACAATGCCAGGACTCAGCTGAGGGCCCCGTGGTCGCCAACCCACGCTCCAAAGTTCAGAGCCCCTGGGGCCCCTTTTAGTCGCCTCTTACGACAGGCATGGGGTACCGTGGGTGTTATTCTACCGCCCCCATCCACAGGGGGACACCTATATTTTAAGAACTATTTTGTAGTTTTAGAGTTATTGCTGTGTATTTAATTTTAAAATTTAAGTTTTAGATTATTTCGTTTCGCTTCAAATTTTGTCCTTGTGGCAGCACAGATTGTCTGTGAAATACTTGATCCTTAATAAAAATAGGTGATAATATATGTGCTTACGCGTCGCGCTATAGATATGTCATACACGATTCCATCTGTCGTGGGAACTGTCACCAATCAGCCTGGCACACGGGAATTGTGGATTAAACAGTAACCTCGGTCATTCTGGATATTTTCTTTTTCACCTCTTTTCGACCACCATGCCAATGGAGGCTGAACTTGGTCTTAAACGGCATTCAGAATGCCATAATTCATCTCAGCAACCCCAAAAGGTATATCGGGCGTTTTCGATTGTTTTTATATATCACTCCTCCCCAACACCATCCATAGGGCTGTTATGGTGCCTTAACCCAACAGTATTTTTAGATATTAAGTCATATGTGTACCAAGTTTGGTTGAGAGCTATTCTGGGACATACATATCTCCATAATCAAGGTCATTTTTGACATTTTATTACTTTTCACACCTTTTCACCCCTATGTCGAATGAGGCTGGACTTCGACTTAAACGGCATCCGGATTCGAGACTAATATTGGCCGTTTTATCCCTACCTCCACATCTACGGGTGTCTTACCCCCCCCCCTCCCCCCGCCCCTGCATTTTTCATCAGATAGTATTAAGTGATATGCGTATCAAGTTTGACGAAATTTCAAGTTTGCCTATGGTCACCTGTCATTTTTAATCGCTTAGCTCCGCCGATGTCCTGACGTGAAGATATTGCTCCTTAACTGTGTGCAACCTGCTAAGTACAGAATGTATTGCGGGGTGGGGGAAAATCTTCACCTGCAATTATTTGCAAACATTTACTGATTTGATTTTTAGAGCCGTGGCCACCGCCCTTCTGCTCAGTTGATCGGTCTCAGTACAGAGCTGTGAGACGATGGACCAGCCGTGGCTACTTCTAGACCGACGCCTATTTTGCATCCGCCGACCCACGTAGAGAGTGTAGCTTACATAACGTATATCACAAACCTCCAAAATTCATTGCTGTATGCTTGAAGTATTCTGGGCCGATGGTCAAGATATTAGGCCCCTTTAAACAACAAGCAGCATCAAGCTTGAAGTATTTAATCAGAACTACTCAGAAAAAGAATTGAGATGCTCAGAATAATAACGACAAATCCCAATCGTTATCGATTTTTAGATGAGAATTGGACTGCATACTCCTGCTATATTCCATATCGTCAGTGAAGAAACAATACCTCTTATGTCACAATTCACTTACTGTCCATCACTTCCCTTAAGAATGGTCATGCCTCCCAGCCGCTATATTCAATAATGTGTTCATAATATTTCAGTAAAATATTGAGTGTCAGAGAAATAAAACCTGTGACAATAAAGTTCGGTGAATAGTCCTGTACAGTCAACATAGATTAACAATGCACAACAGTGGCCTTACTGTCCTTCAAAATAGTCCCCTCCCATTACTATGCACTGCTGAGATCGGCGATACATGTCCTGGAAACTTTGCAAGAAGGCTTCATTTGGAATGGTGTTCAACAGTCTCGTCACGTTTCGTTGGATGTCAAGTATATCGTAAAATCTCTTTCCTTTCAAAGCGATTTTGAGTAGTGGGAATAGGAATAAATCTGGAGGATTCAGATCTTGCGAGTATTGGGGACGTTCTAGTTGCACTCTCCCCTCTTTTCCATGAACTGTTTGACGATATTGGCTGTGTGTGGGCGAGCGTTGTCATGGACAAACAACCATGAACCTTGTTGTGCGTACTGGGGTCGTAATCTGCGTAGACGTTTCATGAAACGTGTCAAAATTTCATTGCACCGTGCAGCATTCAACGTCGTTCCCTCAGGTAGAAATTCCTTGTGGATAATGCCTTGACTATCGAAAAGGTGATGAGTATCGTTTTGATGCGTGACTTTTCGGCTCTGACCTTTCTCTGACGAGGGGATTCCAGAGAACCCCTTGCCATGCTTTGCCGTTTCGTTTCAGGGTCGTACCTGAGACACCAGGTTTCATCCTCAGTGGCAATACAGTTCAAAAAATTTGGTGTCGCATCCACCGTTTCGACAAAATCCTGTGAAGCCTCTAAACGTGCCTGCTTCTGATCGTCAGTCAAGTAATGTGGCATAAGACGAGAACACGTTTTCCTCTTTCCTAACTTCTGGGTAACGATTTGGCGAACGGATTCACGGTTTATCTGCAGTTCATCCGCTACCATGCGCACAGTTAATCGCCGATCGTCCGTGATTAATGTCCTCACCTTCTCAATGATTTCGTCACTGACGGCGGTCGCCGGTCTTCCTCTACGGTGGTTGTCAGAAACACTTTCCCAGCCTCCTCGAAAACGGGCGAACCACTCATACACACACTTCAAAAATAGTACTTGGTCTCCATAAACTCGTGCCAGCATCGCATGCGTTTCTTGCGGTGTCTTGCCAAGCTTAAAACAAAACTGTACATTGATATTTTGGTCGTTCATGTTCCTGTTCGCAGTTCAGAACAAACGCACTAAACACGCACTCGGTCAAACAGGTCTTACACGGCACACACACGATGCTCAACTGAACAACGCTGGGAGCAGGTGGTCAAAACCTGCTGCTACACATGTGCACCGTTGTTTGTCGCTAGTGTTGCCGGATCGACCGTTCTGACTTCATTCACCGCACTTTATTGTCACAGGTTGTATACTATACTCAACAATTAATATAATGAGTACTGTTGACCAGACGATTGACATTTTTCAGAAAGTAATATCTTCAACCAGTTTATGTGCCGAATGTAAGGTAGGGGGCGAAATTCCGTCCCCACACCTAATTCCTTCCAACTAGCAATTTGCAGTTTGCACGGTTGGTACCTAAAGTTTAGCCGCACGCACAAGCGTAGCCTTATCCCGTTGTTTTCTTGTGTGAATTGGTTGTGTGCACCACGTTTAGTTTCCCTGTACAAGGAGAATTCATTTTTCAAAGTGCAGCATTCAAATTAAGAGCCTGTTATTCTTAGTGTAAGCACTGATATGTGTATGAAATAGATGGAGTACATTTTAGTCGTGTGGTGTACTTCCAGGTGTGTAATCGCTACAGTGAGGTGGTTGGCGTGAGTTGCTGTAGCGGCCGTTGTAATAAATCAGGGAATGTTTCGTAATTTCGTCCCCCTTCACTTCATTTCGTATTTATGTTTATTATTATTTTCAGATGGGAAACCATAAGCAGTGGAATAAGAAGGCTGTGGAAAAGACTATTGAGGCATTGAGGGACAAGATAATGAGTTACAAACGTGCAAGTAAAGAGTTTAACATCCCACGAGCAACGCTGAAAGAATATGTTAAAAATAATACCAAGAAAACATTTTTCATAAACGTTCTTCAAGTAATTCATTATAGAGAAAGTGGTAAGGTTATAAAAGGAAAAATATATTAAAATCAATTGCATTTTTTATAAAGTTGGTGGGGAACGAAATTACGAACACATTTTTTGTACTTTAGTGTTTCTAGGGCTCGTGTTTATGGCAAATATTTACTACCTTACGTTATAACAGTTTCCTTATAACTTTCCCGTAAGTGGAGAATATATTCAGTAATATATCGACGGCTTACCTCTAAAACCTCGTATGTCCCAATGCTCTTCCTACCCATTACGTTCCTTAAGACTGATCACGACTCCCAGCCACATATGTATATGCCGTCCATCAGAATAATTTTCATTGTGTTCATTTTCCTATGCCGATGTGTAAAGAAAAATGAACCTTGCCGTACCGTACTACAGGAATGTACGTTTGTATGAAGTATTTACGCAATCCTACAGTAGTAGTATAATTGGATGGTTCGGCGGCCTCCTCCTCCTCCGGCTCTCGGGAGAGGCCTCCTTCTCCTCCTCAGCCAGTGGCCTCCCAGTGGCCACCTCCTCCTCCTCCTCAGCCAGTGGCCTCCCAGTGGCCTCCTCCACCTCAGCCAGAGGCCTCTTCCAGTGCTGCCAACTTAACCTAACTAGCGCGAGATAAACAAAGCCACGTGCTTTTTGACAGACAACAACGCACCGCTAACCTCAGTACTGCCATCTTGACGGGCCTAAACCTCAGTAGTGCCAACTTAACCTCACAAGCGCGAGGTAAACAAAGCCACGTGCTTTTTGACAGCCACGTGCTTTTTGACAGATTTGTAAACAAAGCCACGTGCTTTTTGACAGCTGTCATCGACAACAACGCATCGCAAACCTCAGTACTACCATCTTGACGGGCCTAAACCCCAGTAGTGCTAACTTAACCTAACTAGCATGAGGTAAACAAAGCCACGTGTTTTTTGACAGCCACGTGCTTTTTGACCGATTTGTAAACAAAGCCACGTGCTTTTTGACAGACAACAACGCATCGCTAACCTCAGTACTGCCATCTTGACGGGAATAAACCTCGGTGGTACCAACTTAACCTAACTAGCTCGAGATAAACAAAGCCACGTGCTTTTTGACAGCCACGTGCTTTTTGACAGCTGTCATCCGCCATCTTTAAACTACAGAGCGCTGTGCTGCCCTCTTTCGTCACCTGTCATCGGCAGTGCTGCCATCTTGGCGGGCCTAAACCTTAGTGCTACCAACTTAACCTCACTAGCTCGAGATAAACAAATCCACGTGCTTTTTGACAGCCACGTGCTTTTTTGACAGCTGTCATCCGCCATCTTTAATCTATAGAGCACAGTGCTGCCCTCTTTAGCTACTTACCTTTGAAATGTGGTGGCGGATAATTTGAAAAATGCTTTTTGACAGCAGCCATCTTGCATCGCAAACCTCAGTGCTGCCCTCTTTAGCTAGATACCTGTGGTAGCAGACAATTCCACGTGACAGCAGCCATCTTTAATCAAGAGAGCACCGTGCTACACTCTATGTGGTGGCGACAAATTCTAAATGCTTTACAAACCCATGTGCTTTTCTGACAGAGCTGTCATCCACCATCTTTAATCACCGTGCTGCCCCGGTGACGGCAAATTCCACGTGCTCTTGTTTAGAAACAAAGCTTTTAATCCAGAGAGAACAGTGCTGCCCCGGTGGTGGCAAATTCTACGTGCTTTTTTGACAGCTGTCATCCGCCATCTTTAATCCAGAGAGAACCGTGCTGCCCTCTATGTGGTGGCGGCAAATTGAAAAATTCCACGTGCTCTTGTTTGAAAACATACTCACGTGCTTTTTTGACAGCTGTCATCCGCCATCTTTAATCTAGAGAGAACAGTGCTGCACTCTATGTGGTGGCGGCAAATTCCACGTGCTTTACAAACCTATGCGCTTTTCTGTCATCCACCATCTTTAATCTAGAGAGAACAGTGCTGCACTCTATGCGGTGGCGGCAAATTCTACGTGCTTTACAAACCTATGCGCTTTTCTGTCATCCACCATCTTTAATCTAGAGAGAACAGTGCTGCACTCTATGTGGTGGCGGCAAATTCTACGTGCTCTTATTTGGAAACAAATTCTACTCGCTCTTCAGCTGTCATCTACCATCTTTAATCAAGAGAGCACCGTGCTGCCCTCTTTGTGGTGGCGGATAATTTGAAAAAATTCTTTTCGACAAGCAGCCATCTTTAATCCAGAGAGAACAGTGCTGCCCTCTTTAGCTACTTACCTTTGAGGCGGTTAATTTGAAAAATTCTTTTCGACAAGCTGCCATCTTTAATCCAGAGAGAACAGTGCTGCCCTCTTTAGCTACTTACCTTTGAGGCGGTTAATTTGAAAAATTCTAGCTGCCATCTTTAATGAAAAGGGCATCGTGGTGCTATCTTGCGGGTAATATTTTACGTCACAGCTGTCATCCACCATCTTGCATTGCTAACCTTAGTGCTGCCCTCTTTAGCTACTTACCTTTGACAAGCTGTCACCCGCCATATTGCATCGCAAACCTCAGTGCTGCACTCTATGTGGTGGCGGATAACTTGAAAAAATCTTTTTGACAAGCAGCCATCTTTAATCAACAGAGCACCGTGCTGACATCTTTAGCTACCACCATCTTACATCGCTTACCTCGCTGCTGCACTCTATGTGGTGGCGGTTAATTCGAACAAGTTTAATCGGGTAAGCTAGAGTAAGCACGTGCTGTTGTGATGACATCATCATACATGTTTAGACTTGTCCGTTTTCTTAAGAGTAAGTCGATGTAAAGGAATGTGGTAGCGGTAAATTCGAACGAGTTTAAACATGCATCGGGAAAGCTAGAGTAAGCAAGTGCTGTTGTGATGACGTCATTGTGCATGTTTAGACCTGATCGTTTTCCTTAAGAGTAAGTCGGTGTAAAGCAATGCAATAAGTACAACATTTTTTGAATGCGATCAAATATTTATTTACAAATGTACTACAACAGTGTTCGTTTTTGCTGCTGACAAGGTTGGTGTGCTTCTTAACAACGTATGCTTCCGAAATGCCTCCTGCAACATTCAAATTAAACAAAGCATTTAGAAATATATTATACTAAGTATGTTATGCTTTACAGAGAAGATCATGTACTTCTTACCTTGCTGTTATTCCTTTTCGGAATCATCATCATCATCATGAAGTACTAGAGAAAGTTCATTCATACACTGTGTACAGTGTTCAATCCTCGGATTTGGTCCATCCCAATCATCATCACCATTTTCTCCTCGATGCTTGTAATGTCGCTCACAAGTTCTGCATAAAGCTACTTCGATTGACATCTTACTGTGTAGAGGAAGGATGTCCCAAAAATTATGTACGTAAGAGGCAGCGTACGTATATAAAAATCCTGGTGGTAAGTATTGAATAAGATGTTTCGGCATCGATGATCTACGTTTATAGAACATCTTAATAGCCTCACTCACTCGTGAAACATAAATAAGATGTTGCGTATGAGCATGCAAACAGCATGCACATTTACAGTTTTGTTCCATAGCGTTCGATGTCGAAGCACACACTAATGAAAATGATAAAGATCTATTCTTATTTATAGTCTCGTAACAATATTCGTTAGCGGATGGTAAGTAACATCACTCATATGAATAATAAGACAATAGGCTGCTGTGTTAGCAGGAATGTTTTCAGATGTTTCAAATTCTAAACGAATATCAACTGGAGATTCTTTTATAGATTCTTCATGATAAGAGCAGTCTATAACTACAATCGGTGCTTTATTTTTAAATTCTTGAGGTGTAAATAGCGGACGATCTTCTTTCTGATAATACGATGATTGAAATTTACAAAACATGTCATAGAGCATCCCAAACTTATTTTTCTCAAAGTTAATGTCGATGTTTTCGTAGGGATACGTAATTCCATTGAGATATAGTCTAACGTGTCTTAATTTGCAGTGATCAAACAGTGAGCTATCTTTTTCGTGATTGAATTTACGATTAGTTTGAAATCCAAAAATAATGTACAAGGGCTTCTCAGTAAAACGTGATGTTTTAACTGCCCAGCTATGCTTGTTTGTAGGTGGTAACACAGGATATTCATGCAGCTCCCAACTTCTAAAACGTATAGGTAATGGTGTATCATTTTCTACAATCTTGAGCAATCGAAGTTTTTCACGATCAGATAAGGTTACATGTGGGATCCGCCACAGTATACGATGCAGTGTTATTTTCGATTCTACAGGTGTTTCTACTGCTTTAAGAGAATTGTAATCACTTCGATCACGGATTAGAATAAGCTCTTGTTTTACGTTGATTATAATACGTGTAAAGTCTTCTGCGAATCCAAAAATATGTTTCAGTGATAACATACCCGTAAAAGTTCCATCCTCATTAATCATCCAGTTGTTAGTAGATTTTGGACACCATCCAGCCATCCGCAAAAGATTACTTTCTTCATCACAGAAAGAAGGGTAGAGTTTCATTGCGCTTGTAATACCAACATTCTTCGTTCGATCTATTTCAACATTATTTACTTCATATCGCGCTTCAGAAAAGAGAAAAGCTAGAGCATGGTTGTTTAGTTGTGAAGTGCTTGGTCCACTTCCATCAGACTTTTCTAATCGTCCTTCAATATAGAGGTAGCTTTCGTGTGGTAAGGTGTAAACATCTTGTTGATTAATAATAAAATGAATTTCATCATTGTTATTTAATCCAAACGTAAAAGGTTGATAAGAATGAAGCTCACTTCGTACTACACCTTCACGACTTTCTACTGTATTCGTAATGTCTAGCATTTCTTCCATTCTGTTGTAGTAGTGTATATCCTAAATCTTGGAGTATCTGCTTATGGGTATCTGTTAACTCGATGAGTCTCTGCACACATGTAGTATGCCTTCGGAATGTACACCGTGTTTTATAGATGGTTTTCATACTGGTTTAAGATGTAGTTTGTAAGCTACGTACGCGTGCTGATCTAAATGAATAAGCTGATTATGTTTATTTACAAGTCTAAGAGTAATGTTGCTAATGTGTTTTACAGACACAGGATGATAAAGAACTACTGCTGGTTTCTCACAAATAGTATATCCACGTTCCTCTGTAACAATAAAGTCGTGCAGGACGTGCGAAGGTTGTAGATTACTATTCAAGTCTGTAATAATATTACAAGTAATGTTCACATTATAATCATCGAAGAGTTTTATAGGTTGATCAGACTCGTAACGTACGTTCGGTAGGAGCTCCCTCGATGAAAATCCAAGCAGTGGACCAATCGAATCAGGTTGTGATTTGAAGTCAATCTTAAATGATGATTCAATAACACATTTGTGCGTAATGTTGCTTATAGTGATTGAGAACTTGTAATTATGATTACTAAAACTATCCTCCCCAAACTGATCAATTAACGTACTTTCAATATAGTCGTGAATATCATCTACTGTATAACTACCTGAGGGTAGTGTTAGCACATACTCATCGTAATAGAACTTGTTTAAACCATCACGCACATTATAGATTTTATTGTAGCTTTCAAACGATACTAGTCCAAGACTATGCGGCTGATAACCAAGTTCGATTGGCGGATTAAAATAGATAGTTGTTTCAGGTCCTTCTCCACGTACAGCAAACGTTCTCTCACTGTTCGTCATCACGTAGACACTAATACACTTTCTCTACTGTCTGGGTTTGATATAAGAACATAAGACATAATCGTCCGCACATGCGTGTATTAAAGTTTTGCACACGGTTTTTATTGTAAACAATGTCTGCACTGCTTCCGAAATAACGTATGAGCTCAAAAGGAGGAGGTAAATCTCCATAGCTATCAAAATACCATACTTTAGATTTACGTTTTACATAAGCAACGTAATGAGTTCCAGGTCCACGACTGTCGTCCAAGTTAATTACGGCACTTTCACGTTCACGTGGACGTGCTGGTAGTTGATCACGCATATACACTCCTCGAAAATAATGAATTCCTAGTTGTTTAGCAAACGTAAAAACTTCATCATGCGTTAGAGCTCGATATGGCAGTGCATTCAGTAGACGTTTTTTGGAGAAATGTAGATACCAAGCCCTTTCTTCTATGGCGCTAGCTTCATGTTCACACCTTTGCCTCGTAACGCAATTGCCTCCATCGTCTTGTTATGACGTTCACTCTCTTTCAACTGTTGTTTCGCTTCTTCTACAGCTTTGACAGTTCTCGCTACAGCACTAGCACCACCTAGCAATGACCCTAAAGCTGCTAAGCCAGCAAACAGCGCAGGAAGAAATCCTCCTCGTTTTGGTACAGGAATAATTCGCGCACGTTTACTAAATATTGCTCTGCACTTTGGAGAAATTCTCGCTCTTGCTCCGCGTAACGCCTTAGTAATAGCTACACGAGGATTGTATTCCCCTCGAATAGCTTTTTGCGCAGCCTTTATAACATCTTTCCATCCAACAGTTTTTACTTTCTTCTTCTTCTTCATGTCGTTTGGATATCGTTGTTTCACCATGCTGGACACGACTTTACTAGTCAAGAGCAAATCATAAACTAACCGTTGCCTCTTGTTTCGTTTAATATATATATATTACTATTACGTACTTTATGATTCAGTTATCATGAAGATTATAAAGCAGCAAGACACGCTACCTGTTACCGACATTGTACCACATCTCTTACCTAGTTCTAGTACAACTACAAGAAAACGTCATGGAACGTTGTTTCCTTTTACTGTGCGATGTATTATATCAGGTCCGTCGGGATGCGGTAAAACAAATCTTTTACTCACACTTATTACTTCTGTAAATGGTATACGCTTCGAGAATATTTACGTTTTCGCAAAGTCACTCTATCAGCTGCTATATACTATTCTACAAACTGTAATGCACGATCTAGTTAAAGATGGAATAAGATATTTTAAATTTAATTCACATGAGCAAGTACCATCACCAGACGATGTGCTTCCTAATTCTCTAATGATCTTTGATGATGTCGCAACAGAACAGCAAAACGTTATTCGTGCATTCTTTAGTATGGGTCGACATAAATATGTTGAGTGCATCTATTTGTGCCAAACCTATTCTCGTGTGCCCAAGCAGTTGATACGCGACAACGCAAATGTTATTGTGCTTTTTCGGCAAGATGAGCGCAACATGCGACATGTGTATAACGATCATGTTAACACTGATATGACATTCGATGACTTTAAACGTATGTGTGCTAAATGTTGGTCATTACACCGTTACAGCTTTTTAGTTATTGATAAAGAAAGTGATGTACAGCATGGACGATATCGCATGGGTTTCGATCATTTTATATGCATTAACACAGAATTACAGTAACTACTTGATTAAAAACCACCATCATGTTAACATCTAGCAAGGAGATCACAAAACATATCATCCAAGCTCGAAACAATATTCGACGGAAATTTAAAGAGCTTAAACGTATTCAAGCAGACACGGATTTATTTTTAAAAACACAACTAAGTACACCACTCAAAGAAATTTTTAATTCTACTTCATTACCGCAGTCTACTTCAAGTTTTGCTTCTATGCAAACATCATATCATAAAGAGAAGCATGAAGAAGAAAAGCATGAAGAAGATACGGAAGAGAAGAAGCAGGATGTAGATCAAGAAGAGGAAGATAAGGAAGAAGAAGAAGAAGAAGAAGAACTTAATGATGCATCACCATCTAAGCGTGTTGAGTTTTTAACTACAGATGTTATTGCAGAAACACCTACTACATCGACGCAAAATCTACCATCTTTGTCTGAGGTTATGATTACACCAGAATATCGCAATCAGTTTAGAACTTTTATTCAAGATACCTATGGATCTCTCTTTGCACCTTATATAGAAAAACTTTTTACAGGACAAACTGACACTACCTATGGTATTCGCTACGAAGATGACTGTTTCCGGATAGGAAATTCAAATGTTAAGATTAATAGCAACAAACTCATTGTAAAAGGTGTTACCTATAAACCTACGAAAGGACTCTTAGAACTTCTTTTCTCACGAATACCTGACAAGGATATAATTTTACAAGATGATCTTAAAAAGTATAAAGCAATACTTTTTGCTACCGATGCAACACGACGTAATTACAAGAGAACAGAAGCTGTAAATGCGAATAAGAGTTACAAGTATCGTGAGTTTATTTCTAAGCTGTTTCCGACTGCACGTAGTCTAGACGTTATCTACAAGCCTTTGTTGCCGTATGTGGATGTAAGATACTGGAATGACCCAAACTTACTCGTTGAACGATTACAACTTTTAAGAGCATCGCAAGAGGCTGGTCACACTGGTCACGGATCAGAAATTCTAGAAATAGAAAGAGAACTACGTTATGCCGGTATTATTTTATAATGGCTCGTCAAGAGAAGATCTCATCTGTAAAGGTAAACATCGCACATGAGTTACATAAACCGGCACGTCGCACCTACTGTCGCAGACGCGTTATTACACGAGGAAAAGATGATCTCTGGCAAGCAGACTTAGTAGAAATGATTCCATATGCTTCTAGTAATAAGGGCTATAAGTATCTACTTACTGTTATCGATGTGTACTCAAAGTTTGCTTTTGCACAACCCGTGCGTTCTAAAACAGCAGCTCAAGTTAAAGAAGCATTTAAACATATTGTTGAAGCCCAAGGCTTCTTCAAACTGATCAAGGTAAAGAGTTTTACAACAAGGATTTTTCTTCTTACCTCAAGTTACTTGGCATTCAACACTACTCTACGTTCAGTAATCTCAAGGCAAGTGTTGTAGAACGCTTTAATCGTACACTCAAAACAATGATGTGGCGAGAATTTACAGCGCAAGGTTCATATCGTTGGATTGATCTGCTACCTAGACTTTTATCTACGTACAACGATACACCTCATCGCACTATCGGAACAAAGCCACGTCTTGTTACAAAGAATACACCTCGTCTAGATGCTATTCATCTTGTAATCAAAACAGCTGATCCACGTCGCTATCGCTTTAAAGAAGGTGATTTCGTTCGCATCAGCAAACACAAGTCTATCTTTGCAAAAGGATACACACCTAACTGGAGCACTGAAATTTTTCAAATCAGAAGTTTTAAGCTTACTAATCCAGTTACGTATTTACTTCGCGATCTCAGAGGACAGCCTATTGAAGGAGGATTCTACATCGAAGAACTGCAGAAAACAAAATATCCTGATCACTATTTAGTTGAACGTGTTATTCGACGTCGTGGTAATAAACTGTATGTTAAATGGCTTGGTTTTAATAACAGCTTTAATTCATGGATTAATAAAGAGGATGTACTTTAAATCTTATGTGTGTTTTCTTTTAATCCTCTACGTTTCCTTTCTTCTAAGTCACTAGGACATGCTGTAGGATTAAACAACACCTGTAATATGTTTTGACAATTCATATTTATTTTAGACTATATACATACATTTTTATCCTTTGTTCATGTTACGGTCTTTGTCACTCAGTTTTTCGTTTTATTGCACCAACAACGACAAGTGCTGCTATATTCTTCTGAGCACCTAAAGCACTAGGTAATAACACATACACACACACACACACAGCATAACTTTACGAAGCAGATTTTAACAGCTACACTCTATGCAGGCAGCATGTAACTACGTATCAGGCGAACGTGTTCTAGGGCCGCAGGGGAGATGAAGCACGAAGAAAAGAAGATCAATCACTCTATTGATGAGTCCACGCCCAACATGCTTCCTCATCTTTCTCCCAGCACGTTTCTTCACCTTTTCCTTGTTTACTCTCTCCACAGCCATGATAAGTGTTTATAAGCGAAGACAACTCGTTAGTTTTAGGTCCGTGATACAGTTTAATTAGTTGACATGTACGGCACTGTCTCACAGAAGGTCTTCTAGCTAAACTCACGTGTTCATGATGTAAACTACACGTTTGAAGCTCTGACAAAACAGGATCTTGAGTCCACTCACGAGGCACCTTATCCCAAATCTTCTTTACAGCATTCGCAGCTACATTGACCAAAAATGCCTTTGGTAATGCATTTAACTCTTCTTCAGTAAAAGTGTTTAGTTTCTTTTTGCATGCATAAAACTTTACGATCGCCTTTTCAACTGCGTTACACTTAGTATCTGTTAGAAATGACATGATGTCTTTACTCTACAAATGTTTCTTTTACACTAAGGTAATTTCGACACTGCACTTTACATATGTTGTTCACTTCCCGACATGCACTGCGACACAACCAATCAAAGAGCATGCATACATGTTGTAAAGACTGTTTAGTTGTTTCTCTACTATGCTCTTTCGGAAGAGTTTTAAATGATGGGCACCCCAATTCATGCATGTCGATAACTTCACATGATGATGGTAGAAAATCACGCAACCATTCTTTCTTTTCACAACCCTTTAAAAGAACAAGATCTGCTCTTGACAAATGTGCATTCATCATTAAAGGTAGAAAACGATAAGGTATTCCTTTTTCTTCCCACTTCAAACCTAAATTGTTTTCAATCCACTGAGTCTGCTTTTTATCTTCATCTGTTTGCAAACAGTAAGGGAACGGTGGACTAAATACTAAACTAACAAGTTTTGGTGCCCACAACACACAGCAATCTAACACAGCCACCTCTTTAAACACAAACTTGTTTCCGTTTACTTTAAAGCCTTGCACATCAACTATTAATGTTTTCGTCATGTTTGCACTCCACACTCTATCACTGTTTCCCGAAGACTAAAGCTTTTAGTCAACGAACGGGTTTAAACATGCATGGTAACGTCATCACTGCAGCACGTGCTTACTCTAGCTTACCCGATTAAACTTGTTCGAATTAACCACCACCACATAGAGTGCAGCAGCGATGTAAGCGATGTAAGATGGTGGTAGCTAAAGATGTCAGCACGGTGCTCTGTTGATTAAAGATGGCTGCTTGTCAAAAATATTTTTTCAAGTTATCCGCCACCACATAGAGTGCAGCACTGAGGTTTGCGATGCAATATGGCGGGTGACAGCTTGTCAAAGGTAAGTAGCTAAAGAGGGCAGCACTAAGGTTAGCAATGCAAGATGGTGGATGACAGCTGTGACGTAAAATATTACCCGCAAGATAGCACCACGATGCCCTTTTCATTAAAGATGGCAGCTAGAATTTTTCAAATTAACCGCCTCAAAGGTAAGTAGCTAAAGAGGGCAGCACTGTTCTCTCTGGATTAAAGATGGCAGCTTGTCGAAAAGAATTTTTCAAATTAACCGCCTCAAAGGTAAGTAGCTAAAGAGGGCAGCACTGTTCTCTCTGGATTAAAGATGGCTGCTTGTCGAAAAGATTTTTTTCAAATTATCCGCCACCACAAAGAGGGCAGCACGGTGCTCTCTTGATTAAAGATGGTATATGACAGCTGAAGAGCGAGTAGAATTTGTTTCCAAATAAGAGCACGTAGAATTTGCCGCCACCACATAGAGTGCAGCACTGTTCTCTCTAGATTAAAGATGGTGGATGACAGAAAAGCGCATAGGTTTGTAAAGCACGTAGAATTTGCCGCCACCGCATAGAGTGCAGCACTGTTCTCTCTAGATTAAAGATGGTGGACGACAGAAAAGCGCATAGGTTTGTAAAGCACGTGGAATTTGCTGCCACCACATAGAGTGCAGCACTGTTCTCTCTAGATTAAAGATGGCGGATGACAGCTGTCAAAAAAGCACGTGAGTATGTTTTCAAACAAGAGCACGCGGAATTTTTCAATTTGCCGCCACCACATAGAGGGCAGCACGGTTCTCTCTGGATTAAAGATGGCGGATGACAGCTGTCAAAAAAGCACGTAGAATTTGCCACCACCGGGGCAGCACTGTTCTCTCTGGATTAAAAGCTTTGTTTCTAAACAAGAGCACGTGGAATTTGCCGTCACCGGGGCAGCACGGTGATTAAAGATGGTGGATGACAGCTCTGTCAGAAAAGCACATGGGTTTGTAAAGCATTTAGAATTTGTCGCCACCACATAGAGTGTAGCACGGTGCTCTCTTGATTAAAGATGGCTGCTGTCACGTGGAATTGTCTGCTACCACAGGTATCTAGCTAAAGAGGGCAGCACTGAGGTTTGCGATGCAAGATGGCTGCTGTCAAAAAGCATTTTTCAAATTATCCGCCACCACATTTCAAAGGTAAGTAGCTAAAGAGGGCAGCACTGTGCTCTATAGATTAAAGATGGCGGATGACAGCTGTCAAAAAAGCACGTGGCTGTTAAAAAGCACGTGGATTTGTTTATCTCGAGCTAGTGAGGTTAAGTTGGTAGCACTAAGGTTTAGGCCCGCCAAGATGGCAGCACTGCCGATGACAGGTGACGAAAGAGGGCAGCACAGCGCTCTGTAGTTTAAAGATGGCGGATGACAGCTGTCAAAAAGCACGTGGCTGTCAAAAAGCACGTGGCTTTGTTTATCTCGAGCTAGTTAGGTTAAGTTGGTACCACCGAGGTTTATTCCCGTCAAGATGGCAGTACTGAGGTTAGCGATGCGTTGTTGTCTGTCAAAAAGCACGTGGCTTTGTTTACAAATCGGTCAAAAAGCACGTGGCTGTCAAAAAACACGTGGCTTTGTTTACCTCATGCTAGTTAGGTTAAGTTAGCACTACTGGGGTTTAGGCCCGTCAAGATGGTAGTACTGAGGTTTGCGATGCGTTGTTGTCGATGACAGCTGTCAAAAAGCACGTGGCTTTGTTTACAAATCTGTCAAAAAGCACGTGGCTGTCAAAAAGCACGTGGCTTTGTTTACCTCGCGCTTGTGAGGTTAAGTTGGCACTACTGAGGTTTAGGCCCGTCAAGATGGCAGTACTGAGGTTAGCGGTGCGTTGTTGTCTGTCAAAAAGCACGTGGCTTTGTTTATCTCGCGCTAGTTAGGTTAAGTTGGCAGCACTGGAAGAGGCCTCTGGCTGAGGTGGAGGAGGCCACTGGGAGGCCACTGGCTGAGGAGGAGGAGGAGGTGGCCACTGGGAGGCCACTGGCTGAGGAGGAGGAGGAGGCCTCTCCCGAGAGCCGGAGGAGGAGGAGGCCGCCGAACCATCCAATTATACTACTTACAGTGTAATGTATTTAAGGTTCATTTTCCTTTACACAGCAGCACAGGAAAATCAACATAACGAAAACTGTTCTGATGGACTGCATATAAATATGCGGCCTGAAGGCGTGACCAGTCTTAAAGAAAATATTGGATATGAAGGGCATTGGGAGATACAAGGTTTTAGAAGTAAGCCATCGATATATGCCAATTTCTAGCCTTGTTCATAATATTCCTGAATTTCTGCAAGTCCAAATCTGCTAAGGGGACAAAATATGGGCCCCCTGCCTTATTGATTCAAAATTTCTTAAAAATATTTCTCTCCTGTCCGATTTCACATGGGATGTCCCTGAACAAATAGTACTGAATCAGTGAGAATGTCCGACTGCTTGGCTGATTGGTCAGCGTTGAGGCGTTCGGTTCCCAGCCGGGTTTGGGAATTAATAATAATGCTATTGGATTTACGTCCCACTAACTACTCTTTCGGTTTTCAGAGACGCCGAGGTGGCGGAATTTTGTGCCGCAGGAGTTCTTTACGTGCCCGTAAATCTACCGACACGAGGCTGACATATTTGATCACCTTCAAATACCACCGAACTGAGCCAGGATTGAACGTGGCATGTTGGGGTCAGAAGGCCAGCTCCTCAACCGTCTGAGCCACTCAGCCCGGCAGGTCGGGGAATTAAGTCGCATCTGATTCATTTTTCTGCCTCCTGGACTGGATGTCTGTGCTTGTCCCAACACTCTACTCTCCTCTTCATATTCAGACAATATACCACACTACTATCCACCACCGTTACACGTAATAGCAATTACATCCCTCCACATACGAAGGTAAAAAAGGGCCAACTCTTCATGTTCCACAGAGTTTGCACCCGCGAACCCACAGGGGTGAGAAAAGTGGTAATAGAAAAAGACTTAATGAGTGAGAATTCACTAGTAGATACAACCATTAAAATCTTGTAATGGCATAGGACAATATCATATGTTTCAGATAACATTGCAGTTTATGTGATAACAATACGTCATGAAAAACTGTTTCATATTTCGAAAAGGATCAGAATTTTTAAACACAGTGAGGGATGGAAATGAATTGAGTGAAATAAAAGCTAATGTGCATGAGATATACGATTCATTTTTCGTGCCCGCGCAAATAACCATTACAATTCATAGACCGTATGAATTAATGCACTGATTTAATATTCACTACCAAATGGACGCATGCATCATAGTTAGCTGAAATGAGGACGTATTTCATCCCACAGCACGATCAACATATTACTATAGATGTTAAGTTCAGTAAACAGCGATACCAACACCATCATTAGGACTCATAGTCCCTTGTTCGCATCTTTAAACGATCAATACTCTTTTCGCTGTTAGTTTCCACATATCATGTTGTGTCCAGTTATGCATAATGCACGACTTGGTACGTGACATGGAAGTAGTACATCAGTCTCCAGGGACAGGCGTTATTGCAGTGACCTACCCTATCGACCACCAGCCAAATTATCGTAGGTCCAAACTGCAATGACCTTATAGTCCTTATCTGCCACTAATAAACTTAGATATCAATTATGTATATAACCTGGGCTAGAATTGTTCATAGTAATCATTAATATATCATATAATTTAAGTATAATGTCTACTTTCCCTAAATAATAATAATAACAATAATAATAATATACAACATATAAAAAATAATATTTATTTGTTCCTCTCGACGAGTGGACTCAAGAACTATTGGACCGATGTCGCTGAAGATTTTAAATTTGTTCTTATTACTCCTGAGAGGGCTTAGGAAGTGCTTTGAACGAAATCCGATGTGTAGTTACTTTCAGATGAGTATTTTTATGCAATGAGTTTAATTAAAAAGCCGCACTAAGATTGGATCGACTTGATGGACAGATTGTCGCTAGGCGACAGCGACTTGCTCTGTATCATGATAGTCCGGTAAGAAATGCTGTATATAGGAGGATGGGAACACGCCGCCATGTTTTATGAAATACCTTTCCCCATCTCCTTCCAAAGCACTGGAGCAATTTCAACAAATCTTGGTACACTTATGACTTACTATGTGGAGATAAACACTGTGGGGGTATGTTTCACTTAGCACTCTTAGGGGTGAAAGTGGGAAGGGGCTGCAATATAAAAACAACCTAAAATAGTGTCGAAGGGGAAGTGGAGTGTAAAAATAAGTGGAAACGAGCAACATTGTTGTCAACTCCATGGCTTTCTGGGTCGCTGGGATCAATAATGACACTCTGGATGTCGTTTAAGTCATACTTCAGCCTCCATCGACATGGGGGTTGAGAAGGGGTGAACAAGAATGTTTCCAAAATGGCCGATATTTGTGCTGAGTCCACAGTTTCTGGAGTCCCTAGCCTGGTTGGTAACAGCCCCAGTAACAGTTGGAATCGTGTGCATCATATCTATAGCGCGAGCCGTAAATACGTACAGATATAACTTACTTTTATTATTTATTTGAAAGGATCACCTACATCCGTAACCATATGGGCTGCCACAAGGAAATAATTTAACGCGAAATTATAACCTCAAACAGACAATTAAAATTAAACACTCTAAATTTACAAAAGAATTCGTAAATTATCAGTCAACGACACAATAAAGAAATTTTAAAAAAACACTTAATACAAATTCTAAAATTAAACATTCAAAAAACTGCCAGGGAAGAGCTGGGTGCAACAGCTAGTCTAATATATAAAAAAAGGAATTCTTGTTTGTTCGTCTTGACTGGACTCAAAAACTACTGGACCAATTTCGCTGAAAATTTAACAATTAGTTCTTATTATTCTTGAAAGGGTACCTTTGAAATAAATCCGATAGGTAGATTTTTTAATGAATAATTTTTTGAAATTAACTTAATTATAAAGCCGCACCAAGATTGGATAGACTTGACGGACAGACTGTTTTACTTTGTATCGTGATAGTCCGGTAAGAAATGCTCTATATAGGAGGATGGGAACACGTCGCCATGTTAGGAGGCTCATGCTTGTGCAAATAAAGATGGATGACAGTATGGGCAGGCTCGGTGACCAAGGCAACGCCGTGAATAGAAGGTAGAGTGCACATCTTCTTTGTGGTTTCAATGATAGTGATGGCAAAAGAAACAAAATGGGTGCAATTGGTAGATCTACCAGCGGAGCACTATTTAAAGTTAAGAACTTCATTTTGGTCCGTATTGAATCTATATAATGAAATAAGAATTTCATTCTATCCAAACCCCAAAACAGAGTGAACCTGTAGTCAATTCTAATAATGAACTGTTTTGCCCACAAAAAATCTTTACTCAAGGGACCTCTATAATGGACAAATAATGTTTTAAAGTCTAAATTAATATCAGCCGAACTTATCATTTTACTCGATTTGCTGTTAAATAACCAAACTGCACTAACGCAAGATATTGAGTTACCAAAGACTTATACTGTAACATATCCCTATACCTAGTACAAATAGGTTACTGTTTCCAATTTGTTAATAGGTGAACTCATTTTAATACATGTCATTTTTAGGTATTTTTAACCAAAATGCACAATTACCTTTAAACGCCTAGTAGTTATAAAATTTTCAAAGATTGAAATTTTTTTTAACTAGATGCTAAATCAGCATTTTGTAATATTTAAAGAACCTGACAAAGCTTTAACTTTAGTCAAAAATTGTATAGAAGTAATAAGTCATAATATGTTGCATATAATATGCTACCAATTTTAATCTTAAGTTTTAAGGACTACACCAACATTTTTTAATAGTTATGTAAGAATATGGTCAATTTTTATATATATTTATGTTGTATGTTATGTTAATATTGTACTTAGGCCTTGTCAAAAAGTTTCCTCTGGCTGATGATGGCATACAAATAATGCCGAAACCGGTCCCAATTTTTTGAAAGGTAATAAAATCGTGATGTGTTAATGACGTCACATTGTATTTGTATTGAAAAGGTGGACATAATTATCCTCAATTTATAGTGTAAAGCGGAGCACTAATTAAAAACTGTTGAAAGGTGCGTAATTTATTTTACGTAGTTTGAAAACTGTGCTCTATTACATTTAAAAAATAAATAATTAACAATATTGCTGCTTTTCTTGCAGTTTCTGCTTCTTTCTCCGTCAAAATAATCATGCCTCCTAAACGCGCATCAGTTAGTAGATCTACCAGCGGAACACGAAATGAAAAGCAATTACGAGCCACGTATCCCCGTCATTCCCACCGACATGCCATTTCATTTCAAAAGACTGCCGTTCCCCGTTCGCCTTGCATTCTCAATTACCATCAACAAGGCACATGATCAATTATATGTTGCATGCTCACGATTGGGAAAGCCGAAAAATGTATTCGTTTTTGCCGAAGACGGAAAGACCAAATATACTGTATATCCCAAAACACTTGAATAAACTTTTCCAAATTCAATTAAAGGAAAATGAACCTTACCGTATCGTACTGTAAGAATGAATGTTTGCATGACGTATATACCCGCTCCTAGAATATCATGTATATAAGTTTCATATTCCTTTACACGCACATAGGAATGTTAACTCAACGAAGATAGTTCTGATGGCCTGCATATCGATTTGTGGTTCGGAGGCGTGACCAGTATTAAGGTAAATATTGGATAGGAAAAGCACTGTCACATTCGTCGTTTTGACATTGTAGCGATATATCTCTAGAAGGATGGGAACAGACCGCCATGTTTTATGAAGTGCCTTTCCACATCTTTTCCTAAACCACCGCACCAATTTCAAACAAACGTGGTCCACGTATGTCTTACTACCTGGAGACAAGCACTGTGGGGCGCTGGGAAGGGTGTGGCATATGCAAATACTCGAGAATAGTGCCGAATTCATAGTTTTTGGGGTCTCTGCGATGAACGTTGACACGTTCAACAAGAATTAAGGTAGTTTAGTGTTTTAGTTGTATTATCTATGAACGTATTTGATCCTTTCAATTATGGCCATGCACCAGATAAGAACTTCGTGAGTTAAGGAAATAATAATAATAATAATAATAATAATAATAATAATAATAATAATAATAATAATAATAATAATCTAACTGATAATTCAATCCACGAAGTTAAATTACATAATCTCTTTCTGATAAATCGTTAGCACAAAAGAAGATAAATATCTGCCATTTGCTAAGTGAAATCCAATACACAAAATATTGACAGAAGTGGAAAGTTTTCTGCGCATCACAGAAGAAGATAAATATCTGCCATTTGCTAAGTGAAATCCAATACACAAAATATTGACAGAAGTGGAAAGTTTTCTGCGCATCACAGAAGAAGATAAATATCTGCCACATGCTAAGTGAAATCCAATACACAAAATATTGGCAGAAATGGAAAGTTTTCTGCGCACCTGATTAAAATATTTGAAAGGAAATGTAGGATTGGAGTGCTGAGATAGTGACAGTGATCGAAAATCGCCTAAAGAAAGGGGGTGCAGAGTGCAACGGCGGGCGGAGCACAAAGCATTGCAATGTATCATCGTACTCACAGTTTGGCCATTAAGGTAATTAGCACGTTCAGGCTTACCGGTACAGTCTGTGACTGCCCACACTCCACATCGACCAGCTATCGACGGATTTTAAAAAAACGCAACCTGTGTTCTAACGACAGCCAGTGACTCTACTGGTTTCGATAATTTCCGCTTACACCATTCAATGAACACGAATAGTGTGTAAAGTGTAAAGGGAAAATTAAAGATGATCAGAGATGGGGCGCAGGTCTTTTAGAATGGCGGATATGTTGTCAGGAATTTTGGTTCGTGACAGGGAACTAAACAGATCGGATCAGAAATGGAGGCCACGTTATTGAAGAGATCAAAATTTGAAAAGGTGAAGGACAAGGTTTTTTCTAACTTACAATCCTTTGTAACTTATAATCTTATAACCTGAAGCCATTTTTCAATCAATCAATCAATCAATCAATCAATCAATCAATCAATCAATCAATCAATCAATCAATCAATCAATCACTATTTATCTGCATTTAGGTCAGTCGCCCAGGTAGTAGATTCCCTATCTGTTGTTTCCCTATCCGTTTCTTAAATGATTGCAAACAAATTCGAAATTTATGAATTTATTGGTAAGTTATTCCAATCACTAACTCCTCATCCTACAAATTAATATTTGCCGAAATTTGTCCCCTTGAATTCCAACTTTATCTTCATACTGTGATCCTTCCTAATTTAAAGCCCCAGTCAAACTTATTCTTGTACTAATGTCAGTCCACGCCATTTCCCCACTGACAGCTCGGATTATACCACTTAGTCGAGCAGCTCGTCTAATTTCTCCCAAGTCTTCGCAGCCCAAAGTTTGCAACATTTTTGTAACGCTACTCTTTTGTCGGGAACCTCCCATAACAAATCGAGCTGCTTTTCTTAGGATCTTTTTCCCGTTCTTGAATCAGGTAATCCTGGTGAGGGTCCCATACACAAGAACCATACTCTAGTTGGAGACTTACCAGTGACTTATATGCCCTCTCCTTTACATCCTTACCACGACCCCTAAATACCCTCATAACCATGTGCAGAGATTTGTACCCTTCATTTACGATCATATTAATGTGATTACCCCAATGAAGATCTTTCCTTATATTAACACCTAGGTACGTACAATGATCCCAAAAAGAAACTCTCACACCCTTAACGTTGTAATTAAAACTGAGAGGACTTCTTCTATTTGTGAAACTCACAACCTGACTTTCAACCACGTTTATCATCATACCATTCCCTACTGTCCATTTTTTGTCACTTTTGACTCAACATAGTTTTGGCTTATCGTTTTTCTCTATGATACCTTTTTAAAATGTTAAATCTTATTCAACTTTTAGCTGATGATGTTCAATATTCTAGGACGAAACATGTACTAATCAATACAAATAAAGTGAAGAAAATTGTATTGTATATCCCACAACATTATCGAGGTCATTTTGCAGTTGCTCGCAATCTTGTAATTTGTTACTCTCTACAGAATAACATCATTTGTAAAAAGATTTATCTCTGATTTCACTTCTTAAATCATATCATTGATATATATATATAAGAAAACATAAAGGTCCAGCAATACTGCTTTGAGGAATTCCCCTCTTAATTATTACAGGGTCAGATAAAGTTTCGCCTACTCTAATTCTCTGAGTTCCATTTTCTAGAAATATAGCAAACCATTCTAGTCTTTTGTCTAGTCCAATTGCACTCATCCTTGTCAATAGTCTGCCATGATCTACCCTATCAAGTGCCCTATATATGTCAATCGCGATACAATCAATTTTACCTCATGTATCCAGAATATCTGCTATATCTTGCTGAAATCCTACAAGCTGAGGTTCAGTGAAATAATCGTTCCTAAATACGAACTGCCTTCTATCGAACCAGTTTTTAACTTCGCAAACATGTGTGATAAAATAAGAAATAATGCTTTCCCAAAATTACATGCAATTTATGCCAAATTTATTGGCCTGTAATGCTCATCTTTATGTCTATCACACTTTCCTTTATACACAGGGGCTACAACAGCAACTCTCCATTCATTTGGTATAGCTCCTTGATGTAAGCAATAGTCAAATAATTACTTCAGATATGGTATTATATCTCAACCCACCGTTTAGTACACCCTCCGAAACTTATCAATTCTAGCTGCTTTTCTAGTTTTTAACATTTGTATCTGACTGTAAGTGTCATTGTTATCATTGGTAAATTTAATGGGCATTACCGCTCGGAACATCTTATCTCACTCTTCTCTCTCCGTGTTCCTTCCCGCTCCACCAAAACCAAAGGCCTTCTCCACATTCCCCACACTCAGCACTCAATACTTCAACGATCTTTCCTAATCCTCCTCCCAACACTCTTTAACAATATTAATAGGAGACAAGAGCTCGATATAGCATCAAATAAAAGCATATTCGAGAGGGGTGTAAATAGTCCCTTAAAGATAAGTTGATGTGCAGGGATTATACCGTCATCTTGACCCACGACGACTTGGCTATGAACATGGACATTCTCATGGTTTTCGATTTGGACAGTTGTTATTAGTAGGCTGTGTACCTGATCTTGTTATATTTTGTTATGTTTGTTATATTTTATTATGAAAGTTTACGTTTGTTGACAGTACAAGTGAAATTTGCTCAGTGTAACTGTATCTTGTGCATCGTGAATAAATAAATAAATAAATAAATAAATAAATAAATAAATAAATAAATAAATAAATAAATACTTTTTTAGCATTAGTCACCTTCTCTATCTGGACATTATCCTTGGAACCAACAATCTTTACATATTGCTGACTGAATACTTCTGCTTTTGAAGATCCTCGCATACACAGGTTAATGGAAACGTAGGCTAAGCATAGAAAAATTAACAAAATGAATATTGTTCTGATGAACTACATAATACATATGGGGCTGGAAGCGTGACCAGTCTTACGGAGAATAATTGTTAGGAAGGGCGTTGTAAGATACGCAGTATCATTTCTGCGAAACAATTCGATGGAAATAAGTTACGTCAAGCGAAATTTCGTCGTCTTACGCTGCCTAAACCGATAAAGATATCCATAAACTATATGCGTTCTAATGTTAGACCTTAAGGAGTACTACAAAAAAGGCTGCAAGATCGCATTCCTATCTTTAACATTTCGGCTATCATAACATATATTCTGTCTTTTAACTATAGAAATCCTCTGTTGGGCACAAGTATAGCATTCTATAACGCGAAATTGTTGAACAGGCTTTTAGATGTTTACCTAGAGTTTTCTTCTGGAAAGGATTTTTATATTACGTAACCAGCTGTGATGAAATAAAATCGTTCAGTAGCAATTTATACGGAAGAACTGGAAGAAAATAACGGTACGCGTTACAGTTTCTCGGCGTAGGCTTCCGAAACTATTGAAAATATCCACAAACCACATGTGTAAAATTGGATACCATAAAACGTTCTAAAATACTCCCCAGGGCGGCACATCTATTTTAGAGGGTCACCCACAACAATAATTTTGTGTTCTTATATCATCTGTGTTAGGTGTGGAAAAACCATTCGTAAGGCTTTGCTTGACGCAGATTAAACCATTAAAACTCGGGAACCGCTTAACAGTTTTGTATACGGTTTTCACCAGTGCCTAGAGAATGTTGTAAAAAAAGTTTTCGAGACTGAAGTATTGAACTGTGAAAATTAACCGAACAGTAACGGTCTATGCGAAACGACTCGTAGAAATTGACGGCACATGAATACTTTATTAGCTTACGCTGTATGAACTATTAAATATATCTATAAACTAGGCCTATATATGTTACGATTGTAGGTCATAAAATGTTCTACAAATTAGTCTCGGGGACCACATTCCTATCTGTAAAAGTTCAGCCACAATTACCGTTTTTATGATTATGAGCAGTAGAATTCCTGTGCTAGATGCGGGAAGAACATTCTAAAAATCGCGGAACACTGGAGAGATTATTAGAAGAGTTTCGCTGTTGCTCAGTGGATCTCTCTAGGAATGTGTTCATGTATAAAATACTGAACTGTAGTGAAAGGAAGTCAAGCAGTAATAGTTTCTGCCAGTCAACTCGAGGAAAGTGACGGGACGGGAAACACTTTCTTGGCTTACGCTCTCTGAACCGTAAATTATATCCAAAAACTATGTGTGTAACATCTGTGGAGCATAACAAATTCTACAACAAAGTTACCGACAGAAAAAGTATTTATAATATTTAACAGCAGAAACCTTACGGTCGGTACTTGGAGAGCATTTCCGAGCTCGATAGCTGCAGTCGCTTAAGTGCGGCCAGTATCCAGTATTCGGGAGATAGTAGGTTCGAACCCCACTGTCGGCAGCCCTGAAAATGTTTTTCCGTGGTTTCCCATTTCACACCAGGCAAATGCTGGGGCTGTACCTTAACTAAGGCCACGGCCGCTTCCTTCCCACTCCTAGCCCTTTCCTGTCCTATCGTCGCTGTAAGACCTATCTGTGTCGGTGCGACGTAAAACAACTAGCAAAAAAAAAGTTATCGACAAACTATATGTGTTAGAATAATTTGTACAGCATATCATCGGTGAAGAAACAATATATTTTATGTCATAATGAACTTCCTATTCATTCTTTTCTCTAAGACTTGTCACGCCTCCCAGCCATATATGGATATGCAGTCCATCACAACAATGTTCATTCTGTTCATTTTTCTATACGAAGGAGTAAAAGAAAATGAACCTTAAATAATACTGTAGGAGTGTGTAAATACGTTACGCACACATAAATTCATACAGTACCGTTCGATGAGGTTAATTTTCCTTTACACACATGCATAGGAAAATGAACTCAAGGCATATTGTTCTAACGGACTGCACATATATATGTGGCTGGGAGGCCTGACCACTCATAAGGAAAATAATGGATAGGAAGAGCATTGTGACATACGAGGTTTTGTTTCTTCATCGACGATATCTGAGTCTAAAAGTTGGCTCGCAATAATCGTTTGTACATTTGTTAAAGTTCTCTGCACTAGGTACGGGCAGAGCATTCCTGTGACTCTGCTTAAATCGTTGAGGATATCCTCAAACTATGTTTATAATAATAAATGATCGCGTATACAATGGTCCACAAAAAAGTCTGCGAGACCACCCACATATGCACGAGGAAGTTTCCACGTCTTCGCCCATGAGAACGTAATTAGTTTGTAGTTCTTTGTTTTAAAACAGTGATGTGGCAGAATCATTATTTGTATGCAGGAGGAGAAGACACCGCAAGTTAAAATTATAAACCATAAATAATACAATTCCAATTTCTATAGTTACAAAAATATTGTAATTCATCATTGAATTGCAAATAAAGAAACACAGCTGTGTACAGTATGGAAGTATTATATCTCAGAAGTTTTCGTTTAACCTTCGACATTCAAGGCTTTTGCAAGGTTTATTCAAATCAATTTCACAGCAACAGCTAAAACTGGTTATCATCTCTGTTTAACATATATCAAGGAACACAATCGCTTGAATTTTCGAAGGCTGGTCAACGCTGGTGAAGCTGCTGGTAAAAGCTAGTACGAAGGTTAGCCAAATGAAAACTATTTTCAGTTTATTACTTTGAGCGAAGGTGGTATATAATTACATCAATTTTGTACGTGGTGTTAGTTATGTAGGCTACAATGCAAGTTCCCCAGTGTTTACAAAATGTACGGATTCCTAAAAAAAATAGCTTCTTTACTTGTCTACGCAGCCACTCGTGCACCGTCTTTACCTTTCATCTTCATCCGAACGGAAAGTCTTCCTTCCAGTGGCTCCTTGAGTGGCCAAAAAAATTGTAACCACTGGAGGCTGAGGTCTGGTCAATTTCTGAGGATGTGAAAGATACTCGTAATACAGGTCTTGGATGGTCGGAATTACTGCACGAGCTAGTATGACACCGGGCAGGGTCATGTTGTTGCTGTGACGAACATGAATCAATATACTGAACCATCATACATTTTCCTCATACGGATTTTGAATATCTTTGAGTCGGAGAGAACACAATTTATAGTAGAGCTAATAGAGCTTGAGAAGATAGAATAACATCTCAAAATTTTTATCATAATTTATTACAACGTCACTACAACGATACTTCAGGAAATGCTTATGGAAACTCAGAATTCAAGATACGACATAACTGCAGTAGTACAAACGCAGCAAGTATACAGCGCCTATTGTTGCTAATTCTCACTCTTGCTTTGGACGTGAAGGAGATCAGGCGCAAACGCTGAGCCTTAATATTTACATTCTTAACACCGTGTTTCAAGTGATCGTTGCGTATACGACAGAACGGGTCGCGACTGTCGTACGGTCGGATCGCTGAATTTTAATACTAAGAAATTTATTAAACTGTGATTCTTCAAATATTACAACTGAATAATTTTCGACCGCGCGTGTCTTATCACTATCACTATCAGCCATATTCAATCGTTTTTACGATGTGGCCTCTTTAAGTCCGAAGCAAGGTAGGTTTTCATGAGGTCTCTCCATCTGGGACGGTCTTGAGCGATGTTCTGCCAATTGATCCCAGTAGTCTTCCGGATGTCTTTATCCCATCTGTCCGGTGGTCTTCCCCTTGGTCTGAGATGATCTTTCGGACACCACTCAAGCACAAGCTTTGTCCACCTACCATCAGTTCTCCGAGCAACATGGCCTGCCCACTGCCGTTTTAGGGTAAATACCCTTTCTAAAATGTCACTGACCTTTGTGACTGACCTGATGTAATCTGCTCTCTTCCTGTCTTTCTTCGTCAAGCCTAGCATGAACCGTTCCATAGCTCTTTGGGTTGTTCTGAGTTTTTGCTTAACAAACTCGCTCAATGTCCAGGTTTCACAACCGTAAGTCAGTACGGGGAGAACACTCTGGTCAAAGACTATCTTCTTTAGGTGGGGTGGCATGTTGGATTTGAAGATTGAAGAATTTCTTCCGTAGGCTTGCCATCCTAGTTTGATACGTCGGAAGATTTCCGGTCTTAAGTCCCCTTTCATGTTTACAAGTTGCCCAAGATAGACAAATTCATTGACCTGTTGTAATGTGGTGTTTCCCACATGCAGCTTTCCTGCTGGGGCCCATTTGTTAAGCATCACTTTGGTTTTAGAAAGGTTCATGGATAGTCCCACTTTTTGACAGGCTGAGACAAGATCTTGTATTATATTAATCAATAATTAATTTGATCGTGTTTGGCTCACATAACAATGTGTAATGTTATTTTGCAGTGCGCAGTGAATATGAGTGTTTTCTTCATCTGTGTGTATAACATCAAGATAGATTGAACATGTGAGGCGCCAGGACATCGCCAGGATGGATTATAACACATCACCAGACCCCGGTGCTAGCCGGTCCTTCAAAAGATAAGTCCTCACCTCATTGCTTTGTAGGTAGTGCTCTTTTTCAGCTCATGATTTCCTGAATATATATATTTTTGTGATAATGAGCGGAGCCTACAGAAGGTTTGGTAATATGAAAGTGATATCGTGTCATCGAGTAAAACATAATCTCCAGGGATGTAAATCTTCATTTAATAACTTAAAGCCACGCGATTTCATTCATTTAATTGTACCTCAATTCGCAGTATTGAATTTCTAGAAGTCATTCGTCAACATATATGAATTTTAATGGTGTTACAGTGGTAAATATTATTAGGATCTTCGAGATAATAGTTATTAATTGGAGAATTACTTGATAGTACCTGTATTGCTGTAGAGTAGGAATTTTATTTCATTGTAGTGTAGCTTGATTATGATAGAATTGTGCCGTAACTATTACAGGAGCGGCGAAGGCAGTGTTAGCAACGTGTCATTGTGAAGCCATGTGTCTTTTATGAGTCTGCGTATTTATTGACATTGTGAGGAATTTGTTGAATGTAGGATATTCGCACATAAGAAGGAATAGGTCGTTCAGTGTAATGAATGAATATGAAGGCGACGGATATAGCGATCTTCTATATGAATCAAATAAGTATCAGTAGCCGCATGTTAAGTCTGCTCTCGTTATTTATTCTAGGTACATTTCTACTGACCAGATCCTGTAACCAGCAGCGTCATTTTAGATTGTACATATGCATGTTAAGTTTCTTACAGCTATTCGTGTGGGAGTGATCCAGAAACATCGATCCTGTATGGCTATGCAACTCAGATATACCGCATGTATTCTATCCATTCTAGGAAGATCTGATGCCACTTTATTGTATTTCTATTCGCATGTTGGTGCTCAATTCTTTTCTTATTTGAGATGATGTTACTTGCATATCATATATTCAAAATGAATTCTTTCAATTTCACGATATCTACATTTCATTGAATTGTGTGATTTGATATAAGGGGAAAATCTCTTTCATATTTTAACGAATGTCTGTATATTGCTATCATTAATGTAATGATAATTTATCTTTATTTTCATTGAACAACCTGAAGGCGAGTATTATTCTATCTGACGTGAGGAGTTTTCTTTAGAACCGTAGGCGAAGGCATAATAACTCACTCAATGTTACTATGTTTCAAGTCGTATATTAATAAACATTTACGCCACGATTTCTGAAGGTATTTCAAGCCTTTCTTATAAGATTTGAAATATTCATTTTACGATTGTCACAATTCATTAATTTATTATATATTTAAACTTTCGTATGGACTAACGATAGAATAATTTTGTAAATTCAATTTTATTTCACGGCCATGTTGTTATCATATTTAAAGTATGCCATTGTTAAAGATTAATGCCGCCATTATAGCCAACCTCTTTCTCAACAATGTAACGTTGCATCTCCACATCAATAAAAAATATGTAAACAAACCAGACATCCCGTATTATTCTTATCATTTGTAGATAGGAAATCCTTCCATATCCTTTCATTTTGATTAAATCTCTACAATAGAACGTGGCGCCTGCCTGTCTCAGGTAATATTTTAATATTAATTGGTGGTGTCTGTCATGAGAACCTACCCTTATGAAATATGAATCAGAGCTAAGCTGTGATACGATATTTAAATGGTTATATGCCAACCCTACCTGTGTAATTAAAGCTGATTGATGACATCCAATAATAATAATAATAATAATAATAATAATAATAATAATAATAATAATAATAATAATAATAATAATAATAATTCATATTCAATAATATTAAGATTTAAATATGTATTGTGTTGATGATAGGTTCGCTAGGCTGCCGTCGAGTGATTAATCTATTGTGTATTATGTTATATGTGTCGACGCCCTATTTCCATCACCACGTCTTGTTATATTTGATGTCCAACTTATGGTGCAACCTTGGGGCATATTGTCACATATTTTGATGCCCAACTGTGGGCACCTCGACCCCCTTTTTTCACAACTCGTCGATTAATTTCAGTAGGTTTCATATGTTTGCTACTCAAAAACCGAATAACAGACCGCGATATTTAGATATTTTATTACATTTTTATGGTTTTCATTTTTATGACATACATACATACTGTATCAGTAAAGGGTATCCCGATCTAAATGACGATTTAAAAGAGCACGGATGAAAAGTTCTCAGGGCAATTCCTAGGTAAAAATAGCTAGGTCTGGTATAGGATGTCAGGTTCTATCTACAATAAGTGAAGATATCTTTTGAAAGTTAATTTATTCAAACTTATTGACAAGTTTAAATTTATATCACCTTGATTCCGTGAACCACCATCTCCCGAATCACCTTTCTGAATGGTTATCCAGGCAAACTCGTACTCCCAGGTCCTCTCGTCACCATGGAATTGAACTTGTACTCCCAAGTCCGTTCACCAGCATGGAGTCGAACCAGTATCTCAAACCTGAATGTCTAGAAATTCTTGAAGGTCTGCGGCGGTCTTGATGTGGGGAAATCACTCTTGATTTAACTTCATACGAGTGTCCACAGTTGTACAGTTCCCCGACACGTTCAGAATCACTCGACACCAACGACTGACCTTAATACTGACGTAGGCGCACAACATGAAGTTTGCCAAAACACCTTTTCGACACTTGTTGGTGTATATTCTAGCTTCCACTGTCTATCAAAGTATTTCAAAGACTCGACAATTTTCTATGTCCTCGTTTACACACGAAATTCTAAGTTCAGTTCACACAGAATTCTAAGTTCACTCGAACAGTATTTCTAGTAGACTGCCAACAGCACTTCGTTCAGACGAACAATATCGCGGCGTTATGTAGCGAGCCTGACAAGTCAGAACTCCCAACGATGAACGCTTGTCCACTGCCGAGTGGCCTTGCCTTTTATAAGCTCGAATCTTACACGTCATCAGATAGCGTGATTATTTAAAAGTGGAATTACACGAAAGTCACTCGGTGGATTTTCTTGAAATTTGATAGTGGAGACGTTCTTGTAATTCGCTACAGAATGACGTATCTCCCAAGACGATACGACCAATATTAAGGAAGTTTTCAAAATCTCTGAATCGAAAGTTCGAGAATGGGTGACGTTGTTCTAGAATTCTAGTCCTTGTAACCTGGCGAGTTGATGAGATTGGCGGTTAGTCTACCTCGCTCCTGTACTTACATCATTCACAGCTGTTTGCGCTCAGGCTGGCTCGTTCTGGCAGATGTAAATATATAGAGCTAATAGTTCTTAGCACGCGTGACAATTAAAGGATATTGCTCTTAAAAAATACTGCATGTACCGTGAGTTCCTGGTATAATACATACATACATACATACATACATACATACATAGTGTAAAGGGAGGTATATTCGTTATACAGGTAAGTTCGTGATAAGTCTAGGAATAAGTATCACGAACTTCCCTATTGCGCACTAAGCTTTTCCAATTTACTGAATTCTCAACAGATTTCCAGCTGCTTGCATTGGTCTACATCGCGCTCTAGCGTACACATAATTTTTATTCAAAGATTGATCACGAACTTACCCTATCACGAACATACATCCCTTTACCCTACATACAGTACATCATCATAGATAATTATGATTTTCAGCGTTTAGTATGAATGCCTCCGTAAATCTTAGATACAGAGTGTTACTGTTGCAAGGGTCTCACAAAATTATAGTTACGATTTCCTCATGAAAGTCCATCATTATAATCATTAACAGTAGTAATAGTATTTTCTAAATATATTTTTAACTAAATATACATAGATTGTTCAACTGCGACTAGTAATTATATCTTCCTTCGATTGCCGTTTCATTTACTAATCGTAATAAAACTTTCATGAGGAGCTTATGATATTGTTCTTCCCGGCCCTAAATCTAGAGTCGCTGGGCTGAGTGGCTCAGACGGTTAAGGCGCTGGCCTTCTAACCCCAACTTGGCAGGTTCGATCCTGGCTCAGTCCGGTGGTATTTGAAGGTGCTCAAATACGACAGCCCCGTGTCGGTAGATTTGCTGGCACGTTAAAGAACTCCTGCGGGACTAAATTCCGGCACCTCGGCGTCTCCGAAGACCTTAAAAAGTAGTTAGTGGGACGTAAAGCAAATAACATTATTTATTTAAATCTAGAGTCAACAGAATCACTAACAGCATAATTCGTTGAATGCAAACGATGTTAAAATTCCTTAACCGGGAACAAATTTAGCCTATACAAAGCAGCAGCAAGCTCGGAGTCAGTTGTGATGGGACACTGCATGTACGAGCTTTGCATCACGTGTTTTAATGTAATGTTGGTTCATACATCGAGACTACATCAATGAGCAATTGCAATAAACTCAAACTGTAGCACTCGCAAATGAATGTGACTCTATTTAGACTGACAGCGCTATTGGTCCAAATACAATAACGAATCAGTACTACTATTAAAACTGAATTGTGAAATACAGGAGTTTCCGATGTATCAACAACATTAACTCCGAAAATATTTCAGTGTGTTTTATATATACCAAAACTTAACTTCACACCGCATAATTTATCCTCTGACAAATAAAGTAAATGTTCTTATGTCTGTTATTAGAATTTCGGCTCCTTGGTTGAATGGTCAGGGGGGTACGGGTTCGATTCCAGGACTAGGTATTTAAAATATGTATGGTTAATTCCCATAGCTCAGATGTTTTTTTTTTTGTTTATCGCAACACACATCTCTTCATATTCACACAACATACCACCACAGGCATCCACCACAGAAGCACGAAACAGTGAATCCACCCCTCAACATGTCAATGGCGTCAGGAATGGCATCCAGTCGTAAAACTGGGCCAAATCTACACTAAGAACCCAGTCCATGAAATTGGGAATAACAAAGAAGGTGAAGAGAAGATGACGATGAATTGTCTTAAAGGAAATGGGGCCGATGTTCTAGTTGTTTGGCACCTTAAACAACAAACCATCATCATCATCATCATCTTAATGGAATATGACATTTATTACATAATATCATCGTTGCGCCTCGAAATACTGCAATGTGACGATGTTGAGGGAAGAAATACTGACCCGCAGCACACGTTTCACTCAGAACGAAAAGTCGGTGATTCAGTTCAGGCAATACTGAACCTTAGATGACAGAACTTTTCTGGTCAGATTTCTATGCTAAAATAACGCATAGCGGTTTTTCTATGCCCAACAGAGATGTAATACTTTATTATATCGTCACTGCGGTGCCAAAACCTCGAATGTGACAATGCTTTTCCTATCCATTATTGTCCTTAAGACTGGTCACACCACCCAGCCACATATGGGTATGCAGTCCACCAGAAAAAATTCTTTGAGTTAATTTTCCCATCCGCTTGTGTAAAGGAAAATGTACCTTAAATACTTCATACTCTAGGAGTGGGTAAATATGTCATGCAAACATACATTCCTAAAATACAATGAATTGTCTTAAAGGAAATGGGGCCGATGTTCTAATTGTTTGGCCCCTTCAACAACAAACATCATCATCATCATCATCATCATCATCCTCATCCTCATCATCATCCTCATCATAACCATCTTAATGGAATATGACATTTATTACCTTATATCATCGTTGCGCCTCGAAATACTGCTATGTGACGATGTTGAGGGAAGAAATACTGACCCGCACAGCAACGTTCATTTTCCTACAGACGTCCGCATAGGAAAATGAACGCAACGAGAATTGCTGTGATGGACTGCATATCAATGTGTGGCTAGGTGACGTGACCAGTGGTAAGGGATATTATGTATAGGAAGAGCAATGTCACATTCGCGGTTGTTTTAGCACAGCAGTGACGATACAACACGGGTCCAAAAAATTGGGGACTTTCGAGATATCGGGCTCTGCCAGTGGCTCTGTGTCAAGGGATGTACTTCATACACAACGACTCCCTAGCGCATTTATCTCTCTGTGCTGCCATTGGAAAATGAGCCTTAAATACATTGCACTCTACAAGTGGGTAAATATTTGGAAAAAAAAACATTCCTAGAATACGGCTCAGTAAGTTTCAATTTGGCACTACACACGCGCAGAGGAAAATGAACAATTTCTGAATCTGCGGAAGAAAGTGGAGAAATTTAGAATGAAGACCTCTGTTTCTTATGAGGCCCCGGAATTCACTCAGCCTGCACCAGTAATGAGATCTAGGTTCACCCTTTGTGCTGGAATGTCGGAACTATTCGAACGTATGTTAATTTTAAGAATAGTGGACCGTAACCGTAACATTTAAGCATTTAGCAACTCTCGGCTAATCACACGTCTGTTACGTCGCAGTTTGTATCAACGTGTTTCGTGTTACCTGGGTCCTAAAAACTAAAATCACAACTCAGAGAGGTAGCATGACTTACCATCCTCTATTTTTATTAGAAAATCTATGTACAGTTATTTCGAGTCCTACTTAACAGTTTGTACTCAAGGTAGACCACATAGCCCTCTGGCGAGTCGAATTCCTGTCCTCCGACCGGGCCTTTCTGAGTGTAGTATCGTCCTCAGAATACTTGTCCTCAAACAGAGTAAAGCCTAAGAGCTTGACTCAGAATGGTGTTGAATTTCGCGTAGCCAAAACCGTTTGATTCACAAAATTCGACGCTGATGTACTCCGGACTGTTTTGTGACTGATTGACACGCTCCGGACTGTTCCGTGACTGACTCACGCTTTGTATCTTCGATAATTTTATAAGCCAGTGGAAGATACTCGTGTAAATATCTGCCCATGTTCCACTTCCGGATCATTCCGAGTACCTTCTTCATTGTTGAACACAACGAAAATTGTTCTGATGTTATTGGATAATTCGAACAGTGCACGGAACAGAACCTAAAATACATACGGAGGAAAATAAATATCCGTATTGTAGCTCAAAAGGAAAAGAATGCATGGAATGTACGTTCTTCGCATTTAGTAATTTATCGGACTTTATTTTAATGGTTATAATAGTACAATTCGCCTCCATTGTAGAGCGAAACCCTGTGGACACTCTCAAAAGTATTATTTGTCTAGGTTCTATTGTTTCTGAGAAAAATGTACCTGCGAGGAACTTACACAATATCATGCGTTCATCCCATTTTTGAGCAACTGTACATTAAAGCACATGTAGATTAAATATGGAAATACAACTTTCAATTAACAAATACACAGAACAGGAGACCAGGAACACTTTAACAATGTGACGCTCATCAGATATCTAAAACGTACACTGCTGTGCAAACCTTGAGGATGAAAGTAACTTCCACATGTTGTGTCACTGCCAAGTAACATAACTCCATAAAACGTGAAGCATACATAGGAACAACAGCTACAGTGTGGTACGGTAGGCAACTGAAAGGAATATGTGGCGATACGAACAGAAATTACACTTTTATACAGAGACAATAAATTGCACGTAAGTTACTGCGACTCATGATGGTCCACTGTCTAATACAAAAGAAGGGATATGGTTCTTAAAATGGTGTGTGATCGCCGCGGACACAGAAGTATGCTCTGCATCGTGTTCCCATGCTGACCACAAGATTGGTAACGAGCTCTTGTGGTAGGGCATTCCAGTCCTCCACTAGCGCGATTGACAATTGCTGGATCGTCGATGGTGCATGTGGACTTGCTGCTATACGCCTCCCAACATGTCCTACTCGTTTTCGATGGGATTTAAGTCGGGGAAACGGGCAGACCAGTCCATTGGCCAAATATCCTCTCGTTCCAAGATCTCCACCATCTGCACTCTTCGATGCGGTCGTTCATTGTCATCTCTATATATGAAAGGCTCACGTCGGCAGTGTAGGTGCTCACTAAGGGAAGATGTTTGGATATTCCGTCGCTAAAGTCGTGAAAAGGGGGGTGAACGTTTTAACTGTGTACATCTATATCTCAAAAACTTGCATTTTACAGACGTAATCTACTTTTTGTCTTCGGAAAATTTCTTTAAGGGGGGTGAAAAATAGTGAAACATGGGTTCAATATCTTTTTATGTGGATACTTATAACTCAAAAACTGAATAAGTCACAGACGCGAAAGTTGGTATTTGGAATCTTCATTAAAAAAAAAAGAAAGACGTATTTTTGTCTTGGGAAAATCCATTTAAGTGGGGGTTGAAAGGAAGTGAAATAGGGACTGAAATATTTATATTATGATACTTATCAACATATAAAAAATCTTAACCGTGTGTTTGTACATTGACTATTTTGGCGAAATTATCGTACAGTTATCCATTTCAGGTGTGACAATGACCATCTGCATATATTTCTAGCTTCGTTTCCTGAAAGTTCTCATTCAACCCCCTCTCCTCAAAATCACGATGGCAGCACAATCTGCCAGACGTGTAAGAAAATTAAAATTCGGCAGAATTACACGTTGTATGCTATAACCGACGAAAGACTTTCAAGATCTTTCAATTTTTCACTCTTTATCCCCGACGAATATCGAAATATGGAGAAAATTTTAATGACTGTGCAGACCTTCGTTTCGAGGTATTTCGTGGCTTAACGGTAAGTCCTATCACAAAACGGATGGCGCAATCTCAGTTCAATTTGGAGTAATCTACAACTTTGATCCTATGACTTTGTGTCGTATCTCTATCCCTTATGCGTTAGATTTGGCCTTATTTCTCGACCGTACGTAAATTTTGATATTTTACACGTATAATTCATATTTTGACACACTTATATGAAATGCATACATACATACATACCTTATCATTATAGACTGTTATGCCTTTCAGCGTTCAGTCTGCAAGCCTCTGTGTATTTACTAAACGTCGCCACAATCCTCGATTTGCAACTAGTGTTGTGGCCTCATTTAGTTCTATACCTCTAATCTTTAAATCATTAGAAAGCCAGTCTAACCATAGTCGTCTTGGTCTCCCTCTACTTCTCTTACCCTCCACAGCACAGTCCACTATTCTCCTAGGTAACCTATCCTCCTCCATTCGCCTCACATGATCTCACCACCGACGTCGGTTTATGCGTACAGCTTCATCCATCGAGTTCATTCCTAAATTAGCCTTTATCTCCTTATTCCGAGTACCCTCCTGCCATTGTTCCCACCTGTTTGTACCAGTAATCATTCTTGCTATTTTCATGTCTATTACTTCTAACTTATGAATAAGATATCCTGAGTCCACTCTGCTTTCGCTCCCGTAAAGCTAAGTTGGTCTGAAAACAGACCGATGTAAAGATAGTTTCGTCTGGGAGCTGACTTCCTTCTTACAGAATATTCTAAACCCAACTTGGCAGGTTCGATCCTGGCTCAGTCCGGTGGTATTTGAAGGTGCTCAAATACGACAGCCTCGTGTCGGTAGATTTACTGGCACGTAAAAAGAACTTCTGCGGGACTAAATTCCGGCACCTCGGCGTCGCCGAAAATCGTAAGAGTAGTTAGTGGGACGTAAAGCAAATAACATTATTATTCTTACAGAATACTGCTAATCGCAACTGCGAGCTCATTGCATTAGCTTTACTACACATTGATACAATCTCACTTACTATATTATCATCCTGGGAGAACACACAACCCAAATACTTGAAATTATCGACCTGTTGTAGCTTCGTATCACCGATCTGACATTCAATTATGTTGAATTTCTTACCTACTGACATCAATTTAGTTTTCGAGAGGCTAATTTTCATACCATACTCAATGCACCTATTTTCAAGTTCCAAGATATTAGACTGCAGGTTTTCGGCACAGTCTGCTATTAAGACCAAGTCGTCAGCATAGGCCAAACTGCTTACTACATTTCCACCTAACTGAATTCCTCCCTGCCATTTTATACCTTTCAGCAGATGATCCATGTAAATTACGAACAGCAAAGGGGAAAGATTACAGCCTTGTCTAACCCCTGTAAGTATCCTGAACCAAGAACTCATTCTACCATCAATTCTCACTGAAGCCCAATTGTCAACATAAATGCCTTTGATTGATTTTAATAATCTACCTTTAATTCCATAGTCCCCCAGTATAGCGAACATCTTTACCCTCGGTACCCTGTCATATGCTTTCTCTAGATCTACGAAACATAAACACAACTGCCTATTCTTCTCGTAGCATTTTCCAATTACCTGGCGCATACTGAAAATCTGATCCTGACAGCCTCTCTGTGGTCTGAAACCACACTGGTTTTCATCCAACTTCCTCTCAACCACTGATCGCACCCTCCCTTCCAAGATGCCAGTGAATACTTTGCTTGGTATACTAATCATTGAGATACCTCGATAGTTGTTGCAATCCTTCCTGTTCCCTTGCTTATAGATAGGTATAATTACTGCTTTTGTCCAATCTGAAGGTACCTTACCAACACTCCACGCTAATTTTACTACTCTATGAAGCCATTTCATCCCTGCCTTGTCCGACTCGTTGGCTGAACGGCCAGCGTACTGGCCTTCGGTTCAGACGGTCCTGGGCTCGATTCTCGGCCCGGTCGTGGATTTTAACCTTAATTGGTTAATTCCAATGGCACGGAGTCTGGGTGTATGTGTTGTCTTGATCATCATTTCATCCTCATCATGACGCGCAGGTCGCCTACGGGTGTCAAATAGAAAGACCTGCACCTGGCGAGCCGAACTCGTCCTGGGATATCCCGGCACTAAAAGCCATACGACATTTCATTTTTCATCCCTGCCTTCCCACTATACTTCACCATTTCAGGTCTAATTTCATCTATTCCTGCTGCCTTATGACAATGGAGTTTATTTAACATCCTTTCCACTTCCTCAAGCATAATTCCAACAACATCATTTTCCTCCTCCCCTTGAGCTTGGCTGTTTGCAACACCACCAGGATGATTTCCTTTTACATTGAGAAGATGTTCAAAATATTCCCTCCACCTCTTCAGAGATTCCCTGGAATCTATTATGAGTTCACCTGAATTACTCAAAACACTGTTCATTTCCTTTCTCCCTCCCTTCCTAAGATTCTTTATTACTGTCCAGAAAGGTTTCCCTGCTGCTTGACCTAGCCTTTCCAGGTTATTACCAAAATCTTCCCATAACTTCTTTTTGGATTCAACAACTATTTGTTTCGCTCTGTTTCTTTCATCTACGTACAAATCCCAGTCTGCCTCGGCCCTGGTTTGGAGCCATTTCTGTTAAGCCATCTTTTTTACATTTACAAGCTGCTCTCACTTCATCATTCCACCAGGATGTTCGCCTTTTCCCATCTTTACACACAGTTGTTCCTAGGCATTCCCTTGCTGTTTATACTACAGCATCCCTGTATGCTACCCATTCAGTTTCTGTATCCTGAACCTGCTTACTGTCTACTGTTCGAAACTTCTCACTAATCCATGTACTTTTGTCTAATTTCCTAGTCCTGGAGATTTTTTACCCTTATTGGTTTGCAGACAGATTTCACTTTCTCTACCCTGGCCTAGAGGTACTTAGTTCACTACAAATCAGATGATGATCTGTATCATCGAAAAATCCGCGAAAAACTCGTACATTCCTAACAGATTTCCTGAATTCAAAGTCTGTTAAGATATAGTTAAGATCCATAAGGATCTGGTACCCCTAGCCTCCCATGTGTAGCGGTGAATAGCCTTATGCTTGAAGAATGTATTCGTAACTGCTAAACCCATACTAGCACAGATTTCCAGCAAACGCTTCCCATTCCCATTAGCTTCCATATCTTCCCCACATTTACCTATCACCTTTTCGTATCCTTCAGTTCTATTCTCAACTCTCGCATTGAAATCGCCCATTAGCACTATTCTATCCTTGCTGTTGACCCTGACCACGATGTCACTCAATGCTTCATAAAACTTGTCAACTTCATCCTCATCTGCACCCTCACATGGTGAATACACGGACACAATTCTTGTTCTAATTCCTCCAACTGACAAATCTACCCACATCATTCGTTCATTTACGTGCCTAACAGAAACTATGTTCCGTGCAATGGTATTCCTGATAAAGAGTACTTCCCCAGACTCTGCCCTTCCTTTTCCAACACCCGTCAAGTACACTTTATAATCTCCTATCTCTTCCTCCTTATCTCCCCTTATCCGAATATCACTTACTCCTAGCACATCCAGATGCATCCTCTTTGCTGACTCAGCCAGTTCTACCTTCTTTCTTCCATACGCCCCATTAATATTGATACCTCCCCATCGAATTCCATTTCGTTCGCCAAGTTGTTTCTAAGGAGTCCCTCGCCTGTCAAATGGGAGTGGGACTCCATTACTCCCATACGTCCGAGGCTTGCTTAAAATGTTCTGAGCTCGGTAAATTCATGAAGCAGGATGCTACCCTACTTGCACATAGTCCAAGTGAGGATCTCTCCTCTAACGGGTTATGGACCACCTGTGAGTTGTATAGTTCTAGCCGCCTGAGCACAAGGGGGGCCATGACTCAGACTATGTCCGAGATGCCCACTCCCATTCCATAGCAACTGGTATCCCGACTCTCAGGACAACTTACTAGGCCACTCAGCCGTTGCCCATGGTTCACGAACTAGGACGTGACTACAGTAACCCACAAACATGAACCATACGTAATCATAAAATTCGGCGCGAACACTGGCTCTTGTGGTAGCCATACGTGAGCCAAATTCTATGTTTCCAGCTGTCACATATGTATTCGAAACGTGTAATGTAGTATGTGGGAACCTTACCCAAATTTCTCCCTATTCTAGGATTTTAAGATTATGACTCAATCTAACTCATAAATATAGAAGATGCGGAGAAACCATTAGGCCTTGAAAAGAGGCGACTTATTGTGCAATCCGCGTGTCGATATAACGTACCCTTTAGCAGCTGCTAATCTGTAAATGAGGATCTGCAATGTCGTAAGCATGAAAATACTTTCGTATGTCGATATAAATATATTCAATGAACTCAAATTGTAGCGATCTAAGAGGAGTGTCTGCCATTATAATTCTTTACAAATCGATAGTGACTGTCAGCACTAGGGCGTCTGCTATTGCAATCTATACTCCCCACATCGGCCTTGACTGTCAGTAGGTATGGGGTCCTCCAACTCCTATGCAACTGGCATTAGTAAGGAGGGCCTACCATTGTAATGAATAATTCCCTTCTCGATTTGACTGGCAGAAGGCAACGGCACGGGCAATTTTCTTCAATACTCCCCTACACGATTGTGTCTTTAAGTAGGAAATGGGGCCTGCTATTGTAACGAAAAATCCCCAAATAGAGTGTGATCGCACAGTAGACAAGGGTCCTTCTATTGTAATTTAAACTTCCCAAATCGATTGTAAATGGCAGTAGGCAAGTGAGAATTCCGTTATCTTCACAACTCCGCAACTCGCACCTTACAATGGAAACAAGGTATGGGGACTTCCCCATGCTGTTTCTTGGATAACGCTAAAAGACATGCAATTTAAACACTCTTATTCACCGCGTGTACAGTAATTTACTTCGATATCCGTATAGCCTTCCAATGTAGAATACCGTAGCGGAACACGGGTACATTTTCTGGTCCATAAAAATGAAGTCAGAGTCGAATACACCTCTGAAAATACGCACATGGAGGAGTACAGTGTGACAATAACGTTAACCGGTGAGTGTACCCCGTTCAAAGATTTGGAGGTCAGTACGCGCATGCAACCTTATGCCTCTCCACACAATTACACTTGGACCACCAGAATGATCATGTTCGACAATGTTCCTAGTGCATTAAGTGTTCCCACCTCTCGCCAGATGAGGGTCATCTAGCATCATTACTCAGACTGAATCTGCTCTCATCTGAGAAGAGCACACGACCCCACCCCTCGTCGGTTCAGGCCTGATGCTCTTGGCACTATCGAAAATGGTGCCGCCGATGTGTGGGTGCCAACGGAATGCAACGTAAAGGTCGTCGGGCAAACAAACCACCCCCATGCACTCGCCGTGCCACTGTAGAGCGTGAGATTGGGTTCCTTGCAGTCCTATTGCAGTTTACCCTTGCCTGTTGCATAATGTAGCGGTCATCCGCTGCTGTAGTTGACCGTGGTCGACCGCCTCCACTTCTTCGGTAACAGTGTCTGTGGTTCAGAATGCTCTCCATGCACGTGAAACAAGGCTGTGAGCAATACCAAACTTCTGGGATACACTCGTCACACTTCGTCCTACTTCCAGTTTCCCGATGATTCTTCCCCATGTGAATTCATCCAAATGTTGTCTCCAGGCCATGTTGTAATGAATAACACCTCCACAGTGCACCGTAACAGCTCGCTGATTGACTCACAGTGTCTTGTCCCGTTCCTTCAACTGCCTCGTTTTGTGGAGCCAGACCCATTTGGCGCTATAGGCGCGCTGACCTCACGCCAGATTTCTATGAACGTGTGGGAGACCTCTGGCAACATGTTACCACACTTTCATTCATTTCCGCCGAGTAGGTGATATGTTATGTTGCTTTATCAATCTTGTCGTTAAGTTTTACACAGCTGTGTATTAATTAACCATATTTTCTCGCACACATGTTGCAGTCGCGTTTCTAAATTCGTAAATCTCTTATGCTCCTTTCGGATATAAGAAACACTCCTTTTACGCTTCGGCTAGGCAGCACACCTTGCGCAAAAAGCATATCTGAAGTGTAACGATGTGTGCATTCACTGACAGTACAGCTGTAACGAATTAGATTATGCCTCCGTGAGTTGAAGACTATTGTTTAAATGAATGCCATCTAGGGGGCACGCATCGAGTGTGTAATGTGACCACAGGGCTGAAACCAAATCTCCTCCCTTTAGTTTTTCCCGTTCAATGTCTTGTTATTCTCCTGAACAATTGTTTTCTTTTTACGCTTGAGAGCGCAAATATACAGGGTGGTTGGAAATAACGTGAATCAGGTATATGAGCGTTAGAGTGTTGGTCATTTTGATATATAATTGGAAAAATATAACTAGATCTCTCTTGCCGTTCTCATTTTATCAGCTGCTGAAGTTAGCCAATCGGATCGTTTCGCGGGTGACTTCAGATGGGCTTTGCGAGGTGGTGTTGCTAAATCTGGACGTGGCTTAGGCCTATAACCAGCTTGAGAGCGCCAATAGAAGAAATAAACTACTCCAGGGGAGGGACTTGAAAAAGGACCTCCCTGTTGTTAGGCTAGGCATTGGCTAAGGTGGCATTGGCTGAAATCCACGGTGTGTTAAAATTTGATGCTCATTTTTCGGCAGGGCCTCATTGGCTAATTTGAGAAGCTGATAAAATGTCAACAGCGCGAGATATTAACTTTTTTTTAATTACCGATCAACATGACCAAAGCTCTAACTCTCATATACTCCGTTCGAGTTGTTACCGACCACTCTATATATTTCATTATTCAGAATTCATGACCCTACCGTTTTCTTCACCCGATCTCCTTATTGTTTACCTATTTTGTCGTCTTCCTTTTTCTTCTCCCTCTCGTCTTTTCCTCCGTCTCCTTTTTCTTCTTCCTCCTCTTCCTCCTTCTACCTAGCCGCCAGCTTCTTGGAAAGGTCCGGCGCAATCCAACTGAAAAGCCCACTGCTACACTGGAGTGAAACACTGATAACTTCACGATTGAAAAGGCCTAAAAATATTTCATTCATGTTTAATTTACATGATTGAAGCATTTCGAACACCAATGTCTCTCTGAGGGAGACATGAATAATTGTTTCGAATTCATTTTTATTAACTCACAACTTGCACTGAGGCTAATAAGCCTCATTAAAATGTTTACATGCAATAACATGCACAATTATTTTAATACAAAATTAAAGTGAACTTGCACTAAAGTCTTGTGTGCTAAGACCTCAGCCAAATTGTCGTTCCAGCATCAACTCTCCAAGAAGGCTCAGATGAATGTAAAGAGATTATTTCTAGTTCTTCTTCTCCTTCTTCTTCTTCTTCTTCTTCTTCTTCTTCTTCTGAACCTGGTAGAGATTTTTGGTGTAGGATGAGTGAAATGAAATGGCTTAAGTGCTGGGAGTGTCCGGGGACATGCTTGGCTCGCCAGGTGTAGGTCTTTTGATGTGACTTCCATAGACGACCTGCGCGTCGTGATGAGGATGAAGTGATGATGAAGTCGACACATACACCCAACCCCTGTGCCAGCGAAATTAACCAATGATGGTTAAAATTCCAGACCCTGCCGGGAATCGAACCCGGAACCCCTGTGACCAAAGGCCAGCACGCTAACCATTTAGCCATGGAGCCGGACGTAGGATGAGTGAACCTCAGAGATATGTGCCTTTCTAGAAGTGGAAACGACGTTTCAATTTTTTTTTCAAATTTCTGACAGGGAATCGAATCCATGGTGTTCCAAGTGAACCGCACAATCCTCCACCATCTAATGTAGGCAGCTATTATTATTATTATTATTATTATTATTATTATTATTATTATTATTATTATTATTATTATTATTATTATTATTATTATAAGCCGTTCTACCGTTAGATGGTTAAACCATTTACTTAAAACTAAAATTAAAAATACGTATTAATACACATCGGTGGATTACTTCTAAGACCTTGTGTCTCCCAATGCTCTTCCTATCCATTATTTTCATGAATGGTCACGGATATGCATCCAATCAGAACAATTTTCGTTGGGTTCATTTTCCTGTGAAAAAGTGTAAAGGAAAATTAACCTTAAATGCATTATACTGTACGATTGCGTAAATTCGCCAGGAAACATCGTCCCTGCAATATGCTAAGGTCCATTTTACTTTACACGTTAGCATAGGAAAGTGAACACAACAAAAATATTCTCATGGACTGCATATAAATATGTGACTGGGATGCATGACCAGTCTTAAGGAGAACATTAGGAGGAGTCTATGTGGCTCAGTCGGCAGAGCGCCGGCTTCTCACTGCTGGTCCATGTGAGATTTGTAATGGACAAAAAGGAGATGGGACAGGATTTTCTCCGCATACTCCGGTTTTCCCTTTCATTCCAGCAACACTCTCGAGTATCACTTCATTTCATCTGCCAGTCATTAATCATTGCCCCAGAGAAGTGCAACAGGCCTCTGCAGCCAGCACGATTCCTATCATCGCCACCAGATGGGGGGCTTCATTTATTCCATTCCTGATCCGGTCGAATGACTGGAAACAGACTATGGATTTTCAAAAGCCTCGGCAGACACGAGATTTTGCTGCAACAGAGACCTTACGTACGTTGCGTAGCAGCAGTGATTTCATCCTGGTGACAGAACATTGGATTGTCACATCCCAATACACGTTTTCGGCCGGTTTTTCGTTCATAACTCCCCAACAAAAGTGAAAATTTTAAAATCCAGCTTCAAGGTACAATATTGAAGCCCCTTCCATCTACTTACCTTATCAATTTCGGATCTCTGCGTGCCGTAGATTTGGCTAGGCACAGCGCACAGGCATACAGACTCACATACAAACATTTCCTTTCATTATTACAGATGATGACGATAATAATCATAATAAATATTATTAAATTATTCATAGTCCGCCTCTGTGGTGTAGTGGTTAGTGTGATTAGCTGCCTCCCCAGGAGGCCCGGGTTCGATTCCCGGCTCTGCCACGAAATTTGAAAAGTGGTACGAGGGCTGGAACGGGGTCCACTCAGCCTCTGGAGGTCAACTGAGTATAGGTGGGTTCGATTCTCACCTCAGCCATCCTGGAAGTGGTTTTCCGTGGTTTCCTACTTCTCCTCCAGGCAAATGCCGGGATGGTACCTAACTTAAGGCCACGGCCGCTTCCTTCCCTCTTCCTTGGCTATCCCTTCCAATCTTCCCATCCCCCACCAAGGCCCCTGTTCAGTATAGCAGGTGAGGCCGCCTGGGCGAGGTACTGATCATTCTCCCCAGTTGTATCCCCCGATCCGATGTCTGAAGCTCCAGGACACTGCCCTTGAGGCGGCAGAGGTGGGATCCCTCGCTAAGTCCGAGGGAAAAGCCAACCCTGGACAATAAACAGATTAAGAAAGAAAGAAAGAAATTATTCATATTGTAACGAAATGACCGCACTGCCATTTCTGATATAGGCCTAAACATCTTTTAATTAAAAAAAATTGCATTAAAGGTAATTAAAAATTAATCAAAATAACTCAATTATATTTCACCTCTGTCAATTTGGTCAGTTGGTCCCTAGCAAGCTACTGTGCGCGATTACACATATCCCACTGGGTGGTTGGTTGCAGGAAACTATTTGCGCAGTAGAGGGGTTATTATTATTATTATTATTATTATTATTATTATTATTATTATTATTATTATTATTATTATTATACTTTTAATTTTAATTTTATCATCGTTATAGCCTACTAAGAAGCCCGGTTACACTAATTTAGCTCATGTTTTTATTTTAATTCTTCTCCCAAGTCTCTTCATCCTCTCAGTCAGTTGTTCCCTTGCGTTCTTCTATCAAGTGTTAGTAGTTCTGGTGTTTGTTTCGTCTGCTAATTGGTGATTATAGATTAGTATTCAGAATTTCCATCTATAATGTATACTTTCCCCGGTGATACTGATTTTCCAGGAGGTCTGTTTCAATTTAATTAAGCACCGGGCGAGTTGGCCGTGCGCGTAGAGGCGCGCGGCTGTGAGCTTGTATCCGGGAGATAGTAGGTTCGAATCCCACTATCGGCAGCCCTGAAGATGGTTTTCCGTGGTTTCCCATTTTCACACCAGGCAAATGCTGGGGTTGTACCTTAATTAAGGCCACGGCCGCTTCCTTCCCACTCCTAGGCCTTTCCTATCCCATCGTCGCCATAAGACCTATCTGTGTCGGTGCGACGTAAAACCCCTAGCAAAAAAAAAAAAAATTTAATTAAGCCAGTTCTTGGTTCTTGATGAAAGGCTAAGGTTGAAAATTCTTTCACTCATTCTGTCCTCTCTTATTCTCAGAATATGCCCATAGAATTTCAATCGCGTTGTTCTGTAGGTGGGCTGAGTGGCTCAGACGGTTAAGGCGCTGGCCTTCTGACCCCAACATGGCAGGTTCGATCCTGGCTCAGTCCGGTGGTATTTGAAGGTGCTCGAATACGTCAGCTTCGTGTCGGTAGATTTACTGGTACGTAAAAGAAGTCCTGCGGGACTAAATTCCGGCGCCTAGGCGTTTCCGAAAACCGTAAAAGAGTCGTTAGTGGGACGTAAAACAAATAACATTATTATTATTATGTTCTGTAGGCGAGTGACATTTCTTCGGCATGACAATATATTTCCTGAGATTTCCCTTTCATCCAGATTCCATCTCTACAAATAGGGCCGAAGATTTTCCGTAGAATTTTCTTTCCCTGTTTTTCTATGTCTTTGATTAATGTTCTACCATCCATGATTAAGGTTTCCGATGCATGTAATTCTTCGGGTTTGATTACTGTTTTATCACGATTTACTTTTTTCTTTTATAAATATTTTTTGTTGTATGAATTGCAGGTGATTCCGTAGGCTTTTTCTAATTGAGAGATTCTGCCTTTATTTGCCTTAACATTTAACCCGGTGGGTTGAATGATTTCTTCTAGGTATTTAAATGTGTTTACTTAATTGTCCGACTCGTTGGCTGAATAGTCAGCGTACTGTCCTTCGATTCAGAGGGTTCCGGGTTCGATTCGCGGCCGGGTCGGGAATTTTAACCTTAATTGGTTTATTCCAATGGATCGGGGGCTGGGTGTATGTCGTGTATTCAGCATTAGAAATCACCCTAGGTAGGGCCCTCATCTTCACAGACATGCAGGTCGCATAACAGGCCATCTACGAGAAAAAGACCCGCACCAGGCCTATCCGGAGGCTATATGCCATTATTATTATTATCATTATTATTATTAAATTAACATGCTACATTAAATACTTCTACAAGCAACGGTCTACGCAGTACGGGTCATGTAGCCGTAGGCTAAGCTTGTATTTCAGATATGGTAGTTTCGAACATAACGAGCCCTAAGTCCTATGAAGTGAAAGCCATCAGGTTAGCCATTCACCTAAGGAGTCTGCCGGTCGTAAAACCATTATTATTATTATTATTATTATTATTATTATTATTATTATTATTATTATGCCACCGGTAAAGCTATGTGTATTAGTGGGACGATAAACCGCTTATAATAGAAAGTCGATTTAGCTGGTAAAAGAGCCAACTTCTTCGAGGTATCCGTCAATTCCGCCACCACTAGTGTGAAACTTAACATTGCCGATATTTCAAGAACGCAGTTTACGAAGTTTAGCCTATGATGAACTGGAGGAAAAGTTAACTCTCGTTTTAAAGACGAACATTTCATCTCCTGGCCATTCTCTGGGGCGGAGAATTGTTCTGACGAGTGTTACGTGTACCTCGTGTCTTCCACCATTACACTCAGACGTGCGCATGTCATACGTAACCGAATCTGCTTCCACGCAAGTCCACAGCGCCCTCGCCCCACTGCCTCCAATCCAAATCCTTAAAAACACCATCCCCTCTCAACTTTCTCGTTTTCCCCTCGACTGATATACCTTGGGGACAGATTAAGCCAGTGTTTCTAAAGAAGCAGTCCATTATTAACTACCCGGCCGAGCGACCACCCACCATTACCGCCCCTGCAACAACCCAATCATCTGATCTCGAAACAACACTATACACTTACCGATCAGAATATAGTCACGTCTGATCGCTAGTAGAGTATGTGGTAATCTGTCGCATTTGAACACCATGTATTGGTCATTGTGAATTGGCATACATGAGCTCTCTTTATCAAACAATACTATGAATAATTCTGTTATTTCCTTATTGTCAAAAGAGTGAGATGACTGCGCGATTCAGATCGGATAGCGGCTAGCTTGATGTCTGTAAATGGTGGGTTCGACTCCCACTATCGGCAACCTGAAGGTGATTTTATGTGGTTACTTATTTTCACACCAGACAAGTGCTACGGTAGTACCTACATTAATCGGGCCATTCAGACACTGGCCACACATATCGTCGCTGTTCGGGCAAAACCTTGTATCTTCCAATGCTCTTCCTATTCATTATCTTCCTTAAGACCGGTCACGGTCCGGCCCCGCGGTGTAGGGAGCAACGCGTCCACCTGCCACCAGGCGGCTCCAGGTTCGATTCCCGTCTGGGTCAGGGGTTTTTAATTGTAAATTATTAATATCCCTGGCCTAGGCACTGGGTGCTTGTGTCGTCCTTTAACGTTATTTCCCTCATATTCAGCACTCTACACTTCCTCCATTCCAATTCACGCGGGTTCATATCACCTGGTGCAAGTAGGGGCAAAAGATCTCTATAGGTCGACGCCCCGAATAAATACCATTAAAAAATAAAGACTGGTCACTCCCCCCCCCCCCCCCAGTAACATATGGATATGCAGCCCAACAGAACAATTTTCTTCGTGTTCATTTTCCTACGTTAATGTGTAAAGGAAAGTGAATTAGGAGTCCATAAATTCGTCATGCACACAACATCCCTACAATACGGTATGGTAAGGAGGAAAATAAAGGAAATAAAACCTTACCGTACGCTGTAGGAATGTAAGTTTGCACAACGTATTTACGAACTCCTACAATATAATATATTTAAGGTTCATTTTACTTTACGCACCAGCATAGGAAAATGAACGCAATGAAAATTGTACTGATGGACTGCATATCCATATGTAGCTGGGGGGCGTGACCAGTCTTAAAGAGGATAATGGATAGGATGAGTATTGGGAGATATCGATGGCTTACTTCTAAAACCTCGTATGTCCCAATGCTGTTCCTACCCTTCTATTCCTTATACTCCTAAGGTATAATGCATTCAAGATTAATTTTCCTTTACACATTAACATAGGAAAATGAACACAAAGAAAATTGTTCTGTTGGGATGCATATCCGTATAGTGTCGGGACGGGTAACCTTCCTTAATGAAAATAATGGATAGGAAAAGCATTGAGAGATACGAGGTTTTAGAAGTAAGCCATCGATATGAGATTTTCCTGTGACAATCACAATCACCCAGTTCTATCAATAACAGACGTGGCCTCTTGAAATCTGAAACTTATGTAAGTATTTAGGAGTTGCCTCCACTTAAAGCGATCTTGAGTGATATTTTGCCAATTAACGGATGTCCTTGTCCCAGCGATCTGGTGGCTTCCTCGCGGTCTCAGTTTATCTCTTGGGCTCCATTCGAGAACAACCTTGGTCCATCTGTCATCCTTTCTTCAGGCCACATGTCCTGCCCATTTCCACTTCAAGGTTGAAATTCTCGTTTTTGATGTCAACGACATTTGTGACTGCTCTTAAGTCATGGGCCCAATTTCTATCTCTTCGGATAAACCCAAGCATATACCTCTCCATTCCTCTCTGGGCAGTTCTTAGTTTCCGGTTAGTGAAATTCATTGTCCAGGTCTCACAGATATAGGACATGAGGGGGAGAATGAACTAGCTTCTTTAGGTTTACTGGCATGTTGGATCTGAAGATCGTTGAATATCGTCCAATGCCTGCCATCCTAATTTGATTCTTCGGAAAATTTCTTGACTTATATATCCTTTCATGTTGATTTGTTGGCCAAGGTAGGTGTATTCACCAACATTTTCAATAGTTATTCTTTCTATCACTAAATTTTCTGAAGTTCCCCATTTGTTATGCACGACCTTTGTCTTGGGCAGATTAATCTTGAGGCCTACTTGCTGACAAACTAGTACAATATCGCGTACTTGTGATTGCAGTTCTTCCATATCGTTAGCCAACAATACTATATCGTCCGCAAATCTTAAGTTATTCAGCCTCCTCCCATTGATTCTGATGCCTCGATCTTTCCAGTGAATTTTGGACATTGCCATTTCCAAAACTGCAGAGAAGAGCTTTGGTGAGATAGAGTCACCTTGTTTTACACCACGTTGAATCAGAAAATCTTCAGTTGTTTCACTGACGCTAAGAAAGGCAGAAGATGATTCGTATGTGTCCTTAAGTATGTTGATGTAGGCTGCTTCTAGTCCCTGTTCAGCTAATGCCAACAGGACGGATGAGTGCTTAACAGAATTAAATGCCCTTTCGAAATCAATAAGTGCTAAGCAAAAGGGCAGTTGGTATTCATCATTCGGCTGATTATTTCCCGTAGAGCAAGTATGTGGTCAATAGTACTAAAACCTGTAACAGCGACGATATGTCTAGATCAGGATCATATTACTTTCAGCGTTAATATGTCCCGCAGGACAGTCCATACCAGTAGCCTACCACACGTTGGCGTATAATTCGTTGTTTCTGTTTCAACAACTGATTCCACTTTCTTCAGCTTACCCCAGTAATTTTCGGCGTCGCTGGAGCCACCCAGGCTAATTTTCGTTTCGGCAGGGGGTTTAAGGCCGGGCGCCGTTCCTGAAGCGACGTGATTCTTCAGATAAAATCTCAACACAGGATCGACCGAGAATAGAACCTCATTTCTTTGGTTGGGAAACCAATAGCTAAACTAGTGATCTAACCAGCCCCCTTCCCAGCCCCCCCCCCCCTCGCTGTTTAAACTGGTTAATCTTAAAAGAACTGCAGCATTTGGTAATGAAATGTTGATATGTATCAGTCCGTATAAAGGGATGCAATCTGTTTCAGAATGTAATAAAGCAGGAAGCCTCTACTCAATTTCCTATCACGTCAAAACAAAGTGTCCTGTCGCCCGATATTCTGGAGTGGGCGCTATACTAACTGCACGGCCAACGACTTGAAAGGATTAAAATCACGGTACTTCTCTTTTAAGTCCGAGATCATTCAGTTTATTTGATAATGTTGCTATCAGGATACGTCATTTAATGCTCATTTGTGCCAACATTTACATTTTAGTTTCCCTCGGTGCGTAAAGGAAGGTGTAAAGGAAAATTAACTTTACCGTACCGTACTGCAGGAATGTACGTTTGCATAACGTATTTACGTACTCATACAGTATAATATATTTAATATTCATTTTCTTTTACACATACGCGTAGGGTAGCGAACACAACGAACGTTGTTCTGATGGACTGCATATTGATGGCTTACTTCTAAAACCTCGTTTCCCCCCATGCTCTTCCTACCCATTATATTCCTTAAGACTGGTCACGCCTCCCATACACATACGGATATGCAGTCCATGACAACAATTTTCGTTGTGTTCGATTTCCTATGCTAGTGTGTAAAGGAAAATGGACTTGTCCATGCCCGATTGTAGAAATATTGTTTGCCTGGTGAATTTACGCACTTCTACAGTATAATGTATTTAAGAAATTTTCCTTTACACTTTAGCACACGAAAATTAACACGAAGAAAATTGTTCTGAGGGGATGCATATCCGTAAGTGGCTGTCCTAGATGGCTCTTTATTTAGGGAGGGAATATCAAATAAAGACAACAGATTGACAATTTTTGACATAATTGCAGCAATCTATATGAAAACAACACAATGAACGTTGTTCTGGTGGATTTCATATTGATGGCTTACTTCTAAAACCTCGTATCTCCCGTAACTCCATCGGTGAACTGGCATGTGGTTCATCTATATATATAAAGTAGCTTGTCCTGACTGACTGACTGACTGACTGACTGATTCATCATCGCCGAGCCAAAACTACTGGACATAAAGGAATGAAATTTTGGAGATATATTCATATTAAGATGTAGGTGCTCGCTAAGAGAGGATTTTTGGATATTCCGTCGTTAAGGGGGTGAAAAGGGGGGTGAAATTTTAAAATTCGTGTGTCTATATCTCAAAACTTTAAAAGTTTACAGATGTGAAAATTTGTATTTAGAATCTCCTTTAAAAATAAGGAAACACGTATTTTTTTGTTTTGAGACAATCCCAATAGGAGGGGTTAAAAAGGGTGAAAAAGGGGTTGAATGCCTTTAATCAGGATACCGGTACTTATATCTCAGAAAATTAAGATATTACAGACCTCAAAATTGGTACTTTTGATCGCTTTCAAAAATAAAGAAACACGTATTTTTTTGTTTTTGGAAAATCCAATTAATGCGAGGGTGAAAAGGGGGGTGAATTTTTAAAGTGAGTGCATCTATATCTCAAAAGTTTCTAAGTTTAGAGATGTAAAAATAGGTATTTAGAATCTTCATTAAAAATAAAGGAACACGTATTTTTTTGTTTTCGGAAAATCCCAACAGGAGGGGTGAAAAGGGGTGAAAAAGGGGTTGAATGCCTTTAAAGAGAATACTTATATCTTAGAAACTGAAGACATTACAGACCTGAAAATTGGTGTTTGGGATCTCCTTTAAAAATAAAGAAACGCGTATTTTTTTGTTTTTAGAAAATCCAATTAATGGTGGGGGTAAAAGGGGGGTGATTTTTTTTTATGAGTGTATCCATACATCAAAAATTTTTAAGTTTATAGATGTAAAAATTGGTATTTAGAATGTCCTTTAAAAATAAAGAAACACGTATATTTTGTTTTCGGAAAATCCTAATACGAAGTGTGGAAAAGGGTGAAAAACAGGTTGAATGCCTCTAATGTGGCTACTTACATTTCAGAACCTGAAGATATCACAGACCTGAAAACTGGTATTTGGGATCTACTTTAAAAATAAAGAAACAGGTATTTTTTCGTTTTGGGAAAATCCAAATAATGGGGGGTGGAAAGGGGGACGAAGTTTTTAAAATGAGTGTATCTATATCTCAAAACTTCTAAAGTTTATAGATGTAATAATTTGTATTTAGAATCTCCTTTAAAAATAAACAAACATGTACTTTTGTTTTCGGAAATACCACTTGGGTGTAGGGGGTAGTTAATAATGACTGAAAATGGTGTTGAATTCTTTTAATTAGGCTACTGATATCTCAAAAATGAAGATGTTACAAACGTGAAATGTGATATTTGGAATCTGCTTTAAAAGTAAAGAAACACGTATTCCCGGAAAATCCAATGAAGGGGGGGGGGGGGTTAAAGAATAGAAAAATTAATTGACTTATTTGTATGAGAATACATAAGCTAATAAAAACTAAAGTTGTTACAGACGTGAAAATTGGTATTTGGATCTCCTTTAAAAACAAAGGAAAACGCTTTTTGGGGGGGGGAAACCATCTTGGGGTGGGGGGGGGAGTGAAAAGGAGTTGAATTCCTTTCGTGAGGACACTTAAATCTAAAACTGAAGAAGTTAGAGTCGTGATATTTGGTATTTAGAAGACCCTTTACTAGAAAAGAAACAAGTAATTTTTGCCGGAAAATTCACTTAGGCGGGAGGGGGAGGAGTTTGAAAGGAAGTGAAGAAGTGAATTATTTTTATGGGTACACTTATATCTCAAAACTGAAGGTAATAGACGTGACCACATTGGTGTTTGGAATCTCCTTTAAACATAAAGAAGCACGCCATCTTTTCATTCTTTTTTGGGGGGTAAATAAACTTAACGGCGGTGGGTTGTAAAAGGAGGGGAGACCAATTGATTTTACTGTTCGCAATGTACTTACAAGGAGCCTCCGTTGCTCAGGCGGCAGCGCACCGGGCTCTCACAGCTGGGTTCCGTGGTTTAAATCCCGGTCACTCCATGTGACTTTCGTGCTGGACAAAAAGGAGGCGGGACAGGTTTTTCTCCGGATACTCCGGTTTTCCCTGTCATCATTCATTCCAGCAACACTGTCCAATATCAATTCATTTCATTTGTCATTTATTAATCATTGCCCCAGAGAAGTGCGACAGGCTTCGGCAGCCGGAACAATTCCTATTGTCGCCGCTAGACGGGGGCTTTATTCATTCCATTCCTGACCCTGTCGAATGACTGGAAACAGTCTGCAGATTTTCGATGTACTTATTCTGATCATAAACCGATCATTTTTAATCTCTCCTGGGGTTCGTTTTCAACAGGCATCTTTTCCTTCGGAGAACGTTCTTAGATTACAGAAGATTCTCCTGGCATATAAATAAAAATTTAAACACATTTGAAATAAACGATAGGAATGAGATTGACCGTCAAATTGTTCACCTCTATAATAAGGTCAATAATGCACGGAAGTATGTCATTCGTATCGCCAGAAATCCCGCACACTTGCCTACGCGCGACGATGGTGCTGGTCACATTGTCAAAAATGACAATGGCAGCAGATGTAATTTACCGCCAAGTAGCTGTTTTGCATCTTGCTGTGGGGTCCAGAACATATAATAATAATAATAATAATAATAATAATAATAATAATAATAATAATAATAATAATAATAATAATAATAATAATAATAATAATAATAATATAATAATAATAATAATAATAATAATAATAATAATTTTTCTGGACCGTCGTCAAATGTGCGGATCCCGCTGGAAACGGGTCCTGGACGGGTAATGACTAAGAATACAGTCCGGCCGCGGGTTCAGTACCGCCAAGGCACCCAAGAAGACACCACGCCGGTTCTCCTGAAGGATTTGATCCATATTAAAAATGCTTATAGGAAAAGATGGCAAAGATTTAGGGACCCAACTGACCGGGTGGAATACTTGGACCTAGCCCGGGAAGTACGAAATCGATTGCTGGAGAGAAAGATTGAAAAATGGGAGGAAACTTGCCGTAATGTATTAGAAAACGAGTCTGACCGCGAATTTTGGCGGATTCTCGCAGTAAACGAGTCAGATCGCGAATTTCGGCGGATTATATATCTACAACAATAAGCATTCAATTATAAATTTCAGTATAATACCGTAGCGAAGCACGGGTATCTTGCTAGTATATCAATATGAAGAGGCTAGCAGAAGACCGTCAGATGTGACTACAGAGACAAGTCATTGCCTTTTGTAAATGATGATAGATGATATGAAAACATTCATCAGATGGTCCATTTAATCTGTATCTAGAAGGTAATAAAATTCTGAATTCCACACACGTGTGGAACATTTTAAAACAACTTTTTTCTATGCAGAGACACTTTATACAGTGAGTTTTATATCTTTTTCTAAGGCTGTCAGCTGCTGGTAACCACAGCAACTGAAAAACTCTTTGCGAGATACGCACGATCGTTGCAGTCTTCATTGATGCTGCATAGGAGGTTCGTTATCGCGATAGATTTTTAAAGCCAACCCGCACGATCTTTCGGGTCAGGTGTTATAGGGATTGTAACATAAAAATGAAACGCATACAATTCTTGAGATGTAGGAATTCACAATGAACGACGCAAACGTAAGTATTAGTCAGTTTTAACTTATATCGATAGCTGATAGCTGATTTAAAATGGCTGCCTGTGGCCAGATAACCAAATATATTCTTTTGTACACTCATTAACAAAAACTAGTTTCTGTATTTACTTTTTACATTTCGCTTGACATCACTTAGCGAAAAAGTCACCGCTATTCCTATTGTCTCAACTTTGGTTGCAAGATGATAATAATAATAACAACGATATTCATGTTACTCCGACAACTCTGCGTCTCGGAACACCATCAAAAGTAGTTAGTGCGACGTAAAACCAATGACATGATTATTATTATTACCATCTTGAAAATGAAGTTGAGACAGTATGATTAGGAATGGTGATTTTTTCGCAGCAGTGATGCCAAGCGAAATATTTATGCACATAATCAATTTAATTAATATGAAATTGACCCCCATGCGATATCTTTCAACATTGTATCGTTGTATGACCTGCTCTTTATATACGCATGAATGAGTCTGATGCAACCAGGATTACATCCAACGACGCCATGAGAAGTGCGATCTAATTGACTGATTTCTAATGCTCCGTATGAACTTCAGCGCAGAATTTTGGACTTTACAAGCTTCTACGTTAAAGTTTAACAAAACGTTTACATTCATGTTAACGTGATCAAGTGTGAACGGTTCCATTATATTACAATATGACATCTAGAGTTTTGGTTTACGTTACGTTTGCGTTTTATTGAGAATAGGGCCCAAAACGAAACTGGGTAACTGTCATGCAGGAACTCTAAATAGCGTTAGACCAAATGACTGGTCACGAGAGCAGACGCAATAAGACGTTCGTACATTTGAATTGAGCACCTTTTAGAAGGTCACCTGTGATGTAAACCCTGAGCTGTGCATTGGAAGAAGATTGCAGATTTAATCTTCAGATGTCTCTGCTGTCGACTTATGTACCCCCTCTGGTGGGAAGACAGACAATTAATTTTCAAAGAAAGTTTTAGTTTGTAAGTTTGTAAAACTGAAGTGTTTGTAGATTATTTTTTTGTGTGCTAAGGTTACTAGCACTTCTATCACTTCCTTCTTCCTGAACTTTTTAGTCAATCAGAAATTTTGGTGTATATATTTTATAGCCAATCAAAATTGGGGGTGTGTACAGGCCATCGGCCTAGAGAGTTCTGGAACTTTCCCCTCTGCTATAAAAGCTGGGAGCATTAGGGCCATGTTGTTCTCTTCTTTGCTCCAGTCTATAGTGCATATGTTAGTGGAGGCAGGGATAAGCCTAGCCCGCCGTCGGAAGGCCACCAGCTCATGGTAATGGCAGACAACTTTTAAATATGTGATAGCTCCAGAAAGCTGATTTGAGGGGAAGGTTTCAAATTTCTTTCTTAACGTAAATTTCTAAAGTTTAACATCACCGTTTGAATGTAAATTTTCAAGTAAGTCTAAGGACCCTTATTCTAATCCCTGCTGGGAAAGATTTAACTTAGGGAATAAATAGTGTTCACCCTCTTTTAATTCCCATTCAACTTAATATGGGAGTGGCTGTTTTTCTAAATTCCTAAATTGTAAACACTATTTTTGAAACTTCCATTTAGTTACCCCTTGTAGTATAGGCTTAGCTTGTGTAATTTCGGGCCATAAGCCCATATAGGAACTTGGTGTTTTTTTCAAGTGTATGTCAAAAGGAGGACAAATGCTTTGCCTCCTAGCATTTTCTTCATGGCCGATTTTCTTAAAACTTTTCTTTGTATACATGTAGGACATTTAGTATGGGTACTTATTGCCCCTGTTTGATTTCGAACCTGGCTCAGTCCGGTGGTATTTGAAGGTGCTCAAATACGTCAGCCTCGTGTCGGTAGATTTATTGGCACGTAAAAGAACTCCTGTGGGACTAAATTCCGGCACCTCGGCGTCTCCGAAAACCGTAAAATAGTAGTTAGTGGGACGTAAAACAAATAACATTATTATTAGACAGAAAAAAACAGTTTTAAAAGTGATCTAATGTAAACTTTGGATTAGAAACTTGTGCCTTTGAGAGGCCTGACTGTAGTAAATTTTGGAGCTCAGTATCCTACATTATAAACTGAGTGGAGCAAAGGTGCCCTTTGAAATAGTGTAACTTTGGGGCTACAAGCCCATTTTGAAAATTACTGTAACTAAATTTCGACCTTAAATCAATGTTGTGATCAGATCTGACGAGCTCACCATTTGTCTATTCAACTGTTATTTGTTGTAGTTCATTAGAGTTTAAAATCTGAATAAAAAAAGGAAAGAAATAAAATTTCAAATTTTAGTGTTTCAAATTATACTCTCATCTTTTCTCTGTCCACCCATTCAAGCCCGCACCTTCTTACAACACTGCGTTCTACAGAATCCCCGGAACAATTATTTAGTATTATTATTTTTAATTTTAGTTTCGGCCTTCTATGGACCACGTTTGACAATTTTTGTAGTACTTTTAGTCCTCTCTGCCTTCACTCTATGCCAGTGCCTTTTCATTCTTTCTTTTACTTCCTTTTTCTGCTCTTCTGTATAGGACCTCCCTTTTCTCACTATCGTTTCCCCAGTCTCCTGGAAACCGCGGAACTTTTCTCCGAGTTCTATCTTCGTCCCCGCTGTCTTCCTTTTTCTGATGAATTAAAACATTATCTTCGTTAGTATATTATTGTCCATCCTCAACAAGTGTCCACAGAACTGTAACCTTCTCTTCTACATCAGTTTAACTACTCCTTCTGTTTGTTTATACAATTACAGTATTTGTTAGAACTTAGTCTTCTCTCCCCAATGCATTTATTTTTGTTTTGTTTTTCATTTTGGCCCATAATATTTCTTAGCAGTTTTCTTTCCATTTTTCCGGATATACTCAAGTCCACTTTTTCCAATCATGTCCAATGTTTCCACCGCATACAGGCACTGAAGTTTAACAACGGCGTCTTTTTTGTTGTAGGTATTCCTCGTCAGTTGAAATGTCCGACTCGTTGGCTGAATGGCCAGCGTACTGGCCTTCGATTCAGAGGGTCCCGAGTTCGATTCACGGACGGGTCGGAGATTTTAATCGCTTCTGATCAATTATTCTCGCTCGGAGACTGGGTGTATGTGTCCGTCCCAACACTCCCCTCATCATACTCAGACAACATACCATACTACCAGGTGAGTTGGCCGTGCGGTTAGGGTCGCGCAGCTGTGAGCTTGCATTCGGGGAATAGTGGGGTCAAACCCCACTGTCGGCAGCCCTGAAGATAGTTTTCCGTGGTTTCCCATGTTCACACCAGGAAAATGCACCAGGCAAGTGCCAGATCATGCCAGTTCATACTAATGCTAGCCCCGTGTCTGGTTGGATGAGTATCGTTTGGTGTCATCGTGAAAAATTAAGACAATCATTCAAGTAACTCAGATCGTTTTCAACAACATTTTCACATGTTGGTGAACCGTATGCACGCAGAAATCGGATGACACTAGGAATTTTAATGACTGACTGCCATCTTGCAAATGTCCGGTTGAGAGCTTCAGACAGTTAAGGCGCCGGATTTCTGAACCCAAATTAGCAGGTTTGATCCTGACTCAGTCCGGTGGTATTTGAATGTACCCAAATACATTTCTTTAGAACCTATGTATCCTCTCCCTGCTGTACTTCGACTGATAGAATTCTATTTGTGGACAGGAGTTATTTTAGTTTCGATTTGAACTTCCTGTAATAATAAATTACTGTGAATTTTTAATTAGTGCTTTACTTATTTGTTTAATTTAATTTGTTCGTATTTTTGAACGACCGCCGGGTTGATTGCTTCAGACGGTTGAGGCGCTGGCGTTCTGAACTGAAGTTAGAAGGTTCGATTCTGGTCCAGTGTGATGGAATTTGAAGGTGCTCAAACCATCATCCCTGTGTTGGTAGATATATCAGCAACTAGAAGAACTTCCACGGAACAAAATTCCAGCACTTTTGTGTCTCCTAAAACCGTAAAATTAGTTAGTGGTACGTATTATTATTATTATTATTATTATTATTATTATTATTATTATTATTATTATTATTATTATTATTATTATTATTATTATTATTAGTATTATTGCCGCCTTAAATTGAAGTTCAATTAGTATGATTAGGGTGGGAGGTTTTTTCGCAATAGTGATGTCAAGCGAAATGTTTATCTACATAATCAGTTATTATATTATTATATTATTATAAGAGACCAGTTCCCGAGATTTCTGCACCATTATTACAATGTTATACTTTTATCTTTTTGGTGTAAAATTGTCTTTACGTGGTACAGGCCCTTAAGCGCCTATATAGATTGTGTCCATAGGAATTTGGCATTCCTAACTCTTTACACCAAGATTAACAGGCTACAGTAGCCGGAGGAATCTATTCTTGTTAATAATGATTTAATTATGCTCTTATTGTATTCAAACTGTGTTAACAAAAATAATTTTATTAATTAATTGGTGACTGGAGTTAACTGAAACAAAATTATTTCCTTCCTTATAACAGTAATTAAAATACAAAAACACCAAACAGTGTGACTATTTTGTTTTTGTTGTTGCGGTAGATTGTAAGTTAAAGAAAGGAAGTACCTGACGGGACACAACATACACGGACAGAAAGGTCTAGTCATAAACAGACTCCTCCGGGTCTTTCATACCGCGTTGCTGTATGCTATTCTGCTTCACAGAAACGCTTAGCGGTTGGCCTATATAGCCGTGCGTCAGACTGCTTTATTTAACCTATCGTCTTCACACTCTGTCAAACAGGGCTCTATTCACTACCTCTGATGTGTAGCCCGCCCCAACTATCACAACAGATTGGATTAAGAACTGCCTTCTCTAATAGAGTGGCAGAAACTTAATTCCGAATATATTTCGAAGCCATCTCTTGTTTTAAAGATTTGTCAATTTTAATATTATTATAATTTTTAGAGAGGGTAGTACTGAGTAGGATGTATGTATGTTTAGTCATCAGCCCGAAGGCTGGTTGGATCCTCAACAGTTCCACCATGAGCTGTCATAGATGGCCTAGGCATCACTGAAGAGGCGTACTAGGGAAATGAGGAGTGAGGTAGTTTCCCGTTGCTTTCCTCACCGAGCCAGAAGTTGCTATTACATATCAGTCTGCCAAGCCCACTGAAATGCATGCACTAACCGACTCTATGAGCAACAATTTCACACCATTCATAGCAGGGACTGGCTGCATATGGAATGGCATTACTAGCATCGCTCATACCTTAGTCACTTTCATATTGTCAAAGCCAAGGATAGTACTGAGTAGGATAGTGTGCTTACATTTATGGCCGACCACCTTTGTTACTGGGCTGAAATTGGTACTCATTTTTATTGGAGTCTGACTAAATCTCAGGGTTATATGTCAACCCAGGTGGAAAGCGAATACGCTAAAACACCCAGCCAATGTATTCAGATCTGACAAAATAAGCTACATTTATTTTCGCGCAACATTTCGTTCCTAATGATAATATGAACATTGGCAACACTTTGTTACTCTCTTCTACCCTAACTACACGTAGTGCTGAGGTCAAAGGTTGTGTTGGATACTCCTGCTATAAGACGAGTAGATTATCGGGACAAGCAATAGAGGACAGTGTGCTACGTTGCCAGGTTTAAAGGAAATCTTTTCAAACTATTTATTATTTTTACGATACTGAACTGCCATATTCTGTAATAAGGAGCTGTATAAAATAGCAGTTACGGTCCGACTCGTTGGCTGAATGGTCAGCGTACTGGCCTTCGGTTCAGAGGGTCCCGGGTTCGATTCCCGGCCGGGTCGGGGATTTTAATCGCTTCTGATTAATTCTTCTGGCTCGGGGACTGGGTGTATATGTCCGTCCCAACACTCTCCTCATCATATTCAGACAACACACTACACTACCAACCACCACAGAAACACGCAATAGTGCTTACATCCCTCCATAGAGGGTTGGCGTCAGGAAGGGCATCCGGCCGTAAAAACAGGGCCAAATCCATATGTGCGACGCAGTTCGCACCCGCGACCCCACAGGTGTGGGAAAAAGCGGCAGGAAAAGAAGAAGAATAAAATAGCAGTTACGAACACAGGAAATTTTGCGATAAGTTCATACTTTTTCGTGCAAAAGGAATCCGCCGACTTATCCAGATGTGAACATTTTCGCTAGTGTGCTATAAGCGAGAATATGACAAAGCTCTTCCTATCCATTATTTCCCTTAAAATTGGTCACGCCTCCCAGCCCCATATGGATATGCAGTCCATCAGAACAATTTTTGTGAGTTCACTTCCTATGCCCGTGTGTAAAGGAAAATGAAGCTTAAATACACCATACTCTAGGAATGGCTAAATATCATGCAAGCACACATTCCTACAGTACGGTACAGTAAGGTTCATTTTCCTTTGCACACGCCCATAGCCAAACAAATTGAACGAAAATTGTTCTGATGGACTGTATATCCATGTGTGGCTGGGATGCGTGACAAGTCTCAAGGAAAATAATGGATAATAAGAGCATTGTCACATTCGCGGTTTCGGCACAGCAGCGACGATATGTCATGGCCTCCTGATGAAGAATCGAACACACGTCATTCCGACTGAACCAAACGCAAGTAGAACAATTCCATCAGTGAGGGACGCCTCCTAGATTTTATTTCCTCACCAGAATTTATTTGGGAAATATACACTCATATAAATGTGGCAATTTTTTAGATAGTTACTTCTACCCACGTTATGAAGATTGAGCTATACGTAGATCTTTGATCCTAACAAGTAAGTGTCTGTCAGATGTTTCTGTCATGCTATAGAACGCCGATTTCCTTTCATGTGCATCCCTCACCCAACCCCTGTGACCTGGCTTACTATTACAACCAGATTAGGGTCCATTGTAGGGGTGGGGTAGGAGGCATCCCCTAATGGTCGGGGATGGTGCCCGAGGGGACAACATGTGGAAATCAAAATAGGACGGAAGGGCTTCTAATTAACGAGTCGGGCCCCCAAAAGCAACACTTCTCTATAGAGTGATTGGCGTTGAGTTCTATCTTTCCATCAGACATCTCCATTATGAAGCCTGCGGCCGACCAGGGCCAGCAAGGAAATAATTGCAGCCCAGTGAAAAAATGTTGGAGTGAACGGAAATTTGCAACCGGATAATGAGACGCGACTTGTGTGCTAGCAGGCGTATCAACTGCGTGATAAAAGAACTACGTTAATGTTGCTACACTCAAGTGGAAAGGAATGAATGTTTTAGGAAAGAGACCTTGAGTTTACTAATTACTACAAATGAAAGCTGTGATAAGGGGAGAAAGTGTACGAGTCCCTGCTTGTCAGTGTACCACAGTGGAAAGGGCCGGCGAGGATAAAGTATGCTTTGAATCTTCTTCTACCACTACTACTACTACTACTACTACTACTACTACTACTACTACTACTACTACTACACTTAAGTGCGGCCAGTATCCAGTATTCGGGAGATAGTGGGTTCGAACCCCACTGTCGGCAGCCCTGAAGATGGTTTTCCGTGGTTTCCCATTTTCACACCAGGCAAATGCGGGGGCTGTGCCTTAATTAAGGCCACGGCCGCTTCCTTCCCAGTCCTAGCCCTTTCCTGCCCCATCGTCGCCATAAGACCTATCTGTGTCGGTGCGACGTAAAGGCAATAGCAAAAAAATACTACTATTACTACTACTACTACTACTACTACCACCACTACTACAATTGTATTAACTTAGTACAACATAACGGCACCACTGAGGGCTGTTTAAACGAAAGAAAATTGGATCATGGATTTACTGTCAAGATAATAATAATAATAATAATAATAATAATAATAATAATAATAATAATAATAATAATAATCATAATAATAATAATAATAATTGTACCGGGCGGTACACCTCCGCGCCGCTAATTCAAACTTTGCGCCAGTTGAAACTCCTCTGCTGGAGGAAGTCTGAACTTTATCTACCGTATTAATTTTTAAGTTTCTCAGAAGATGTCACTACTTGGAAATTTTGAAGTTTCTGAACTGGGTCGTTTTCGACGTATTTTTGTTTAGTAAGAAGTGTGAACATTCTCTTCTAGAGGACAGTACTGAAGGACTACAATGGTGCACCCTAGTGCGAAGTGAAAGAACTATGTTTTTGGAGAAATTTTGAATTCATAAGTTTGTTCTTTGTTAAATTTCTTTCAGTCATTGTTTAAGTTGGCTGTATAACCCTTTCTTTCCCCTGGTTTTGAATTTAGCCAATCCCGAATTTCTTTAATTAATTTCTGACCAATCTGGTGTATCTTCTCCAACTTGAATATCTTGCTTAACCCTAGCCAATAAAGTTTTTGTGGGCGGGTGTTCTCATTCCTGAAACGCCTCGAACTTTCCACGAGAGTATATAAACTGCTGATTTTCGGGTCTCTGCGCCACTTCAGTACCAACTTTCAAAGTGTAAAGTACATAGCAGGGGGCGGGAAGCGCCTCTTTCTTCGGGCAGCAGTTCAACAACAAGGTAATGGCCGTTTAATAACTTCTTTTCTTGCTAGCTCAGCAGTTTAACTCTCGGGGCGGGTCCGAAGCGTTTCCACCATGTAACCTTTCCCTAAAATGTAAAGACTCTTAGCATCTATTTTCTTTTAAAGCTACATATTGGGATAGAGAGTGCTTAACCCTCTCAAGCTCCCACTCATATTGCTTTGAGGTGAACTTATTTTCTCAACCGTTTCTTCCAGTCTAGCGTAATGTAAATTGTCTTCTCATGTAAGTCACCTCTTTAGTATGGGATTAGCCCTTGCATTAACGGCCTAGTGCCAAGTAGGTTTTAAACAAAATGTATTAGGAGTGCAGCTTCGCCTCCTTTCAAATTGGTATTGTTGAGGCCATGTAATATTTCTATTTCTCTACTTGATAGGCCTCAGTAGGTTGGGTATTTTTACCCCTGTTTTCATGTTCTTGGAGGACAACTTGAATGTGGAGTTTGGTGTGGCCTTTGATAGGCTTAAAGTTTGAGAGCGAGTGGCTCTTTCTTGAAAATTGAGTGTTGTATGCCTCGAGGAGGCTTTTCTGTGTAATTTGGAGCAAGTGCTCCTGGGCATGAATGGGGTTTTCTGCCCCTCTGTCAAAACTTATTTTGGAGTAAAGTTGGGCTAATTGCCCAAGAATTGTGGGTTCGGGGCTCGAAGCCCAAATCCTGTAAATACTGTAATTGTATTTTTGTTGCCTTGCTACTCTGTACCTGCCATGCTTGTTATTTCTTGATTTTGAAAAGAAAATATAACCTTGTTAAATTTTAAATTAATGTTAATTTCGTAGCCTGAGACCTGTTCACCCCCGCACCTTCTTTCACCTCTGCAAGTCCACGAAACTCCGTAACAATAATAATAATAATAATAATAATAATAATAATAATAATAATAATATGTCGTTTGAGTTATCACTCATAGATTGGTTTGATGCAGCACTCCATGCCACCCTTTCATTTCTACGTAACTGCTGCATCCTACATCTACTCTAATCTGCTTGTCATATGCATACCTTGGTCTACCCTTACCTTCCTTAACGCCTATACTTCCCTCAAAAACTAACTGCACAAGTCCTGGGTATCTTAAGATGTGTCCTATCATCCCATCCCCTCTTCTAGTCAAATGTAGCCAAAATTATATTCTCTCATCAATTCGATTCAGTATCTCTTCATTTGTGATACGATCTGTCCATCTCACGTTCAGAATTCTTCAGTAATATTTTAAAATATTCTATTATCTTTCTTTCTGAGCTATTTTTCATCAATATTTCACTTCCATACAATGCCACTCTGCAGACGAAAGTCTTCAAAAACATCTTTCTAATTGCTCTGAAGTGAACAAATTTATTTTCTTAAGAAAGGCCTTTCTTGTTTGTGCTAGTCTACATTCTATGCCCTCCTTAATAATAATAATAATAATAATAATAATAATAATAATAATAATAATAATAATAATAATAATAATACGACAAGAGTGAGACAAGGAAATGGACTCTCCCCTTTGCGCTTCAAAAGTGTTCTGGAGAATGTTATTCGAGAATAGCGCAAAATTCTCTGTTATAAAGGTACTGAGAATGGTTTTTGACTAGGTTGTAAGATCAAGAACCTAACAAGTGATTGTTTAACCTTCGCGGATGATGTGGCGATTTTTTCTGATTCACCTGACACAGCCCAAAACCAAATAAATGAACTTCACATGCAATCGGCTAAGGCAGGCCTCCAGACTTCATTTTACAAAAAAACAGTTCATATCAAACATAAAAACAGCTCCAAAAATGAATTTCCTCCCGACTCACCAAACATATATACAATAAACGGTCAATAACTTTCAAATCCAAGCTTAGTATAGTAATTCGAGCAAAGCTTTATATGCAACAGAATGCCTTTCAATGAATAAGAAAGGTCTGGCAGAACAACTAAAATCTAAAGGAAGGAAAATTATAAGAAAGCTCTCGGGCCCAGTAAAGGAAAATGGAGAATATAGCAGAATGCACAATCATGAACTATATCAGCATATGGAGAAAATAACAGAAAATGGACACAACGAAAATAGTTCTGAGGAACTGCATATCCATAGTGACCAGGAGGCGTGAACGATCATTAGAAAAATAATGGATAGGAGGAGCATGAGGACATACGATGTTTTGTCCCTTAAGCGAGGATATTCTATTTGTAATGATAAAAACAACTATAATAGTTCCCTGTAAATGATAAATAACTGGCCTCGTATTAGTTGCATTCAAAATTCTGATTAAAACATTACATAAAAGAGTAGTACGATTTTTAGGCACTTCCATAGTTTCAGATTATTGAAGGTACGCACTCAAGACATTGTAAAATATAACTGGCAATGAAAAAATACTAGCTGGAGAAGACGTACCAACGCGATCTAAAGTTTGTCCTTCTGCTTTATTCATACCAAAAGTATGACGAATGGGAAATTATCAATTTTTTTAATTAAATAGGAAATTTCGTATCTCATGGTGTTAGAGAAACTTTTTGTAATCAGATTTCTTTGACCGATTCTTTCGTCAGTAATACCGTAACTTCCATGTCCAGAGATCATACATATTTCGTAAAATGAATCTCATTCATTTAAATTTCTTAATAAAATCATTGTCCACTGTGGTGTAGTGGTTAGTGTGATTAGCTGACACCCCTGTAAGCCCGGGTTCGATTCTCAGTTCTGCCACGAAATTTGAAAAGTGGTACGAGGGCTGGGACGTGGTCCACTCAGCTTTGGGAGGTATACTTAGAAGATGGGGGTTCGATTCCCACCTCAGCCACCACGAAATGGTTTTCTTTGGTTTCCCACTCCTCCAGGCAAATGCCGCTATGGTACCTAACTTAAGGCCACAGCTGCTCCGTTTCCTCTTCCTTGTCTATCCCTTCCAAAATTCCCATCCCCCACAAAGCTTCTGTTCAGCATAGCAGGTGAGGCCACTTGGGCGTGGTACTGATCCCCTTCCTCAGTTGTATCCCCCTGACCGAAAGTCTCACGCTCTAGGATACTGCGCTTGAGTCGTTAGAGATGGGATCCCTCACTGAGTCCGTGAGAAAAAACAACCCTGGACTTAAACGCATTAGGAAAGAAATAAAGAAAAAGAAAGAAAGAAAGAAAGAAAGAAAGAAAGAAAGAAAGAAAGAAAGAAAGAAAGAAAGAAAGAAAGAAAATCACAATAGCGCCAGTTATTACAAGTTTTTTTACGTTGCACCGACACAGATACGTCTTATGGCGACGATGAGACAGGTCAGGGCTAGGAGTGGGAAAGAAGTGGCCGTGGTCTTAATTAAAGTACAGCCCCAGCATTTACCTGGTATTAAAATGGGAATCCATGGAAAACAATCTTAAGGGTTGCCGACAGTGGGGTTCGAACCCACTATCTCCCGAATACTGGATACTGGCCGCACTTAAGCGACTGCAGCTATCGAGCTCGATACCAGTTATTAATGTGATGGTTTGTGATGTCAAACAACTTAATTCCAAACTCTTTAAACATTCTCAAAGTGTTTTTTTTTTCCTTCTGCCATTATGAAACTGTTTACGGTGATGCATGGGTTTTTTGTGCTACTTGTTTAACGACGCACTAACACATCGAAGGTTTTCGGCGACGGAATGATGGGAGAAGGCTGACTAAGCTAACTCAGCCGTGGCTAACTCAGCTAAACCAGGCTAAACCAGTATGTGCCTGATGTGAAAATCGGAAAACACAGAAAACTATCTTCAGTTGACTGCAGTTTTCATTTTTGGGAGCAGGAATATCAAATTTAGGAAGGTTTAAATTCTGATGAATCTGATGAATCTGGATGGTAAATGAATAATGATACAGATTTCTGAAGATTCGAATTTTAAATTACAGTTATCTCCATTACCCATATAAAGTAAGATGTCAAACAATTATCAGTTCATTTGACTTTGTCCGTCTATTTTCAAACGACTAAATTGCCTTAAATTCTGACCGAAATGGATAAAACTTTTCACCATTTAGACTTATTGTTTGTAAAAGGCATGAGCAAGTAGTGGTAAGAATTCCCATCAAGCAATTTAATCATTCATACAGTATTTCAGTTAAATCATAATATATATTGTAAGCTGAGAATAACACTTTTCGGATTTGTGACATAAATACATCATCATCTTCATCATCATCATCTGTTTACCCTCCAGGTTCGGCTTTTCCCTCGGACTCAGCGAGGGATCCCACCTCTACCACCCCAAGGGCAGTGTCCTGGAGCTTCAGACTCTTGGTCGGGGATACAACTGGGGAGAATGACCAGTACTTCGCCCAGGCGGCCTCACCTGCTATGCTGAACAGGGGCCTTGTGGAGGGATGGGAAGATTGGAAGGGATAGGCAAGGAAGAGGGAAGTAATCGGCCGTGGCCTTACGTTAAGTACCATTCCGGCATTCGCCTGTAGGCGAAATGGGAAACCACGGAAAACCACTTCCAGGATGGCTGAGATGGGAATCGAACCCACCTCTACTCATTTGACCTCCCGAGGCTGAGTGGACCCCGTTCCAGCCCTCGTACCACTTTTGAAATTTCGTGGCAGAGCCGGGAATCGAACCCGGACTTGCGGGGGTGGCAGCTAATCACACTAACCACTACACCACAGGGCGGACGACATAAATACATACTTTCACTAATACATATTTATGTCTAGGACAAAAATAAATGAAAATCATGATCATTATCATCTAGTAAAGACAATGCCTTGTCACTGCAGCCACATCTGACGATCTTCTGCTAGCCTCGTCATGCTGCTATATGAACCACATGCCAGTTCACCGATGGAGTTCCTGATGTATGACATCCTTGTTCGTCCCCAGGGTCTCTTTCAGAGTACTTTACCTTCAACGATGTCCGGCTCCATGGCTAAATGGTTAGCGTGCTGGGCTTTGGCCGCAGAGGACCTGATTTCGATTCCCAGCAGGGTCGGGAATTTTAACTATAATTGGTTAATTCCGCTGACATAGGGTTGGGTGGATGTGTCGTCTTCATAATCATTTCATCCTCACCACGACGCGAAGGTCGCATAAGGTCGTCAAATCAAAAGACTTGCATTCAAGCCATACGCCATTTCATTTTTTCTTACCTTCAATGATGGCTTGGAGAAGATAGTCGTGTCTCAATACGTATCCAAGGAACTTTGCTTTCTTCTTCTTTATCGATTAATCGATCCTCCCTTACGTTCTTTAAAATAGGGTCATTTGTTCTTTTATTTTTGTAATTCTTCTCCAGAACCACATTTCTGCAGCCTCAAGTTTTGGTTCTTCCTGTTTCCCTAATGTCCACGTTTCGCATCCATACTGTAACACACTCCAAACAAAAGGTTTTTGAGAAATTATTTTTTGGTCTCCAAACTGGGACGGTTGTTTGGCAATAAGTTCTTATATCGGAAGGCTTGTCTTGCTACCACTATCATAGAATCTACAGTTTAGAGATTGGGTGTAAATAGCTATTAGGCGTAATTGCAATATTTAAAGTAGAGATAACTTAGATACATTAGCTGTAATATAAAAATCATGCATGCATCAAAAATAAGTTGGATTGCAATAAATAATTTCTCTCTCCCCAGTTCCTGGCCATACAGAACTAGGGGACGGGAGTATTTTATTCTAAGTACTGGCAAGATCAGTCTCTTCCACGTACGCTTACTTTGGATTGGAGAACATTTAGACGATGTAAAAATCATAGAACACGACGTAATTCGAGAAGCGACCAGAACGACAAACGCTGCCAGCGGAATGGCTATAAATTGAAACCTGTCCGGCAATACTTTGTGCAGGTCTGTGACTGTCAATCCAAGGCCACTTTACGAACACATATCCCCTCGTCGGTGATATATCATCCCTAAAGGAACAATACTTCGTATCTGAAAATGCTCTTGTATTCCAATAATTTCCTTACGATTAGTCACTCCTCCCAGCCACATATGGATATGCAGTCCTTTAGAACAAGTTTCGTAGTTTTCATTTTCTTATACTGACATGTAAAAGAAAATACATTTTACTGTATAAGTGCGTAACTATCCTAGAGAACTTCCAAAGTCAAGTTGAAGATTAGAATAACCTCCTCTCTCAGTGTGGAAGCCAACGGCCGTAGCTGTGTTGAAACACCGGATCCCGCGAGCTCTCCGAAGTTAAGCAACATTGGGCGTGGTCAGGAGTTGGATGGGTTGCCACGCGCTGTTGGTGGGGGGTAAGGGAATGGAGGAGCGGAAAGGAACTGGCTACCCTACCGCACGTAAACTCCGGTTCAGGAACGCCTCTGCGGAGGTTCGGACCTGCCTTCGGGCAGAATAACCTACCTACCTCAGTGCGGACTCCGTCTGAACGTGAAAAAGACGGAATATCTGGAGTCAAATTCAAACGTCGGTACCATTCAAGTCGCTGGAGGAAATTTATTCAGGACAGAATGCTTCAGGTACCTTGGGTCTCGCCTGCAGAGTGATGGAAATTTTAGTGCTGAAATAAAAGCCAGGCTAAATGCAACCTGGTTGCGATAGAAGGAGGTCACCGGTGTACCGTACAAAACGCTCCAGAAGACGACCGAAGCAGTGTTGGCAGGACACATTAAATGGTGATTTAAAATCGTCGGCCTACAACCTGCCGACGCACGAGACCTGACAAAATGGCGTTCAGTGACCAAGAAAGCGTACTCTGCTCCAGTGGGACAACGCTAGGAAGAGAAGAATAAGAAGTGTAACTAGGTCATGTTAGCATACATTCCTATAGTACGGCACAGTAAGGTCATTGTAACTATCTTAATCGGATATTAGATCCTGTATTTAATGATGTTTTGGATGGTTTCTCAATTTCACACTACCAAACACAATTTTCGCGTTATGCTCTGCCGGATATAACCGCAAGCGTTTTAGGCGTAGCCTACACATTTATGTGGTCTAGCGATATAAAATCCTACGATTTATTTATCGTCCCGTGTGCTGGGTAGTAATATACAGTAAAGCCTAGTGTATTTATTCTGGCCTGCTGACACTGGGGATTGAACCCACTGGGAGCTTACAACTTACACAGCCAGAACCACCCACCGACTCGTTACGTCTAGACTACATTACAAGTATACAGAGCAAATGACGAAATGAAAGAAGACAACAACGTCCTGTATATCGTCCCTGTTCTGCCAAAAACGGCGAATGTAACAATGCTGTCCCTATCCATTATTTCCCTTAAGACTGGTCACGCCTTCCAGCTATATATTGATATGCGGTCCATCAGAACAATTTTCGTTTGAGTTCATTTTCTTATGCGCGTGTGGAAAGGAAAATGAACGTTAAATACACCACACTCTAGGAGTGGGTAAATGTCATGCAAACATACATTCCTTCAGTAAGGTTCATTTTCCTTTACACACGCACATAGGAAAATGAACTCAACGGAAATTGTTCTGATGGACCGAATATCAATATGTGGCTGGAAGGCGTGACGAGTCTTAAGGGAAATTATGGATAGGAAGAGCATTGTAACATTCGCCGTTTTGGCAGAACAGGGACGATATAAATACTTGGTCGTTGACTTGATCAGAATCCCTCTTCCATGAATTCAATACTATCGTTAGTTCAGTCGTTGAGAAGCTAGTTGGTGGTTAATTCACCTGCGCATTGTTCTATTCTCTAAGCTGTCTTTGACGAATAAAGCAGGTCCGCTGGCTGAAGCTATGCCCTATATTTTGCCTTTAACTAAAGCTGTCGATGGAAGTAAATTGATCGATATTAAACTCTGATTGACGAAATGAGTTCCAGTGCTATGACAGTGATTTCTACTCCGGGCTGTTAGCTGGGGGTTAATTACTCGTATTACCAGAGCCAGCGGGCGGGCGACTGAGGGAGGCGCTTTTCATGATACCATACATGCGGGAGATTTCGAGAGAAATACGTACACGGCATTATTGCTGCAGTCAATGCACTTCGTGTGGATAATTTACAGGCAACAGGAGGTTCCTTAGGCACCTCACTTTAGTAATACACAGAAGGGGAGAGAAACAAGTATTTCCTTCCTTCATACCTCTTATCCTCTTCTAAACTCCCCATCTCTACGTATCGTTGCAGCCTATATTTAATCTCCTTCCTGAATTTTCGCTACCGCCATACCTCTACACATCAGTGACTCAATCAATCACCACTGATCTGCATTTAAGAAAGTCACCCAGGTGGCAGTTTACCTATCTGTTGTTTTCCTATCTAGTATTTTCTTGAACAATTGCAAATAATTTGGAAATTTATTGAAGATCTCTCTTGGTAAATTATTCCAATCCCTAACTCCTCTTCCTATAAACGAATATTTGTCCCAATTTGTCCTGTTGAATTCCAAATTCTATCTTCATATTGTGATATTTCCTATTTTTAAGAACACCACTCAAAAGTGTTCCTCTACTAACGTCATTCCGTGCCATCTCCCCACTGACACCTCGTAACATACCACTTATTCCAGCAATTCGTCACTTGTCTCACAAGTTATCCCAGCCCAAGCTTTGAAACATTTTCGTAACGCTACTCCTTTGTCGGAAATCACCCAGAACAAATCGAGCTACTTCTCTTTGGATTGTTTCCACTTCTCGAATCAAGTAATCCAGGTGATGTTCCCATACACTGGAACCATACTCTAGATGGGGTCTTTACCAGAGAATTATGTGTCCTCTCCTTTATATCCTTACTAAAACCCCTAAATACCCACATAACTACGTGCAGAGACCTGTACCCTTTATTTACAATACCGTTTATGTGATTAACCCAATGAATATCTTTCCTTATACTAACACCTATGTATTTACAGAACTTTCACCCTATCAACGCAGTAATTAAACCTGGGAAGACTTCTACTATTATTGAAACTCAAAACCTAACTTTTAATCCCGTTTATCATCATACCATTGTCCGGCTCCATAGCTAAATGGTTAGCGTGCTGGCCTTTGGTCATAGGGGTCCCGAGTTAATTGGTTAATTCCGCTGACACAGGGGCTGGGTATATGTGTCGTCTTCATCATCATTTCATCTTCATCACAACGCGCAGGCTGCTCACGGGAGTCAAATCGGAAGACCTGCATCTGGCGAGCCGAACTTGTCCTCGGACACTCCCGTCACTAAAATCCATAGCCTACTCCATTTTTTTAATCATCATACCATTGCCTGATGTCCTTCCCACAACTTGCCTCTCAAGATACTCAAATGAAAGCGCTAGATGTCTCGAGATGTGTCCAACACATCTTCTGGAAAACTTTCACCGAATCTCACCAGCTGCATTTTGTATATCTTTATTTCTTACCCGATGTACCGCACCCACTTCATCCCCAAAAATGCTTCATTAACTACACATTTCGATATTATTGTATTTTTTTCGCACCAGTTATTGCCCATGTTTTCCTTCCATACGGCGCGACGCTTCACACAAAATTATGCTGAAACATCCTTCTAATACGCTAATTTAATTCTCAGATCAGTAAGCTTCTTTCCTCAATAAAAGTCCCCCTTTCATGAGCTGTTGCACGTTTTATGATTAGCGACTTCTGCTATCAATGGTTATTCTAACACCTAAATAACGGTATGAACCAACTTTCTTTCAGATGTCCTATAGTATTTGTTATTTTCTGTGTCACCTTACTTCATTCAACTTTATATGTTTATTTCTTGTTTCTATTTTGCCTTATTTACTTATTAATTTACATTATTTACATTTTAAAAACATTTTAATTTTTTTAAATTTTAATTTTTTAAAATATTTAATTCTTAGTCCGTCTGCCCTCTAGGGTTGGTTTCTCCCTCGGGCTCGACGAAAATCCCACCTCTACCGCCTCAAGGGTAGTGTCCTGGTACATGAGACATTTGGTTGGGGATACAACTGAGGAGAAAGACTAGTACCTCACCCAGACGGCCTCACCTGTTATACTGAACAGGGGCCTTGTGGAGAATGGGAAGATTGGAAGGGATAAGCCAGGAAGAGGGAACGAAGCAGCCGTGGCCTTGGAGAAGAAGTGGAAAAACACGGAAAACCACTTTAAGAATAGCTGAGAGAAAATCGAAAATCACCTACTCTGTTGACCTGTGGGTGTAAAGCCAGCCTGCAGCTAAACCACTGATTTCCACGAAATGTGATTCCTTCTCCAATTTATCCTTTATTTTCTTTACCACCTGGTCTATATAAACACCTAAAATGAGGGGGAGGGAGAGGCAAACATCAACCTTGTCTCATTTCCTTCGGGATGTTTGGTTTCTGTTCATACCTATCCGTCTGATAACAAGAGTCTGATTTTTGTAAAAGCTTTTATTTTTTAAGACAGATAAGTCTTATGTCGACGATGGGATAGGAAACTTGCCTGGTGTTAAATGGGAAACCACGGCAAACCATCTTCAGGCCTGCCGACAGTGGGGCTCGAACCCTCTATCTCCCGGGTGCAAGTTCACAGCTGCGCGCCCCCAACCACACGGCCAACTCCCCCGAACACCACCAGAATCAATAGAGTTTCAAACAGTTTGGACCAGTCAATGTTATCTAACGCGTTTTGCCAATCTACAAATGCCATATGCGTGATTCCTTTTCTTATTCATTCTTCTAGGATCAGATATAGGATCTGTATTGCTTCGTGTGGTAGCATAAATCATTGGAAACCAAGCATATCTTCTCTTGACGGCTTCAACTCGTCTTTCAATTGATCTAGCATAAGAAGTGGGACATTTCAGGCGGTCAAGAAGTTATAAATTTCAAATTAACTGTGTTGAGGGTCAATTAAGAACATGAAAAAAAACCTTCCAAAGTGTCTGAGTAGAAAATAATAAAGCGTAGTGCAACGATGAAGGGTTTCTGGAAAGAACCGAGGATGAAACAGCAAATAAGGATGAATTGAAATTGACACTCTCCCTAACAAGCCTCATCGTAAAGGAGAAGAATAAAGAACACTCGTTACCTAGAAGTAAAAGAAAAATTATTAGTTATTGTTTGGAATGTTCATATTAAGTCCGCCTCTCTGGTGTAGTGGTTAGAGTGATTAGCTGCCACCCCCGGAGACCCGGATTCGAATCCAGGCTCTGCCAAGAAGTTTTCAAAGTGGTACGAGGGCTAGAACGTTGTCCACTCAGCCTCAGAAGGTCGACTGAGTAGAGAGTGTTTCGAATCCCTTCCTCAGCCATCCTCGAAGTGGTCTTCCGTAGTTTCCCACTTCTCCTCCAGCTTCCTTCCCTTTTCCTTGTCTATTCCTTCCAATCTTACTATCCACCCAAAAGGCCTCTGCTCCTGGACGAGGTACTGGTCCCCCTACCAAGTTGTATCCCCCTGACCCAAATTCTCACGCTCCAGGGCACTGCCCTTGAGGCAGTCGAGGTGGGATCCTTCGCTGAATTTGGGGGGGGGGGGAAACCAAGCCTGTAGGGTAAACGGATTAAGAAAGAAAGAAAGAAAGAAAGAAAGAATATTCATAGTAAACCTAATTGTTGTTCTTTTCCTTCTACCACACTTCCCACACCCCGACGGGGCCGCGGGTGTGATCTGTATCACGCAGGTGGACCTGGCATAGTCTTATGGCTGGATTCTTTCCGCCTGCTATCCAGTTTCATTTACCATCATTCATTCATTCCTAGTCCGGTACCGTGGCTAAATGGTTAGCGAGCTTGCCTTTGGTCGCAGGGGTCCCGGGTTAGATTCCCGGCCGGGTCAGGATTTTTTTAATTGTAATGATTAATATCCCTGGCCTTGGTCTGGGTGTTTGTGACGTCCTTAATCTTTCTTTCCTCACACACAACATTCCCAATTACCGCCATTCCAATTACACGCAGGTTCACACAATATGGTGCCAGTAGGGGCAAAAGATCCACATGGGTCAACGCCCCGAACAAATAGCATTTTAAAAAACTACGAAGTACGCTGGTTTGTCATAGTTACCTCCATCTGCGGCATATCACCCTTTTCATACAGGCAGAGTATTTTATAAGATATCAGGGCCGAATGCAATTCAATAAATTTTGCCCTTTGTGGGATTACGCTATCAATTTTCTTCTTTCTTTTTTTTTCTTGTTTGCATTGAAGGATAGTGTTGAGGGTAACAGAATTATACCTGAAAAAGAAATGAAAGAGAGACATTTTGTGGTAATAATTCCACCATTTAAGACAGAACACGTCATTGCCAATAAATATTACACTTCAAATTACTAACAAAATCATCAGTTTCCTACAATAACCTCAACGAATGCACATGTTAAATACAAAATAGAACTGTACAACTAGCCAGTGATTAACTTACAAAAAAACTAAAAACTAACAACGAAAATAATATTCAGAAAAACAAACACGTAAATAGGTAAAGCAACAACACCAACACTAACCACTCCGAACAATATCACAAAAGCGTCCGAGAGCAAGCCAATTCACGTGGCGATAACTTCCTTAAATGTGACATCGCTGTTGTCGTTGCCATAGCAACAGACCATTTCCGAGCAGCGTTAGTCAACTTTTTCTCGCCGGTGGCGCTAAATGTCGGACTCTAACTCTCCTGGGCCTTAGTATAGACCTACCTCTGCTGGGTTTGAACTCATCGTGGGATTGAATCCGGCGGCCGAAACACAACCACTGCTCAACAGCCCTTAACTATGCTCCTGGAGAAAAGACTTGGTGAATCCAAGACCAATATCATGAAATGGAGGTTTGCACGACCCCCTGTGAATGAGGGGAAGAGGAAACCATGGCTATTTTTTTTTCTATTTGCTTTACGTCGCACCGACACAGGCAGCTCTTATGGCGACGATGGGAAAGGAAAGGCCTAGGAGTGGGAAGGAAGCGACCGTCGTCTTAATTAAGGTACAGTCCCAGCATTTGCCTGGTGTGAAAATGGGAAACCACGGAAAACCATCTTCAGGACTTCCAGCAGTGGGGCTCTAAGCCACTATCTCCCGGATGCAAGCTCACGACTGCGCGACTCTAACGACCTAGTGAAGGCTGCAGCCAACGCCAAGACGTTTGTAAATACTAGTCTGTTGTGTTAGAAAATATCCTTTCCAATTTTTTAAGTTTGTGATATCACAATTTTGTATTTTTGATTCAGTTAATGTATAACTGTTAAGTTCTTCAGTCTTTAGAACCGAATTTTTTGACTAAAAATTTATAAACTAGCTGCAAAATAAAAGATATGGAACGTGTACAGGCCAACTGGCGTACGCCACAAAAAGCAAATTTTTCAGGAGAGACAAAAACAGTTTGCACATCACTACAAGCATTGATCTGTCTTAATTTTTGTTTAGTTGAATTATATAATGTGTCTAAGATTACAGTCGACTGGAATATGTGGTGATGGATCATACAGTTTCTTGAAATTAATTATTTAACGTGAAATTTGAGAATTACGTCATTTGACTGGGACTGATTCATTTTCATTGTTAGTTACGACAATGTATATTTTGGGTTACACTATTTGCAATAATAATAATAATAATAATAATAATAATAATAATAATAATAATAATAATAATAACGGTAAGTTGTTCATGATGTGAAATTATGATCATTAAAAGTAAGAAAACTATTATAAAATGCAAATGTTGTATCCTAAATTACCCTCACAGAAGGAACACTCAAATTCACAACGAAACTAAATTAGCATCGTATACTAATAAGAATTTGTATATCGTATGACAAAAAATACTATTACTGAATTATGTACTTTATTTTAGTGACAACTAAATCAGACACACTAATCAAAGCAAAGACAAACACTGCCAGCTGGCTTGTGATAGAGAGAGAGACTTAGCTGTCGCAAGTATAGTAGTTTCACCAATTCACTAGTACAACCTACTGTTAAATGTGCGTTACGACGAGTTGGTTACGCAAGTGGCTTGCCTGATCTTCCCATGTGTGGGGTTACGCCATCAACTTTATTCCTTTTTTTTTTTTTTTTGCACTGAAGGATGGTGTTGAGGGTAACAGAATTATACCTGAAGAAGAAATGAAAGAGTTTTGTTTCTGACTTTTTTGCAAATTATTTGAATCACAATTTGCAAATTATTTTGTTTCTGACTTTTTTGCAAATTATTTGAATCACAATTTTCTCAAATAATTACTACCCGAATTGTTCTTTCTTTTTCACACAACGACACCTGACACGATGCGCTAACCACGGAGTCCAGAGCTACACTGATGTCGCGCGGGAAGGCGATTTTTTAGTACATCAATATGACAGCACCAGTGCATCAGCAGGTAACGTAACGACGAGGTCCGACTCTTGTTGCTAGATACAATGTTCCTTCCCCTTAAAAATGAGGTACTCAGTACTGTTGTCAAACGTATTGTCCAGCCATTGTTTCGAATTGAAATCCAGTATCATACTCCTAACGCTCACTTGCTCAAGTACAGTTCCCAACTATAGACGGATTCTATGTCCAAACGGTAAAGAAGCAAATATACAGTAGATATGAGTCGTTTAGTTTCAAATGCAGGTAAGTCAAACAAACAAAAATGTTCAAGTGACATATGAATCACTCTAATTCTAATGTATGAAAGAAGTATACCTCCTAAGTGCATCGCATATAAACGATCATTAGTTTATAGCTTTGTACAGGGGCGTATGCAGTAAATATTTTCGGGGGGGATATTAATATTAAAATTTTAGGACTTCTATAAAATAATGTTGAGTGCATACGAAAATTAGAAACAAAATTAAAACGTTCAAAATATCAGTTATTTAATTAAGAAACATTTATATTCATGTTGATGATTACAACAGCAGATGTCTCTTGGGTTTTTGTCAAGCTCATGGATTATGTTTTCTACGGTCACATGTTCTTCTTTGTGTACATAAAAATATCTAACATCTTCAATTCTCCCTGTGCAGTCATATTCTGCAAATAACCCTATTAAATATTTCACGGATGAAAAAGTGTGTTCTGGTGTGGCAGGGGTTACTAGTAAGAGAGCAAACAGTTTCAGTACTCTATGTAATGTTCGGAAAATACACTGACTGACAGAGCAAATGCAACACCAGGAAGGAGTGGTCAGAACTTTATGCCAATTGCAGGGTAGACTGACGTCACTGAGGTATGCTCATGATGTGAAATGCGCCGCTGTGCTGCGCACGTAGAGAACGATAAATGGGACACGGCGTTGGCGAATGGCCCACTTCGTACCGTGATTTCTCAGCCGACAGTCATTGTAGAACGTGTTGCCGTGTGCCACAGCACACGTGTATAGCTAAGAATGCCAGGCCGCCGTCAACGGAGGCATTTCCAGCAGACAGACGACTTTACGAGGGGTATGGTGATCGGGCTGAGAAGGGCAGGTTGGTCGCTTCGTCAAATCGCAGCCGATACCCATAGGGATGTGTCTACGGTGCAGCGCCTGTGGCGAAGATGGTTGGCGCAGGGACATGTGGCACGTGCGAGGGGACCAGGCGCAGCCCGAGTGACGTCAGCACGCGAGGATCGGCGCATCCTCCGCCAAGCGGTGGCAGCCCCGCACGCCACGTCAACCGCCATTCTTCAGCATGTGCAAGACACCCTGGCTGTTCCAATATCGACCAGAACAATTTCCCGTCGATTGGTTGAAGGAGGCCTGCACTCCCGGCGTCCGTTCAGAAGACTACCATTGACTCCACAGCATAGACGTGCACGCCTGGCATGGTGCCGGGCTAGAGCGACTTGGATGAGGGAATGGCGGAACGTCGTGTTCTCCGATGAGTCACGCTTCTGTTCTGTCAGTGATAGTCACCGCAGACGAGTGTGGCGTCGGCGTGGAGAAAGGTCAAATCCGGCAGTAACTGTGGAGCGCCCTACCGCTAGACAACGCGGCATCATGATTTGGGGCGCTATTGCGTGTGATTCCACGTCACCTCTAGTGCGTATTCAAGGCACGTTAAATGCCCACCGCTACGTGCAGCATGTCCTGCGGCCGGTGGCACTCCCGTACCTTCAGGGGCTGCCCAATGCTCTGTTTCAGCAGGATAATGCCCGCCCACACACTGCTCGCATCTCCCAACAGGCTCTACGAGGTGTACAGATGCTTCCGTGGCCAGCGTACTCTCCGGATCTCTCACCAATCGAACACGTGTGGGATCTCATTGGACGCCGTTTGCAAACTCTGCCCCAGCCTCGTACGGACGACCAACTGTGGCAAATGGTTGACGGAGAATGGAGAACCATCCCTCAGGACACCATCCGCACTCTTATTGACTCTGTACCTCGACGTGTTTCTGCGTGCATCGCCGCTCGCGGTGGTCCTACATCCTACTGAGTCGATGCCGTGCGCATTGTGTAACCTGCATATCGGTTTGAAATAAACATCAATTATTCGTCCGTGCCGTCTCTGTTTTTTCCCCAACTTTCATCCCTTTCGAACCACTCCTTCTTGGTGTTGCATTTGCTCTGTCAGTCAGTGTATCATTGTCGCAAGATATTAAGTACAAAAACGAAGTTCAATGGTTCAGAATGATTGCTTTTAGAAAAGAAACGTATGTTTATTAATGTAAGCATCAACATATTGTTGGCAAATACGCAGTTCAAATTAAAAGCAAAACAATGAGTTACCTAAAATCTTCATTTACATGGTTGCCACAATTAATCACAAGTCTAAACTTCAAAATTTCGGTAAGGGAGAAATTTATTCCCCGCAATCCTCCCCTCTGCGTACGCCTCTGGTTTTCTAAATCATTGGGGATTTATTTTGGATGTATCTGTTTCAGAAGGAATCTGCAAAGATGTATCCCATTCTGAAACTATGTAAGTACTTCTTAATAATTACCATTGTGAAAACACGAATAAAACACGAAAATTTAGATAGTAATGCAAAATTTAAATTACAGATAAGTCAAGCTGAAAGTTTTAAGCATGGAAATGTTGTGTCTGTTCTCATTTCTTTGCTATTCACTAGCATACACAACCGAATCTCTAACATCATGCCTGTTCATATGGAGTGAGGGCATGTAACGCTGTGATTTGTCCGTCTGATGGAGACGTTAAGCCTTGAGCAGACCTGTTGGTTTCATTCTACTGAAGAAGGCTATGTGCCGACACCGGATTTTACGCTCTCTCTACCTCCTATCACATATCACGTCATTCATTCCGTCTCATTAACTCCTTTGATGAGGTTGACGTCAGGAAGGGCATCTGATCGTAATAATTCACTAGGAAGATCCACAAATAAATAAATAAATAAATAAATAAATAAATAAATAAATAAATAAATAAATCACCACTGATCTGCACTTAGAGCAGTCACCCATGTGGCAGATTTCAAATAAGATGGTAATTTATTGAACATCTCCCTAGGTAAAAAATTCCTCTCTCTAACCTATCTTCCTTTAAACAAATATTTAACGATCTTCGCTGAGGGGGAATGATACACGTTTCATATTATTATTATTATTATTATTATTATTTCATTTTCATAAGATCTAGACTTGTTGCTTTCTTCGTATTGTTAGTACTTCAAGTACTGATACTCATCTCGTGTTTCATCTTAACATAACAATCACCACTACGAGTGGAATCCTCCAGGGGCCTTCATGGCCTATACTTAAATGGAGGAGAAGGGAAATAGACTATAGGATCACTTCCTATGTTTACGCAGCCAGCCACAGGAGGCTAGAAGACAGATTGTACTCAGTATTTCCGGCGTATTAGAGCTGGCTTACGACTCCAGATTTGGCCGGGATTACAATTATGGGGGAGAATCAGACTACCTCAAAAGAATGATAAGTACGGGATGAACTTAGAGAGAAGCACTTCCGACCTATGGCAGATGCATTATTCTACGGCTTCGCTGTAGTTTAAGTGCGAAGACATCAGGAGTTGTTTCAAAGGTTTTTACCAAGTGTTTACAAACTCATTCAATTTAATTGATCAGGAGCTGTTTAAAAGGCTTTCACCAAGTGTTTACAAACTCATTGAATTCATCTGATCAGCAGCTATTTAAAAGATTTTCACCAAGTGTTTACAAACTCTTTCAATTTTTCTGATCAGGAACTCTTTAAAAGATTTTCACCAAGTGTTTGCGAACTCATTCAATTTAACTGATCTGCCCGTTGTTCTATAAATGCCTTGACATAAACCAGATGCCACTGTGTCTTATTCCCGCGTGTCCCGCGTATGGGCTCAGCGCCATCGTAGGCTCCCAACTTTATCTTCATATAGCGATATATCCTACTTTTGAAGACACCACTCAAACTCATTCGTCTACTAATGTCATTCCACGCCATCTCTCCACTGACAGCTCGAAACATACCACTTAGGGGAGCAGCTCGTCTCCTTTCTCCCAAGTCTTCCCAGCCCAAACTTTGCAACATTTAAAGCTCTTTCCTTATATTAACACCTAGGTACTTACAATGATTCCCATAAGGAACTTTCACTCCATCAACGCAGTAATTAAAACTGAGAGGACTTCTCCTATACGTGAATCTCACAATCTGACTTTTAATCCCGTTCACCACAATACCATTTCCTGCTGCCCATCTCACAACATTACCGAGGTCATTATGAATTTGCTAACAATTTGTAACTTATTTATTACTCTATACAGAATAGCATCATCTGCAAAATGACTTATCTATGATTCCACTTCCTTACTCGTATCACCTGTATATATAAAACGTAAAGGTCCAATAATACTGCCTTGAGAAATTCCCCTCTTAATTATTATAGGGTCAGATAAAGGTTCGCTTACTCTAATTATCTCAGTTATGTTTTTTGTCTAGTCAAATTACACTAATTTTTCCCTGTAGTCTCCCATGATACACCCTATCAAATGCCTTAGACAGGCCAATCGCGCTAAGTCCATTTGATCTCCTGAATCCAAGATATCTGCTATATCTTGCTGAAATCCTACAAGTTGAGCTTTAGCGGAGTAACTATTCCTAAAACCGAACTGCCTTCTATCGAACCAGTTATTAATTTTGCACACATATCTAATATAACCAGAAAGAATACTTTCCCAAAACTTACATGCAAGACATGTCAAACTTACTGGCCTTTAATTTTCAACTTTATGTCTATCAGCCCTTCCTTTATAAATAGGGGCTCCTATAGCAACTCTCCATTTATTTGGTATAACTCCTTCATTCAAACAGTAGTCAAATACGTACTTCAGATATGGTACTGTATCACAACCCATTGTCTTTAGTATATCCCCAGAAATCTTATCAATTCCAGCTCCTTTTCTAGTTTTCAAATTTCGTATCTTATTGTAAATGTCGTTGTTATCATAGGTAAGTTTTAATACTTCTTTAGTGTCAGTCACCTCCTCTATCTGGACATTATCCTTGTAACCAGCAATGTTTACCTACTGCTAACTGAATACTTCTGCGTTTTGAAGATCCTCATATACACACTCCCCTTGTCCATTAATGATACCTGGAAAGTACTTCATGGAACCTTTTTCTGCCTTAAATGACCTATACATACTCTTCCATTTTTTTTACTAAAATTTGAAATCATATTATCCTTAGCTGACTTCTTTGCTAGATTCAATTTCGTAGTAAGTTCCTTCGATTTCTCCTTACTTCCACAGCCATTTTAACTCTATCTCTTTCCAATTTGCACCTCCTTCTTAGTCTCTTTATTCTCTTTTCTACTATACTGGGTCTTTACCACTCCTTACCACCTTTAAATGTACAAAACCTGTTTTCACATTCCTCAACAATTGCTTTAAACCCATCCGAGATTCTATTTACATATTTATTTACCATTTTTCATCGATCATAGTTACTTTTTAAAGACTCCGTCATTCCTGGTTTATCAACCATATGGTACTGCCTAATAGTTGTACTTTTAAGACCTTCCTTTCTATCACGTTTATTCTTAACTACGACAAAAACAGCTTTGCGATCACTAATACCATCTATTACTTCGGTTTCTCTATATAGCTCATCTGATTTTACCAGCACCACGTCCCGAATATTCTACCGTCTAGTTGATTCCATCAATTTCTGATCAGCTGTCCTTTCCATATTAACTTATTTGCCAATTGTTGGTCATGCCTTCTGTCGTTTGCATTACCTTTCCGATTGGTATTTGGTAAATTGAGATCACCCGCTACAATCACATTCCTTTCCATATCGTTACCCACATAGCTGATTATCTTACCTGATAATTCTGACTCAGCGTCATCACTATCCTTTTCCGATCTGTGCACCCCAAAAGACATCAAGTTGCCTATTATCTTTATAAATGAGCCTTACACCTAGAATTTCTAGTTTGTTATCTTTAACTTTCTCATAGCTTACAAATTCTTCTTTCACCAGAATGAATACTCCCCCTCCTACCATTCCTATCCCATCTCTACGGCACACGATCTAGTTTCGTAAAAAACATTCTGCATTCGTTATATCATTTCCCAGCCATGATTCAACTCCTATTACTATATCTGGTAAGTATATATCAATTAAAATTCTTAATTCTATTCCTTTCTTCGCTCAACACTAATATTTTTATAGCCTATCAGCCCTGCTTCACTTCCAGATCCTTAGAACTATATCAACAAATTTTCGTTCTAAGTGATATATGTGTTGCGGGTCAGTATTTCTCCCCACAACATTGTCACATAAAGGTATTTCGAGGCGCAACTATGACATAAAATAGCTGAAGACGCTGGACGAAAGAGGAAAAGAAGAAAGGGTGGAAATGCCGACCCAGCGTAGAATTTCTTAGTGAAACAATAGACAATTTTATTCTAACAGACAATTATCATTTGCCCTATGCGCAAATATATGAACGAAACATATTTAAATATAATTTTTTTTCATACTCTGAATTTTTACTTAACAATGGTTTATGGTAACTCTCGTCACCACAGGGGACACGCATGGGTTTTCTTGCCACTGTTTGTGTGTCTCTTTTTACCAAGTACCTCCTGCAAAAAAAAACGTATTGACATGAATATGTCTTATGGGTTAAGGTCATCTGAAAATTTGAGTAACGTGGCAAAATGTGCGTTGGAAGTGACGTCACATTTGTCATTACAGTTGACCTTGGTCGCCAAAGATGCTGGGGCTACAAGTTAAGTTCCTTTGACGTAGAGTTGCAGTTCTCTTTGAAACAACATCGTTTGTGAGGTGTAGATGATTGTCTCGTATAATAAAATATTGAAGAATTATACAGTTATATCAGGTGTAAACTATTTGTAACATTCGGGTATCAACACAAAGGAATACATATTCATGATCATTAGCTTTCAGCAAAGGAAAATGTTCCTTTTTTTACATAAAAATACCCAGGAAAACATTGCCGCTAACGTTTAAGTGAAGAATTCATCTCAACTGAAGAAATTAAAACAAAATATTATAAAGTAACCAGTATTAAAAAATACGTACAATAAGAAGTTCATATCCTGGAATTCCAAAATGAAACCCGACAACATTGTTTAAAACAAAATGCCTGTATGCCTGTATGTCAGTGAATATCTGTCGATAAATTATACTTTGGAGAATCTAGAGGTCTTAGACTAATCTTGAGAATACTTATTGGCGCTGTACAGACAGAATGCCTATGGAAACTTCTGAGCAGCGAAAGTTTTTCATAAGCTGGAGAGAATCTCGGAGACCATGAAGATGAGAAAACTGGCATTTCTAGGACATCTGTATAGAATGAACGGATATAGTCTTAATGTATCAAACAGGTACTTGATTAATTCTGGAAAAATAAAGAAAACTTCAGCATGGATTAAGGAAACACGCAAAAATATATGGAAAGGTTAAACATCTCGGATGTCTAAATGTTAGGCAGAAATAAATTTAGGAAAGCAATGAAAAATTTGGAAGGATTTAAAGCCGAAGAAAGAACTAAGAAGATCGGAAGAGCCTGGACAGAAGAACGACGGAAGCAGGCCAGCGAACGCATGAAGGAGTATTGGACACAGAGCAAACTCCATCCAAAGAGGAATAAATGTTTTAGCGTGATTTTAAGTGGTCAATTCGCTAGTAAAGAAAAAGTAGCAGCTGAAATTTATTCGTTTCATTGATACAAATTGTTAAGTACATGTCACTGATAACTGAAGTAATATACAGAGTGGCCAGGAATTAAAAAGCAGATGTTTCAACATATTTAAATGCATGATCATTTAGGTGAATTACGGTCATTTGTATTTTCATGAGTCTTTTGCTTCGTTTCTGCATCGGTCTTTGAAAGTGTACCCTTACCGACCGAGACTATTAAGTGCACTAAACGAAGATTGGCACAATTCAGTAAGACCCCGACGTCCAGTCCACAAGTTTGTGAACCGCTCATCAAGGCAATCTCCTACAGCCATACCGTAATACAGCCCGTACGTTCCTCTGACCTTACGCCATCAGCATGCCTTTCTTCTTTTAGACTTAAGGAAGGGGTCCACATTTCGTCCCCTTACCAGATTAGGACTTGTAGAAATTCAGGAACGTTATGGACAAGGCATGAAATTGGTGTATATATGTATACGTTTCTGATTATATTCATCACTTACGGGCAAGTTGCAATGAAACTGTTATAACGTAAGGTAATATTTTACATAAGCATAAACACTACGGAAACTAAACTATCAAAATGTGTTCATAATTTCGTCCAACACCAAATTTATGGAAAGTACAATTCATTTTAATATGTTTTTCTTCCTAACCTTACCAAACACTTTTCCTATAATTAAGTGCTTGAAAGCCATTTCTGAAAAATGTGTTCTTGGTATTCTTTTTAACATAGTATTTCAGCGTTGCTCGTGGGATGTTAAACGCTTCACTTGCGCGTTTGTAACCCATTATCTCGTCCCTCACTGCCGTAATAGCCTTTTCATAGTCTCCTTACCCCACTGCTTATTTTTCGCACCTGAAAATAATAATAAGCTTCATAAATAACAAATAAAATGAAGGGAGACGAAATTAGGAACATTCCCTGATTTATTATGATGGCCGCTACTGTAACTCATGCCAACCACATCACTGTAGCGATTACGCGCCACGCCAGAAAGTACACCATACGACTGAAATGCAGTCCAGTATTTCATATACATATCAGTGCTCACTCTAGGAATAACACTGCACTAACTCAGTTCAGGGTTAAAAATGAACCCCCCTTGTACACGGTGCACACAACCAACTATCACAACAAGACAACAGGATGAGGCTTACGAGTGTGCGCGCGGCTTAACATTAGGTACCCACCGTGCAAACTGGAAATCCCTAGGGGACCGAAATTATGTGTGGCAAGGAATTTGGCCCCTCTACCTTGTTTAAGGCAAGAAGTGAACAAGCATGCTATCCAAAACAAAGATTACCTGTGCTACGTTATTATTGAAGAGGTTATTGCATTCACATTATGAAGTTATGTGGGAAGGCAGGCAAAAACGTCAAATTAAGACTGCAACCTTGCATGGACTTGAATAAATCCCAAGTTGATTAATAAGTAAAAATCGATAAATGTAAGGTTTTTCAAAATATTTCATGTATATTATTACGTAATTCTTTGTTGTGATAACCTTTTCCCTTATCAAACATTTGTCCCTTACTTTGCCGCCACGCTGAAGAGTACAACAAAGGCATTTAAAACCTGTGGGTACTACGCCACGGTTCACAATAAATTGACATCTGAAATAGTAAACTGACGTACATAAGTTTCAATACATTTTGAAATGATAACTTCGATGGAATTAAAATAAACATTATCAATATTGTTACCGGGTTTTCGTGGATCACAGAGAGGTGAAAGAAGGTGTGGACTTGAATGGGTCTATCTACAATATCATTATTTTAAAACTTTGAAATAAAGGTTATATTTCTTGTCAGAAAATCAAACTTAACAACATTCTTCACTTAGTGAAAACAACAAAGTATCAGGTACAATGACAATTTCGATATAAGAATAGAAAACCCCCAGAATAGGGAATTTAATACATTTGGGCTTCAAATCCCCAATTTACAAATTTATAATGTCGCCACTGTAGTGTTTACTTCGACATACAGTTCCAGAGCACTTTGCTCCAACCGATACAATTTACAGCCTTCCAGAGGCACCCCACAATATTACAGTAAGCTCAGAAGAGAGCTTAAATGTTCTCCAACTTCAACCAAGGAGGCTGAGCTCCCAATTTCTTACAGCCTACTCAAGGCAGTATTACACAAAAAACTTACAATTCCTGGCCTCTCTAGGCCAAAACCACAAGTTACAATTTTGTTACAGAGGGGTATCTAGTACCCATACTACTGGGCTACGTGAAAAAGGAAGAACAGGTTAATGTTACTGGCACAAACTCAAAATGTATGGAGGTGTACACTTGCGCTCCTTGAAAACTCAGTTAAAACCATACTTGGGCCTGTGGCCCGATGATGCAGAGGCTAATCCCACACTACTGAAGTGACTAGAAAGAAGGTTAATTAATGTTTTACAGAAAGAGAAACAGTTACAAAATCGTAGTCACCTCGAGGTAAATTGAAGGGGAACTCAAGAGGGTAACGCACTCTTTATCCCCGATTTACAGTTAAAGACTCAATGAAGTGATTTACATTTTTAAGAAACCGGTGGTTACATATTTAAATATTAGTACCTTCCCCTCGGATAATTTTGCAGAGACAGCTACGAAGATAGAAAACTGGTGGTCATTACTTGGGCTGATGTTCTGCCTGCCGAAGAATGAGGCACCTCGCCTCCTGTTTTAACTCGCACACTCTCAGAAATTCGGCGATCTATAAGACAAGGTAGCTTGAAAAATCCGCAGCTTATAGCCTATACCCGAGGGGATGGTTCGAGAAGGCTCTGGACTAAATCCGGACACACCCTCTCATTTTTATTGGCCGAATAAAAAGCTACAAGAAGCCTGTGATAGGCTGAAAAATAAGTACAAGGTTTCTAATTGGCCAGATTAAAAAGCTGGCCTGAGTGTTGCAGACCTTGAAATATCAAAATAAATGAAAGTTGATTTAGTTATGAAAACCTGTAAACAGAAAACTTCTTTAAATCACAAATTCTTCTATCTTGCACCAGAGTGCATGACCTTAGTTTTTGTAAGGACATATGTGGAGAAACGTTCAGACTACTTGCTGTACACCAAAACAAAACAAAACTAAATCCAGTCAGTTCAGTAAACTTTAAAATAACACAATACTCTGTTATTTATGAGTGGCATCTTCTGATTAATGTCCCAACTTCATGCAGTAGCTGTTTCACGTTTTGTATTATAGAATTCCTTAAGGCGTTTCTTTTAAATGTGCGGGGTTGAGGTGTACCTCCCGGTACAAATATCATTGGATTTATCGTTTCTTACCATCTCCAACTACTGTATATATAACATTAATACATGGCTACATAAAGTCAATTCCAGTTGGGATTTATTGAAGGGCTTCTTTGGAAAATGAGGGTGAAATTTGACACCTTGTATTTTTTGACCCAATGTTTCAGTTTTAATTCCACTCAAAGTGTTTTAACATTTGGAGCTTCCTCTGTTTGCATTTACAAAATACATTAGTTTACAAACCGTGAACGACCACAAGGATCCTGAAATTTTGTAATTTAGGGGATGATAACCAAAAATATTTAAAATACTATACAGAAAGAATACACTAAATTATTTATCATTTAGGAGTAGAATAAGGGATGATTTAAAATAATCACTGAATCTTTTAAAATGTCCACTATAATGTTTTCCAGAGTAGTGTGCTGAATTCAAAGCTTCATCAAGTTAATCATTATCATTGTTTGCATACTTAATGTTAACCATGTAGTTTGTGTTTATAATGCTTAAGTGTATGTTATCAACTTTTCAACTTCATATTTTGGCTTAATTTTCTCCCACTGTGTCTTCTGTAATGATTATTCTGTATATTGTTTTCAATGTAGATGCTACATAAAGGGGCTCTTTAGCCTCAGTGGCAAATCCTAAACAATAAATTCAAACTCAAGTTCAAATTTCGATATTTTATAAGCTGATAACATTATAGACGGATCATAATTGCCGAAGAATATCCCACGCAACCTTGCGCTAGGTCCTCCTAAACACATGTACGACGGACGAAGTCATTATCATAAAACAGGACTGACATTTAATTAAGTAGATAATCTTCCAAGAAATCCTGAACGAATAGCATTTGCCATATCATTAATCATACGTGCAAGACATCTCTAACACATTTGAAAGAAATTTTACTCTGGTGAACGTGTTAGAAGTAAAAGGCAATCATTGATGTGCTCCCCAGTCTTTATTTAATTCTAAAAGGTAACTCTGGTACAGTAGTAAGTAAAATGCAAAGATCTATTGCTATATATTGGAAGCAACCCCTATACACTGCTAATATGACACAATTTCATTTCTAAATGTAATTCATCTGATCTTTCAATCTCGCCGAAGCGCAGCGGAACATCCTCTCGCCTCTGAATTGTACCGTATAAAAGTACTATTCCATCACCAAAATTGAATTTAAAAAACCCACAGAAAGAGAGTTGAATCGTCAAATCCTCATTCCTTTTATATAGCAGATGATTGAAAAGAAAAAGAGCAGCTTTGAACGGTAAGAAGCGAAGTGGATGGTGGGAGGAGGGGGAGTAAAAGGGGCGGAATATACTGCAGGCACATTGTTAGCGGCGCGATGGGGAGAGGCTGCCAGTTGATCAATCAATCTATCAATCGGCAGGGGAAAAAAAGCTATTCCGTGTCAATGGAATACAATGATTGAAGTTTTGCTAGTGCTCCACGGTAACATTTGAATGGTATATCAAAGCCATTAACTTTTGTATGCGTATTCGATTATATTGTAAATCTCGTTCCTACAGCAAGCACAGAGTCCACGCGCAATATTTTTGTAAAGAAAAATAAATAACAGGGTTTGTAATTGCTGAAAATGACACAAAAATACCATATCATACAAAACACAAAAATCTCGTCCTACGGCTAAAATAGCGTATACATTACGAGACGAGAGCCAGGTAGCATGGAATGCGCATTGTTTGATGTAATCAAAGAGGTCGGAGCTTGCTTTCGTTTAATCACTCTCGACGATAACACACACGACTGAAAGTGGATGTCTATCCCAGTTTTGAGGACAAGTAAACAAGATATTCTCTTGGTAGATTAAGAAGAGACTACCTCCCCCATTCACAGATTAACTCGCATTCTTCCTTACCTCTTCTCAAGTGTACACTTCCATTCTCACTCCTAATTGTCTTCTTTCTTTTTTCCCATTCTTCCTCCTTTTATCATCGTTTCTCATCACTACTGAAACTTCTTGTCTCATTATTTCTTCTCTTATACTTTCATATCTTCTGTCCCTTTTCTTTTATATTCCTGTTCCCTGTCACCGCTTAGATATTCTCCTCTCTTCTTCGCTCTTTACTTGTTCATTCCCTCTATTCTCTTCCCATCTCTTCACTTTGTTTCACATTCCTTCCTTCTTTCACTTCCGATTTTCAAATTTATTTAACATCTCTACTCTCTTTCGACTGTTCATATTTCTCTTTCATTGTTTTCTTTTCCCTTCTCTATTTTATTTCCTACTCCCTTCCTCTTTCTCTTGACTTTCCTTTTCTTCTCCTAGCTTCTAAGTTTTTCAGTTCCTTTTGCGTTTCCTCTAACATTCGGTTCTAATCGAAACCGACTTTCAACCTATTAGGTCGTGTTACGTGCGTTCAGTACATATTGAAGAGATTTCAAGTATAGAACAAAAATGGCGAACCAGACGCCAGTGGGTGTCTTAATTTTCTCCCGATTACAATGCGGTCGTGAAAATTCAATATTCATTCGATTGTAATCTTTACCTCTTCATTTTTTAACATCAGTTCAATTATTGTTTCTATTCACTTTCGGAACGTATACTTTCTTTCCCTTACCGGTTTTTACTATCTCTCTTTTTCTATGTACTCCCCACCATTCCCGTCCTCCACACTCTCTTCTCTTCCCTTCTGTTCTATACTCTCAAATTTTCTACTTACCTATGTCCCTGATCTATTATTTTTCTTCCCTTATTCTCCCAGACATTTCTCCTCCTTTCTTCCCTTTACTTACGTAATCATCCTGGACGCGTCTTCTAGTCTTGGGAAGGTCACTTGAGGGTATTTTCTCTTATCGGGGAAGAGGGAGGACAGAAGCAATGTGTTTGAGAAATAATAATAATAATAATAATAATAATAATAATAATAATAATAATAATAATAATAATAATAATAATAATTAAAGGAAAGGGAAAGGTGACAGAAATTTCATTCCTTGTCTGTGAGACAAACCTTGTCGACTGAGTGGTGTTATAATTTATCTCCTGATTTCCTACAGCGAGCTCGTCTGGGGCAGTATTGACGAAGTCACCATTTCACCGCCTGCACATAGAGGATTCAGCCGCTCAACATTGAATTTCTACAACCTATCATATATTCGTACTCTCGATATTAGCCCCCCCCCCCCTTCTGGAGGGGTACTACTTCATTGCGAGATGCTCGCTGAAATCACAGGTAGCCTATTGGATATCCTTGTAGGGGTCTGTATCCACGATACAGATAATGTGAGTCTTTCGGTCCCATAGCAGTTTGCTAAATCCTCAAAAGTTTTATGCTATAGTCATTAGGGTGGTCTCCAAGGGCATGTAATAGAGTATACGGTCTTTAGGCAACATGTAATTAAATTTTTGAAGATATAGGATTAACCTTGTTTAGTAGAATATCTTATTAACCCGTATAGCTCGACTGCAGTTAACCTTTTTCATCCTATGCCTGAGTTAACTCTGATGTCCACAGGTCTCCCACTGTCCCCAAAACACGTTAACTCTGATGTCGACATGTCTCCCACTGTCCTAAACACGAGTTAACTCTGATGTCGACATGTCTCCCACTGTCCTAACACAAGTTAACTCAGATGTCGACATGTCTCCCACTGTCCTAAACACTACTTAACTCTGATGTCGACATGTCTCCCGCTGTCCCAAACACTACTTAACTCTGATGTCGACATGTCTCCCACTGTTCTAAACACGAGTTAGCTCTGATATCGACATGTCTCCCACTGTCCTAAACACGAGTTAACTCTGATGTCGACATGTCTCCCGCTGTCCCAAACACTAGTTAACTCTGATGTCGACATGTCTCCCACTGTCCTAAACACTACTTAACTCTGATGTCGGCATGTCTCCCACTGTCCTAAACAAAAGTTAACTCTGATGTCGACATGTCTCCCACTGTCCTAAACACTACATAACTCTGATGTCGACATGTCTCCCACTGTCCTAAACACGAGTTAACTCTGATGTCGACATGTCTCCCACTGTCCTAAACACTACATAACTCTGATGTCGACATGTCTCCCACTGTCCTAAACACGAGTTAACTCTGATGTCGACATGTCTCCCACTGTCCTAAACACGAGTTAACTCTGATGTCGACATGTCTCCCGCTGTCCCAAACACTAGTTAACTCTGATGTCGACATGTCTCCCACTGTCCTAAACACTACTTAACTCTGATGTCGGCATGTCTCCCACTGTCCTAAACACGAGTTAACTCTGATGTCGACATGTCTCCCACTGTCCTAAACACTACTTAACTCTGATGTCGACATGTCTCCCACTGTCCTAAACACGAGTTAACTCTGATGTCGACATGTCTCCCGCTGTCCCAAACACTAGTTAACTCTGATGTCGACATGTCTCCCACTGTCCTAAACACTACTTAACTCTGATGTCGGCATGTCTCCCACTGTCCTAAACAAAAGTTAACTCTGATGTCGACATGTCTCCCACTGTCCTAAACACTACATAACTCTGATGTCGACATGTCTCCCACTGTCCTAAACAATACTTAACTCTGATGTCGACATGTCTCCCGCTGTCCCAAACACTAGTTAACTCTGATGTCGACATGTCTCCACTGTCCTAAACACGAGTTAACTCTGATGGCCACAGGTCTCCCGCTGCCCCAAACACGAGTTAACTCTTACGTCGACATGTCACTCGCTGTCCGAAATACGAGTTAAATAGGATTTCAAACAAAGCGCTCTTCTCCACCTACGAGTTCAGTCTGACGCTGTAGTTTTGTTGTTCATCAAACATGCTCTGTTCAGACGGCGGACGATTCATAAACCGATTTATCGTATTTTCATGATAATTATGTGTCTTGTATTTTTCTTTCACAACTGTGATGTGTGCATAGAAGTGTAAAGAAAGCGGAAAGGAAGAATATATTTTAGAAATTTTAGGGAACGACGATGAGGCGGACTTTTATGAGTATAGTGAAGATAAGTTGCAGTGAAACAACCTGTACAAGTAGACATTTATCACGTTGTTCTTAAATTATGGTAAAAGAGTCCGACTCGTTGGCTGAACGGTGAGCGTACTGGCCTTCGGTTCAGAGGGTCCCGGGTTCGATTCCCGGCCGGGTCGGGGATTTTAACCTTAATTGGTTAACTTCAATGGCACGGGGGCTGGGTGTATGTATTGTCTTCATCAGCATTTCATCCTCATCATGACGCGCAGGTCGCCTACGGGAGCCAAACAGAAAGACCTGCACCTGGCGAGCCGAACCCGTTCTGGGATATTCCGGCACTAAAAGCCATACGACATTTCATTTCATTTCTGGTAAAAGAGCCAAGAGGAAGCGACTGCTAACGTTGTTCCATGACTGTTAAGTAGCTGTGTAAATACAAGGTATTTTTATCCTATTTCTTTTTTTTTTTCCTAGTTGCTTTACGTCGCACCGACACATAGGTCTTATGGCGACGATGGGACAGGGAAGGGCTAATAGTGGAAGGAAGGGGCCGTAGCCTTAATTAATGTGCAGCCCCAGCATTTGCCTGGTGTGAAAATGGGAAACCACGGAAAACCATCTTCAGGGCTGCCGACAGTGGGGTTCGAACCTACTATCTCCCGAATACTGGATACCGGCCGCACTTAAGCGACTACAGCTATCGAGCTCGGTTTATCCTGTTTCAACCATTGACGAAACATCCAGAAAAGAATTGTTATGGAATATGCTTAAGGCTGAAAAGAACTTGGAAGTGAAAAGGCTAATCATTCTCCATATTCCACATCGCTGTAAATTCCTAAGGGTTACTTCAAAAGTGTTGACTGGGATTATTTCTTCCTCTTCTTCTACTGCATTGCCTTTAAGGTTCCGTTGTCGTCACGACTATCCTTGTTTGTGGAGTGATATTTTGAAGTGCTGAGGGAAGTTAAAATTACACAACAATTTCCAATTCTACAACAATGAAATTATTCTCCCACAAGGTCCTCTTCTGCCTTCTAGATTTCCTTGTCTAAGACTAGCAGGAGGTGATATTTTTGTTTATTCCCCATAACGTATCAATCAATCAATCAATCAATCAATCAATCAATCAATCAATCAATCTGCCCAGGTGGCAGATTCCCAGTCAGTTGGTTACCTAGCCATTTCTTAAGTGATTTCAAAGAATTTGTAAATTTATCGAACATCTTCCTTGGCAAATAATTCCAATCCTCAATTTATCTTCCTAAATACGAATATTTGCCTCAAATTGCCATCTTGGATTTCAAATTCATCTTCATACTTTATTTCATGAATTTCCTTAGCTCAGTCGGCAACGCGCCGGCCTCTCACCGCCGGGTTCCGTGGTTCAAATCCAGGTCACTCCATGTGAGATTTTTGCTGTGTTGGACAAAGCGAAGGCGGGGCAGATTTTTCTCCGGTTACTCCGGTTTTCCCCTTCATCTTTCATTGCAGAGACGCTCTCCAATATCATTTTATCTGTCAGTCATTAACCATTGCCCCAGAGAAGTCTGACAGGCTTCGGCAGCTGGCACAATTCCTATCCTCGCCGCTAGATGCGGGTTTCAATCATTCCATTCCTGATCCGGTCGAATGACTGGAAGCAGGCTGAGGATTTTCATTTTCATTATGATATTTCCTACTTCTAAAAACGTTACTCTACTAACATACCCAAATTCGAAATGCCTTCTATCGAACCAATTAGAAAATTCCTAAACGTAAATGAAATGAAATAAATTAAATGGCGTATGGCTTTTAGTGTCCGTGGACAAGTTCGGCTCGCCAGATGCAGGTCCTTTAATCTGATGCCCGTACGTGATTTGCGCGTCGTGATGGGGATGAAAGGATGATGAAGACGACACATACACCCAGCCCCCGTTCCAGCGAAATTAACCAATTATGGTTAAAATTCTCGACCTTGCCGGGAATCGAACCAGGGGCCCCTGTTGCCAAAGGCCAGCATGCTAACCATTTAGCTATTGAGCTGGACTTCGCAAAAGTGTTTAGTATAATCAGAAAGAATTATTTCCCACAGCTTACACACACGTGTCAAGCTGGCTGGCCTGTAATTATCTGCTTGGTGTTTATCACCCATTCCTTTGTACCCTGGGGTACAATAACAACTCTCCATTGATTTAGTATAACTCCTTCACGTAAACAGCGCTCAAGTAAGTATTTCAGATGTGATACTATATCCAAACCCAATTCTTTTGGTATATCACAAAATCTTAACGACTCCAGCTGTTTTTCCTCTCATTTTAAAATTTTGTATCTTTTTGTAAATATCTGCGTTACCGTAGTTAAATTTCAGTCATTCTGTAGCATGTGTCACCTGCTCTATCTGTACATTATCGTTACATCCAACAATCTTTAATCTTTACATACTACTGACTAAATACTTCCTAAGATATTCAAGTCTCTTTCTTTTAATAATCGTCATCAATTGAGATTGCCAGTTGTCCGCCTCCTTGGTTGAATGGTCAGAGTTGAGGCCTTCGGATCAAAGGTACCTGCATTCGATTCTCGGCCGGGTCAGATATTTCAATCGCATCTGAATAATTCTTCTGGCTTGGGGACTGGGTATTTTTGATTGTCCCAATACACTCCTCTTCACGTTCATACAACATACCACACTCACCAACCACCACAAAAACACGCAATATTGAATAAATCCTTCCACATAGTGTTGGCGTCAGGAAGGGCATCCTGTCGTAAAACAGTGTCAAGCCCATACGTGCAACTTAATTTGCGCCCGCAATCTTACCAGGAAGTGAGAAAAAGAAGAATACTTGAAGTTGCTAATTAATTCTACGACGAACCTTCAGAATTATGATGTGATCGGTCCACGAGACTGTCAAGATCCACCAATATCCTCATATTTGTAATGAATGCGTCTTCTTATCTGCAGTCTTAGAATGATTCCACATTTCGATGTCATAGAAAAGAACTGAGGTGACGTAGAATGTTAGTATGCTCTTCTTCAGGTCTTGCCTCAGGTCGTCCCAGCATAGTAGACGTTTCATTTCATGAAAGCAGTTCTTGGGATTAACCCTCCTTTATGAAGAATCTGATGAGTACGAAACAGGTTAATTTTAATACTAATATATTCGTCACTTAATTTGCCATGGCACGGTCATACAACTCATGCTCTGAAGGAGAACGTCGGGAAATGTTGATCTAAATAAGCAAAAATATAAATTATAAACATACGTAATGACTGTATAACCAAAATAAAAATTTATTTGTAGGTAACAAGGTATAAGGTGTAATCGGATTGGAGGAGAAAACTTTTCTTTTCGAGAAAATGGAGGTACTTTGTTACTTCCAGGCGCGATTCAAATTAACGAACTTGCCGTCTTTATTATGCCAGAGAGCTAGCCGCTGCCTGTTGCTGTGGGTCAGAGGAGGGACGGGAAGGGAGGGGAAGTGAAGGAAAGTAGGAAGTAGGAGACAGAGGTAATGCTCGGTGCTTGGGTAGCTCGTTAATGAGTCGTTCAAAATGAACGCTTAATTCCCATGAAATGTGAACTAACCACTCAATATCAATGAACTGGCAGTTCCAACACTTCACACTTCTCACACTTCATATCGTTCACAACTCATTGGATTCGTCTGTCGCTCGTTCACTCACTCTCTTCCCCTCTCTGACTATCTGCGCCATTCATTTCCTCCTTCACTCCCAGTCCCATCCTACCTGTCAACCATTAAAAATATATTCGAAGCCACTGACAGTCTGACAGAGTGAGCGCAGCAGACATGGAAATAAAATGCTTAACTTGTGAATCTAGAAGTAAAAAATGCGTTGAATCCGCAGCCGAATTGTATATTCCTTGCAAGACTCTTTATGCCATACATAACATTTAATTAAACAAAACTTCTCTTGGGGAATAGACTAATTAAATAAATATATAAAAATGAACGGACTTTGTATCACTTCTTAAAAGTAAAGAATGCATTGAATCCACAGCCGAAAGAATATCTTCCTTGTAGAAATGTTTATCACATACACAACACTTAAATAATTAAACAAAATTTCATTTTGAGGGAATAGTGCGACATAGTTCGGCAGCCGGCTCATTTCCTATCTTCACCGCTGGATGGGGGCTTCAGTCATTCCATCCTAACCCGGTCGAATGAATGGAAACAGGCTGTGGATTTTAATTTTCATTTTCATTTTTCGCTTTGGGGAATGTACTAATTGAATAAAAATTAAAGTGACTGGACATTTTATCACTTCTTAAGAAAATGTTTAGAGATTTCCGTTTAAAAACATTATTTGTTCCACTCTTTTCCCAGTCAGACGATTCTTTCTGTCTGTTATAAGGTGTCCGGCCTTCGAGAACACTCTTTCGCATGGCGTGGTGGTTGTAAAAATACACAGCCACATTTTAGCAAGTTCAAAGAGTGCAGGCTACACTGACCGCCGTTCAGACCACCACTGAAGTGGATTTCTTGCCTCTGTAGTAGAAGTTCCTGCAAATATTTATCCACCTCCACTATGAAGGCAGCTCTAGGGTGTGGATTAATCTGCAGCCTGGAAACCACCTCATCGAATTCAACCCAGAGACAAGAAGTAGATTCGGCGATTGAAATTGAGCTTTCTGCAGTGGCAGTGGATGTGTCCGACACGTATCTCTCACAGTACCCGATCAGGTTTTGTTTTGCTTTCTCAGCAGAGTTTTGTCAGAAAATCCATGTAATTTGAACCGGGGATCCAATAAAATTGCTTTTGCGAAAGTAATTTTTTCCTTCTCTAATACGAAATCGCCGATTTAACTCTTCCGCTAGCTTTGCGACTATCTTCGAATTTCAGTGTTATTAGCAAATCTGCAACACCGTCTTTGGAACGACCAACTTAGGAGCATAACTTTTGACGCAGTGACCAGCCTTTTACTGCTCGTTTCCTGTTGTCTGTTGTCATATTTGGAAAATCAGGGTAATTTATGGTTATAACTGACATCAGGGAATTCTTGACGCCAACTATTCTTTGTAGCAGTTGAACTCAATCTTGTGGTAGTATCCAGTTTTAACGTTAGGACTGGCTCTTTCAAGTTCCTGGATCTTATTGAGCTTCATGCTGGCCTGCGAATTTTAAAATTAAACCATTTTTTCACTTTGTTCAGAATGGGTTGAATGTACAGCAACCCATTCTGAATAATTAAACTTTGGATGTGTGCAAAACAGGGGATGTTTTTCCAGGCTGTGAGTCGTATTGCTGTCACAATATTAGAAGCATTGTAACAAACTACACACACGACTCTTTCTTCAATGCCCCATTCCAAAGTAGTACGTCGCAGTTCTTCGGCGAGGTTTTCTGAAGTGTGTCTTTTGTCGTACTTAAAGCACTCTAGGAGGGAAGATTCCAACTCCAGGTCTTTAATATAGTGTATTGTCACTGACTCATCCATTGTCAACACAACCACTTCTGCAGACTGAATTTTGGTTTTCACCACTTCTTTGTCATGGCGTATTATTGTTGGAGAAGTGTGTTGGAAATGGTCTTCCGCGCAGGCATTCTATAAGCCCCATTCAGTTTACCCAGGAACTTTCGAAAATCTTTGTTCTCACCTATGCTAAAGGGCAAATAATCTTGCACCACCGTCTGCAGGAGTGCGAAATCTATCTCCTGATTTCTTTTGTTATATAGAGTCTTTGCAAAATACATAGACAGTTTTTCTTGATTCTGGCGAAGGATTACCGTTGTTGAAGTGGCACTGTTTTCCCGTGGCACTGACCACTGTTCGGTGCTGGCAGTTGATGTTGTTTGGTGTGGATCATCCTGGTTATCTTCTGGAGAAATACCGACAGGTGCGGTACTAGGGGCCTGCCAGATAAATACACTGTTGGGTGCAGCATGTGAACATGAGGAGCAAGATTAAATGAATTACCTCCTTTATACGAAATTTTCTTCGAAAAAAGTTACACTTAGATTTCCCATCACCTAAATCGGGGAATAAACCCGAAATTTCACTACTTTTCCGCGATCGCGAGTTGCTAGCCATTGTATAACAGTGAAGAGATGCAAAGACTGATTTCGGAATACAAGATAGAGGGATTTTACCTCAAATCGTACCAATGACCCAACATGACAATTTACTTTTTGAATTTCAAGGATTATTATTCCTGACAAAAATAAAATCGAAAAGGAATTTAATGAAAAATTATCAAGGTAGGTCAATATACATTTATGCCAGTTTTAATCATATTCATTCTATTTTGGATTGAATTTTAGAGGAAAAAATGATATGATATGATGAATATCGTTGATAACCCTGGTGTTTCCTGCCAGAGTACAGCTAAAAAGGTATTACATTGCAGATAAAGACACTGTCGAGTGCATTATGCGAATAAGACGAGCCTAGATTAAATGTATTTACTTAGTTACGTGAGACAGGTTTCTCTGTTTATCTTTTCCTTGTCCCTATCAACCATCATCTAGATGCTGTAAGCAGGTAAACCATTAGATGTTCGTAATTACATAGCTCTGCCATCTGTTAGTACTATTATTAGGTATTATGAAGCTTCATTGAGTGAGTGAGTGAGTGAGTGAGTGAGTGAGTGAGTGAGTGAGTGAGTGAGTGAGTGAGACACTGTGAACGAAGCCGCTGCTGAACGACATACAGTACTCAAAAGCTTCATCAGGCTTGATTACTTCAAGAACGAACTACTTCATTTGATCGAATCACAGTAAAGAGTGTGAATGAGTGAAGAAGTTCATTGGAATGAACTGGTTCGACCCATCGCTATTTGAAACACCAAAAGTACCGGTATGTTAATATTTAGCAACGTCAAGCTCATCATACGTTGCCTGAAAGATTTCAGGACACATCGGACATTGAAGCAAAGGTTTCATGGTTTGTTCTTCACCGCATTCGTACTTGCTGTTGTCAGCGTCTATGTAGCCGCATCCCTCAAGACTGACTTTGGAAATTCCCACTTCTGCCCTCAGAAGAAAGAAAGAAAGTTATTTATAGACTACACTAGTCGACAGGCTGTATCAGTTTGCAGGAATTCTTCCATCTTGTATTCGTAGTGAAGTAGCTGAGAACAAGAAGAGGACTAGATTAGAACACCAAAAGCGCTCATACAATGCACGGCTCAAGTCTTGAAAAGGATTGCTTCGAACATCACGTAAAATAATTGATTCACCTGAAACGGGAAGAGTTCAGTTAAGGAAAACCAAGATACCATACATCTCGGGACAGATAACGGTAGCAAAACGTTTACCTCTTGGCTACAATGAAAACTGGACTGTATGGATATCTTCCCGCTTGTAGTCCATCGTTATCATAAGACCTAATGTGTGTGTGTCGGTGCAACGTAAAGCAAATTCTAAAATGAAATACTAAAACTACATATTTCTCTTTCACATTTTCCCGCTTCAAAGATGACTGATCCTACAAATACAAAACCCTGGCCATCTCCAGGTCGTTTAGGCATCCTGTGGGTTGGATTTTATCTTATCAACTTATTAGAGTTAGTTTGGTCTTGATCAAGTTTGTCTCTAGACCATAAGTCCGACTCGTTGGCTGAACGGTTAGCGTACTGGTCTTCGGTTCAGAGGGTCCCGAGTTCGATTCCCGGCCGGGTCGGTGATTTTAAACTTAATTGGTTAATTCCAATGGCACGGGGGCTGGGTAAATGTGTTGTCTTCATCATCATTTCATCCTCATCGCGACGCGCAGGTCGCCTACTGGCGTCAAATAGAAAGACCTTCACCTGGCGAGCCGAACCCGTCCAGGGATATCCCGGCACTAAAAGCCATACGACATTTAATTTCTAGACCATAACGAACGTTAATTTTCTTTACCCTTTTATTCAAGTCATTAATTTCGTCTTCGCTTCCAATAATGACAGAAGTGTCATCAGCGGAGCGCAGGTTGCTAATATTTCTGCCGTCAATCGAAATTCCATCAACCCAGCAATCAAAAGCTTTTTTGATGGTAATCTGTACAGATTTTGTATATTTTAGAAAACGAGATAAAACCTTCCATTACTTTATTTGTCAAATATAATGCTATATTACTACTACTAATAATAATCATAAATGTTTGGCTTTCGCAGATGATCTGGTAATTCTATCCAACAATAGACAAGGAGCAATTCAGTTCCTGGAAAAGCTTCATGCAATTTCACCTAAAACTCGACTCCAAATATCATATGATAAAACCCGATACATGGAAGGAGCTCCTCGATACTTTGACAAACAACTTCTGGTAACTCAGTTTGGCAAAATCACTCGGGTAAATAATTTCAAATACTTAGGGGAAATCATGCAGTCATCCGCCTTAAATCGTGAAGTAACAGGGACATAATTTCTTAATTACAAGGAGCATATAGAATCGCATGGAACAGTTACAACAACAAAATCAATATCTTAGAACGATAACTTAAAATAACACTGCAATTAAGCATTAGAAACCTTGATCATTGGAGACAGATCACCAACTAAAACCTTAGAAAAATAAGAAAGGAAAATTCAGTATGCATAGAAGGGGTGTGGATGAAAAGGAGGAGATCTCTTGAATTGTACCAGCATTCTGAGAAAATATCACACCCTATTAGAAACAGACGAATGAAATTGTATGGCCATATTCAAAGAATGGACAACGAAAGACACTAAAAAGGCATTTAATTATGCTTCCTCACTCGCCAACGGCCTTAGCCGTGTTGAAACACCGGATCCCGTGAGATCTCCGAAGTTAAGCAATATTGGGCGTGGTCACGAGTTGGATGGGTTTCCACGCGCTGTTGGTAGGGGGTAAGGGAATTGAGGAGCGGAAAGGAACTGGCCACCCTACCTAACGTAAACTCCGGCTCAAGAACACCTCTGCGGAGGTTCGGACCTGCCTTCGGGCAGAATACACCCTTACGTTACCTCCTCACTAAAAGTCAAAAATAATTGGATAATCGAAATTGAGAAAGACCTTCATGAAATCAGCATAACAAGAGAAATTATATGGGACTGGCCTAGCTATAGAACGCTGGTGAACAAACATCATTTGCTGAAAAACCCAAGATGAGAATCACCACTGCATGAACAGAAGAAAAGTACACAGCGAAAGGATGAATAGATTCTGGGAGGAGAAGAAAGCAAGGTTATCAGACAAATAAGTTCAATCGTGCTCCTTAGCTGGGCACAACGTTGTGAAATAATAATAATAACAATAATAAGAAGAAGAAGAATATTAATAATAATAATAATAATAATAATAATAATAATCTCTCTTAGAACTAATCCATGGTCGCGTTACTTACGCCTGACCATCTCAAGTGATAGCAGTTCATGTACAAACATATCGCACGGAGGAATATATCCATTATTGCCGCCGCACTAAGCAAAGAAGACTGTCCGGGTAGAAATTTCAAAAAAGGAAGAACACGACTCGTCTGCTTGTAGAGTTTTCTTTGATAATAATTCATTGTCACTCAAAGCTACGCTCATTTTTTCATTACTGCAGAGGCATGCTTTCTCTGATCTCCCACACAAATGTGTTCGCTCCGTTTGATCTTGTCTTTACGCGGCAGCAGCACTGTGGATTACGACCGTGTGCAAAAATGTACATTCATTGGAACCAGCGCGTCTGTACGACGCAACGGTCTAATTTTCTAGTTCCATGGGCAAGAGAGGGGGAGGGGGGACCGAGGCTATTTTAAACTGGCATCACTCTCATCCCTTTGTACCTCACTATTTTAATGTACTGGCATTTATACACCAGTATCACATAGCAGGAAGATTATACAACAAGCAATAAGCCCATACTGCAGCACAATAAGAAATCAGATTGGAAGTTAACAAGTTAACTAGTAGAACTTCTTTAAGGGAACTGGAAAAAATCACTCTAACATTGATCAAATCAATCAATCAATACTGATCTGCATTTAGGGAAGTCGCCCAGGTGGCAGATTCCCTATCTGTTGCTTTCCTAGCCTTTTCCGAAATGATTTCAAAGAAATTGGAAATTTATTGAACATCTCCCTTGGTAAGTTATTCCAATCCCTAACTCCCCTTCCTATAAATGAATATTTGCCCCAGTTTGTCCTCTTGAATTCCAACTTTATCTTCATATTGTGATCTTTCCTACTTTTATAGACGCCATTCAAACCTATTCGTCTACTAATGTCATTCCACGCCATCTCTCCGCTGACAGCTCGGAACATACCACTTAGTCGAGCAGCTCTTCTTCTTTCTCTCAATTCTTCCCAACCCAAACATTGCAACATTTTTGTAACGCTACTCTTTTGTCGGAAATCACCCACAAAAGACAGGTGGAACAGGGTCATGGGAAGGAGAAAAGGGAGGAGGAAGTAGCTTCTGCAGCTATCAGGAAAGATAGGGCTGACCAGGAGGGGAGGGGATCAAATGAGGTGGGTAGGGTTGAGGCTCTGGTCATGGGGGATTCCATCGTTAGACACGTGGGGAAAGTGTGTGGAGGAAAGGGAACCAGGGTAGAATGTTATCCAGGAATTCGGTTGAGGCAGATGTTGAGGAAAGTAGAAGAGAGGGAGGAGGGGAAGGAGAAGGTGGTAGTGTTTCACGTTGGTACCAACAACGTAAGGCAAGCTGATATAAGTACCAACATAGTTGGAGATGTGTGGGATCTGGTAAATGCAGCACGGGTGAAGTTTAAGAAAGCGGAGATTGTTATTAGTGGAATACTGTGTAGGAGGGATACTGACTGGAGGGTGATTGGGGATTTAAATGAGACTATGGAGTGGGTATGTGGGAAACTGGGAGTGAAATTTCTAGATCCTAATGGGTGGGTAGGAGAAAGGGATTTGCGCTCGGATGGCCTTCATTTAAACCGCAGTGGTACGTATAAGTTAGGAAATTTGTTTGGAAGGGTAATAGGGAGGTACATTCAGGGAAACGGGATGGCCTAGGGAGCGGTGATAAGGGAACAGGGAACTGGAAATCAAGTAGGGATGACATAAAATTGTTAGTGTTGAACTGTAGAAGTATTGTAAAGAAAGGAATAGAATTAAGTAATTTAATAGATATATATTTACCAGATATTGTAATAGGAGTTGAATCATGGCTGAGAAATGATATAATGGATGCAGAAATTTTCTCACGGCACTGAAGTGTGTATCGTAGAGATAGGATAGGAAAGGTGGGAGGGGGAGTTTTCATTCTGGTGAAAGAAGAATTTGTAAGCTACGAAAAAGTTAAAGATGAGACACATGAAATTCTAGGTGTAAGGCTCATTTCTAAAGATAATAGGCAACTTGATATATTTGGAGTGTACAGATCGGGAAAGGGTAGCACTGATGCGGATTCGGAATTATTTAATAGGATAGTCAGCTATGTGGGAAACGACATGGAAAGAAATGTGATTGTAGCGGGAGATCTGAATTTGCCAGGTGTCAATTGGGAAGGAAATGCGAACGACAGGAAGCATGACCAACAAATGGCAAATAAGTTAATATGGGAAGGACAGCTGATTCAGAAAGTGATGGAACCAACCAGAGGGAATATTTTGGATGTTGTGCTGATAAAACCAGATGAGCTCTATAGGGAAACTGAAGTAATAGATGGTATTAGTGATCATGAAGCTGTTTTTGTGGTAGTTAAAAATAAATGTGATAGAAAGGAAGGTCTTAAAAGTAGGACTGTTAGGCAGTACCATATGGCTGATAAAGCAGGTATGAGGCAGTTTCTAAAAAGTAACTATGATCGGTGGAAAACGGTAAATAAAAATGTAAACAGACTCTGGGATGGGTTTAAAGAAATTGTTGAGGAATGCGAAAACAGGTTTGTACCTTTAAGGGTGGTAAGGAATGGTAAAGACCCACCTTATTATAATAGAGAAATAAAGAGACTAAGAAGGAGGTGCAGACTGGAAAGAAATAGAGTTAGAAATGGCTGTGGAAGTAAGGAGAAATTGAAGGAACTTACTAGAAAATTGAATCTAGCAAAGAAGGCAGCTAAGGATAACATGATGGCAAGCATAATTGGCAGTCATACAAATTTTAGTGAAAAATGGAAGGGTATGTATAGGTATTTTAAGGCAGAAACAGGTTCCAAGAAGGACATTCCAGGAATAATTAATGAACAAGGGGAGTGTGTATGTGAGGATCTTCAAAAGGCAGAAGTATTCAGTCAGCAGTATGTAAAGATTGTTGGTTACAAGGATAATGTCGAGATAGAGGAAGAGACTAAGGCCAAAGAAGTAATAAAATTTACGTATGATAACAATGACATTTACAATAAGATACAAAAGTTGAAAACTAGAAAAGCGGCTGGAATTGATCAGATTTCTGGGGATATACTAAAGACAATGGGTTGGGATATAGTACCATATCTGAAGTACTTATTTGATTATTGTTTGGCCGAAGGAGCTATACCAGATGAATGGAGAGTTGCTATAGTAGCCCCTGTGTATAAAGGAAAGGGTGATAGACATAAAGCTGAAAATTACAGGCCAGTACGTTTGACATGCATTGTATGTAAGCTTTGGGAAGGCATTCTTTCTGATTATATTAGACATGTTTGTGAAATTAATAACTGGTTCGATAGAAGGCAATTCGGTTTTAGGAAAGGTTATTCCACTGAAGCTCAACTTGTAGGATTCCAGCAAGATATAGCAGATATCTTGGATTCAGGAGGTCAAATGGACTGTATCGCGATTGACATGTCTAAAGCATTTGATAGGGTGGATCATGGGAGACTACTGGCAAAAATGAGTGCAATTGGACTAGACAAAAGAGTGACTGAATGGGTTGCTATATTTCTAGAAAATAGATCTCAGAGAGTTAGAGTAGGTGAAGCTTTGTCTGACCCTGTAATAGTTGAGAGGGGAGTTCCTCAGGGCAGTGTTATCGGACCTTTATGTTTTCTTATATATATAAATGATATGAGTAAAGGAGTGGAATCGGAGCTAAGACTTTTTGCGGATGATATTATTCTCTATAGAGTGATAAATAAGTTACAAGATTGTGAGCAACTGCAACGTGACCTCGAAAATATTGTGAGATGGACAGCAGGCAATGGTATGTTGATAAATGGGGCTAAAAGTCAGGTTGTGAGTTTTACAAATAGGAAAAGTCCTCTCAGTTTTAATTACTGCGTTGATGGGGTGAAAGTTCCTTTTGGGGATCATTGTAAGTATCTAGGTGTTAATATAAGGAAAGATCTTCACTGGGGTAATCACATAAATGGGATTGTAAATAAAGGGTACCGATCTCTGCACATGGTTATGAGGGTGTTTAGGGGTTGTAGTAAGGATGTAAAGGAGAGTGCATATAAGTCTCTGGTAAGACCCCAACTAGAGTATGGTTCCAGTGTATGGGACCCTCACCAGGATTACCTGATTCAAGAACTGGAAAAAATCCAGGAGAGTGTCTTTCATTTTATTTATTTATTTATTTATTTATTTATTTATTTATTTATTTATTTATTTATTAAATACTCTAACAGTTTGAACCCTATTGGACATGAGTATACTAGGGTTGTAGTTATGGTCAGTTTTTTTAATTATTGGTCCTTGACATAAAATTAGGAAACTACATTATTGAAGATATGGTGAACGAACTTAAGGAACTGTCTGTAGCAGCAGAATTTCCTAAACAGATGGTATATTGGCTTTGAAATTTCCACACTATAATTGTTTAGGTGACACACAAGTTCGAATCTTGTCCTTTCAAACATGGCACAGTCGAACAGTAAATGGTCCATCGTCTATGAAGATCCTCAGAAACACAGGTAATCATCTGCAACGTTAATTTTAAAGCATTCAAAGTAGCACTTAAACTTTCCATAGCCGGAGAAAACCTGAGTGAGAATGAATTCAGGCACTATTTTTTTTTTTTACTGGTGTAGGCTATATATGTCGGTAATAAATAATTCTCTTCTGACAGATCCTTTTGTACTTTATATCCAGAGGTTGTCCTTCTGTCTTATTAGATGTGTTTTGATCTGGGCATTTGCTTAGGTTGGGGGTGATTTGTTGTAGGTGATTTCAATGTTGGATGCGGAGGCTGCTTTTGCGAGGATGTCTGCCTCTTCATTTCCAGCAGAATCGGTGTGTCCAAGGATCCAGAAAAGACATACATGGATGTACTACTCTGCTCTTGATTTTACAGTAGCAGCTATTGGATTTACATTGTGCTTATCGTTGATTGCGTTCAACGCAGCCTGCGAGTCAGTTAGTATCCGAGCGCTACTACTGTTGTTTTCACACCACTCCACAGCAGACTTTATGGCCCGTAGCTCCCCATGAAATACTGAACAGGTGGATGACCGTATTGGGCTGAAAATACTTCCCTGTTATTCTCATAGACAATGTTCATCCCACCTTGTCAGATTCAGTGTTATTAGGTGTGTGAGAGCCGTCTGTGTAAATATAGTAGCCATGGTCAAGCGAGCAGCTATTGTAAACATAAGTCTGGAAGTTACTATGGTGACCGGATTCCAGGAAGTGACTGTTCTTCTCCACTATGGTTTCAAGTATTGCTTCAGGTGATGTTACGTTTTTCTTCATTAGGGTGAGTTCGGCCGTTTCGATGTCAGTAAACAACAGAAGTTCTATTCCAGCGATGACATGGGCTGCTCGTGTAGATATTGTGAGATAGGGACGGGAAAACTGAAGGATGATTCCTCTCTGAATCTGCAGAAGTTTTCTCTTAGTCCACTGCTTTTCGGGTGCAGAACCAAATCATTAAGAGAGTCACAATAATTTTTCACCAGAGGTTATTACCAAAACTTCAATTTGATCCAAAACCCCATATTCACAGTGAGTGTGTTTTAAAGGTGCTAAATCCAATGGATGTAGGCCTATTCCTTATTTAGAATCATGTAACACAGTTGAAAAAGAAACCTGGAGCTGGCCCGGGATCAAATAGGCAAGATGGCGGCTATACACGGGCCCTTGTGGGACTAACTCTGGGGAGCTGGCACAGGGGCAAGTGGGCAAGATAACCGTCACGCGCAATGCACCTCTACCCATGCGCTCCGACTTCTGACACCCTGAAACAATAGGACGTCGTCATCTTATGGAATACTGTCGAAAGCGGTCACTAAAATGGGTACCTGACGTGAGAGAGCATTGGTTAGCGAACTCGGGTTTTTTAGCTGAGTCTATGCATTATGTGTGCTGAGCTGTTGTCTATCTGACCTCCCTTGGCCAACTCTTGTAGCACACTTCATTCCGAGGTGGTGGTGTCAAGCAGAGTAAAGTTCCTCCAGGGACACCCTTGCCCTAGGTAGGAGCCTAGCAGATTCTAGCTCGTCTAGGAAGGAGAGCCGAGCAAGCTGTGCTGTAGTTGTATCTGCATTGGCGAACTCGTGGTTTTTAGAAGAGTCTAGGCATGATGTGTCCTAAGTTGTCGTCTGTCTAACTTCCTTGGCCAACTCTTGTGGGGGCACTTCCACCCGAGATGTGGTTGAGTAGAGTAAATGTCACTCCCTACAGCTTAAGTGCTATTCAAATATCCACACCTTGATTAAAATGTGTGTACGATGAAGGTGTACTGACTACAGTAAATGTGGGAGACATATAAATCTCAGCAGAAAAAAATGACTTTGCGAGCTAAGCTGTATTTTCCGATCTGGTGTAGTATAGGAATGCCGACAATGTATTATGACGCAAGACACCTGACTTGAGAGAACTCTGGGTCTTTAGCTACAGGTCAAAGCTTGTTAGCGGTGACGTTACTACAGCTCTCGCTACTATGATGAAGTCACTCCGCTCAGATCCTTATTTCATGAGGTAGGGTGGAGGGGTAGAATTGCACCAACGGTATACTGCTAGACGTAAGGGTGACTAAAAGGGAGGGGATAACTCGGGGAGAACTGTGCTAGGGCACAGGGACAAATGGCCATACACAGACCCTCATGAGGCTAACTCGCGGGTGAGGTTTGCTAGGGCTCTCGAGGCAAAATAGAGGGCAAGACAAACCTCGAGTTCGCTAACCAATGCTCTCTTCAGTCAGATGTCCATTTTAGTAGCCTCTTTCGACAGTATTCCATAAGATGACGATATCCTATTGTCTCAGAGTGTCAGAGGTCGGAGCGCGCAGCCCTCTATCTTGCCTCGGAGCCTTAGCACAGCTCTCCCTGAATTAGTCCCATAAGAGTCTGTGTATGCTCATTTGCCCCTGTACCCTAGCACAGCCTTCCTCCGAGTTAGCCCAATAAGGGTCTGTGTATGCTCATTTGCCCCTGTGCCCTAGCACAGCCTTCCTCCGAGTTTTCGCCATAAGGGTCTGTGTAAGCCCATGTGCAGATTAAATAAATGATAGAATGAAAGTTCCAAATCACAACATTAAAATATTTATGCGTTTCAAAAATAATTCCGCATTATTGTCCAGTGTTCCTATTCGTATAGAATAGCACGATTTTAAGTATCACCATAATACGGATTGAAATTCAGGGTAGTTGCCGAAATAGTTACCTTTAAACGAGAAAAAATGAAATGGCGTATGGCTTTTAGTGCCGGGAGTGTCCGAGGACATGTTCGGCTCACCAGGTGCAGGGCTTTCGATTTGACACCCGTAGGTGACCTGCGCGTCGTGATGAGGATGAAATGATGATGAAGACGACACATACACCCAGCCACAGTGCCAGTGAAATTAACCAATGATGGTTAAAATTCCAAACCCTGCCAGGATTCGAACCCGGGACCTCTGTGACCAAAGGCCAGCACGCTAACCATTTAGCCATGGAGCCGGACTTTAAACGAGAATTAAGACGCAATGGGACATGATATGAACTACGAAAAATACTAGTGGCATCTCCCTACGCTATATTTACAATAATCACAACACAATTAAAATATCTCAAGTATTTACACTCGATCAGGTAGGAGAAAACAACACTGAATCGACGTGAAACGCGATTCACCAAAGGATCTAGTAAGAACTGGATTGACCTCAAACATACACTCAGCACTCGGGCTGTTCCCCATTAAACAACATATCAAAAACAACATGAAATCACATACAACATCAGCCTGTAAGAGAAAACAAATAATGTACTTTAATAAACACGTAGAAAGCAATGGACAACATTGCGTTCCTCTGATGCATTTGTGCACCGGATAATGCCCCTCATCTGTCACATATTCACTGCTTTGCAGTGGGCTGAAAAGAAATGTTAAAACTCAAGAATGCTCTAGAGATTTGGTCATTGTTTTGCCAAGATTGTATTACGGAAATAATATCTCACTTCGCGCTGTCTGTATAACCACGGCTGATAAGTTAACTTGTAGGACGAGCTCGTATCTCAACGACTGCTCGGAGATTCACATAAACAATCGTACATCATGCCAGCATGCTACTATAATTCAACACACATCATATTCACTGGTCTGACATTAATTTCTGTTTCTCAATAATCTCTCAGAATACAATCACAGGCCTATTCTCGCTTCACACAATCCTTATAACATCACCAGGCCTGCATCATCTGCCTGCACTGTTAACTTCATATTTCAGCATGCACTAAATTCTCTTGTATATCTTATAATCTCATCAGCCTTTCTCATTATAAATCAGGGTTCGATTCCCCCTCAAATCATTGTACAAAACAGTTTCCAACCCACATTAGTTGAATCTTTTCTAGTCAACGGTGCATATACAGCTCCTTAAATACATGTGCCATGCATCCTATCTGTCACTGATCTTTCTAAATGGAAAAATAAAATTTCATCTGGACACCGAGAGTGTGTAACTCGGAAAGTGGATGATTTGGCAATCCAATCTTTCTATCTCTATCATACAAAAACATAGGAATAACCTTAAGCTAGGTAACATGCATAACTCACACAAATAAGAGTAAAATAAATCCTAACATCTCCCTCAATATCCCATCTAGCTAATCATAAACTAAAAGAAATATAGAGAAATCATACGATCCCCTCCTATCCATATTTACAGCATCACAAATGTAAAATGAACACATGCCGTCAGGCAAAAATTACATTAAGCCTCACTAGTATTAATCGTAATTCATAAAACATGCCATTTAATTAATACATGCGTCTTATCTTGGCAACACCCTGGACATCGGTAGCAGTTCACATCTCTGCTATGGTAGTGGTCTACTCCATCTTCAATACGTTTTCACCACATAGAAACAATCTTCTTACTTCTAAAGGCGGTGCCATCTTCTTTATGTTAATTCCTATACACTGAAACACAGAATACTCTGGTAAATAAATACCTCTTCACTGCTCTCCGTGCCATGCCGAATAAATCCGTTTGTCAGCTGTAAGTTCTGCGAACGTTAATATAATAGCACAAACACATATAATATTCACTATCAAAAATGTTTAGGGTTTAAATACAGTCAGTTGGAGCGGCTAGCGGTTCGATACGGAAAGTCCTTCGCGATACACGACCGACCCGAAAGTACAATGTGGATGAGCGTCTCTCACTCAATCACCAGTCTGCGGCTAACCTTACCGTCTGTTACTTTAATATGATAATTTGCGACATAGCGCATTTGGAAATTTACAACTGCACCCAGTTTGCGTATCACTGTTCACAAAATAAATGCACTGTTTTTGTGGAGACTTCTGCCCACGTGGCAGCATTCGCGCACATATAAAAGAGTAGTATGGAACGATGTTCACTGCACGGCAACACACACAATAAGAAAAAGGATGCTCCCGATGAGTGGGGCGCTTAAGTAACATAATCAACGCCGTTGTAGGTAGGGGATTTCTCGTATGTTCAAATATTCAACCAATCAGCGTGCTTGTTACCCACAATGACTTTGCTATTTATCAAAATTAACATCATATACACTCCTGATGACTTAATAAAGACTCAAATAATTGCTATAACGTATTCCTCATTATATCTCACTCTCAGACCTGTGGAAAACCATCAACTAACAGAACTGACTTCTCTACACCGATGAACTCTTCACACAAATATCCATGTTGGTCAACCTGGGATTTTAATTCTGCGCGGTCCGGAATTCATATTAGCCACACCCTCGCTTCCTAATTGGCCGAACACTCCTCGTGGCCAACGAATTCTACACGTGCCGAGATGTGCCAACTCCTGGTAAAGCTGAACAGTTCCCACGGTTGCAAGCAAGCTTCGCGCAACATAGAGCGACTGTATATCTCCATGGACTTCCGGTCTCAACTGTTCTGTAATCTGCTACTTTTCCAATGCCCGGCTGAAATTTAGATTGGAAAAAACGTATGGGAACCTCCCCCTGCTGTTTCTGAGTAACGCTAAGTGGCATGCAATTTAAAAAAAAATATTCACTGCATGTACAGTAATTCACTTCGATATCCGGACACAATGTAGAATACCGTAGCGAAACACGGGTACATTTGCTAATAATAATAATAATAATAATAATAATAATAATAATAATAATAATAATAATAATACTAATAATAATAATAATAATAATAATAATAATAATAATAATACTAATAATAATAATAATAATAATAATAATATAATATAATTTAATTTAATTTCATGTGGCTATTTCTAGCCGAGTGCAGCCCTTGTAAGGCAGACCCTCCGATGAGGGTGGGCGGCATCTGCCATGAGTAGGTAACTGCGTGGTATTGTGGTGGAGGATAGTGTTATGTGTAGTGTGTGAGTTGCAGGGATGTTGGGGACAGCACGAACACCCAGCCCCCGGGCCACTGGAATTAACCAATGAAGGTTAAAATCCCCGACCCGGCCGTGAATCGAACCCGGGACCCTCTGAACCGAAGGCCACTACGCTGACCATTCAGACAACGAGTCGGACAATAATAATAATAATAATAATAATAATCACCATCATCATCATCATCATCATCATCCTTCTAAGTATTGGGCCATGTGTCCCGTTACGGTCTTGCATTTTTCTTTTTGCAAGACTTGAAGGCAATCAAATGTCCTTCCGACGGGTTGCTAGCCTGAAGGAAGTAAGACCATTGGTGGGGCTACCACCTCTCAGCTAATGGACTAGCTGAAATTACAGCATTTCCTCCATAATGGATGTAACGGTTATACCGCCGTGACTCTGTCGACAGGGCCTCATCTGTGGGAACAGGTTTTTTCATCTCGGGAAGGTGACGTTGGCCTTTGGGCAGGAGAGGTTATGTTATCATCATCATCATCATCATCATCACCCTTCCAAGTACTGGGCCATGTGGCCCGTTTAGGTCTTGCATTTTCTTTCCACCGCTTCATTGGACGTCCTATAGATCTCTGTCCGCTTGGTTGATAGCGTAGGATCTCCTTTGGTAGTCTTCCAGATTCCATCCTTTGAATATGACGTTTCCAGTTTTCTTGGTAATCATAGATGTAATTGATTACTGATTTCACATTCAGTCCCTTAAGCACATCTTCATTTCTTATACAATCCCATTTCGTACAGCCTGCTGTTCTGCGCATGAACGTCATTTCACGTGCTGCAATTCTGAAAATGTCTTGAGTTCTTATTGTCCATGCCTCACTGCCGTAGCAAAGGGTTGGTCTGGCTAAAGTGTTATAAAGTTATTTTTGCAGATATATCAATTTCTCCTTGGTAAGATATAATTTATCACAGATAATTTAATTCGTTGACTCTTTCCAAAATTTTATTACCTAAACAAATTTCACTCTTTTGTGGTGAAATGATCATGTCGAATTTTGAAGAGACTTTCTGGAGATTAAATACTGACCACTGAAGATCATCTTCTGATGATGCTACCAATGCAACATCATCAGCAAAGAGTATGGCATCTAGATGTGTGAGATATCTGCTGACTGGGATTGATCCATGCCTTTCATGCCTCCATTCCTGTATTATGTTGTTGTTCACAAAGATTATGAACAACAAAGGAGAAAGTCCACAACCTTGTCTCACACCTCTGCTGATCGGTTTCCATTCAGTCTGATGATTACCTAACTTTATTGCAATAAGGTTGTCACTGTACATGTTGTATATGTTATCTATTAACTGTTGTGGGATATTATCTTCTGCTAAGATATTAAGAAGTCTGTTCCTGTTAACTAGGTCAAAGGCTTTCTTAAAATCAACAAATGCTATGTAAGTTTCCAAGTTAAATTCCCTGCGTCTTTCGATTAAGATTTTCAACGTAAAGTAAGCATCAGCACATGAGCGCCACTTTCGAAATCCATGTTGTTAATTTCCAATCACATTTTCATAATACCTGCATCATTTTTCTCTGACAACATTAGAGTAAATTTTGTAACCTGAGTTGAGTATACTTATCCCTCTGTAATTTCTACAATCTTTCACACTGCCCTTCTTAAGAAGAGGAATAACAATAATAATAATAATGATAATAATAATAATAATAATTATAATAATAATTCAGTAAAATTAAACCATGAATTCAAGAGAGTTCTTCATTTTCTCCATTCAGAAAGCAGAAAACTTTTTATCACTTTACCGCGTCAAAGATCTCCTCTTTCCTAACATGTAGGAAGCTCCGATAAAGGTAACGTGATGCATTTTTTCAAACAATTTCCGTTTGGCTTAAGGGTCCCGGAGGATACATGTTAAGCTTGAGAGGGAAGGAGTAGAAAAGGAAGTAGAATTACGTGTGGAAACAAGTTACAGGGCTACTCAAGGAAGATTCGAAAAAGTATCCAATGTCTCCTTGCCTGTTATTCAAGAAGTGCACCTCACATCATATCTCATGAGATGAGCTGCGAGATATTAAGTAACTCAAGTAGAGTGAAATATATGTTAGGAGGCGCACAAATGTGTCAAACAGAATTCAACTTACAGAAAATGTTATTATTATTATTATTATTATTATTATTATTATTATTATTATTAATAATAATAATAATAATAATAATAATAATAATAATAATAATAATAATAATAATAATAATAATTTCTAATAATGAACCGTAACCGCAGTTTCTTTCCTTCTTTTATATATTTTTGTTTAGTATCATATTAATATTCATACAGTCTTTCAGGGATATTGGAGAAGGGCACATGTACCAATTTGAGATATCGTCGCTGGAAAGGTAAAAGGTTGTATTCCACAAAGCTCTTCCTATCAATTATTCTCCTTAAGACTGGTCACCTCCCAGCCACGTATGGATATGCAGTCCATCAGAACAAATTTTGTTGTGTTCATTTTCCTATGCCCATGTGTAAAGGAAAATGAACCTTACAGTACCGTACTGTAGGAATGTACGTTTGCATTACGTATTTACGCACTCCTAGTGTACAATGCATGTAAGGTTCATTTTCGTTTAATCATCGACATAGGAAAACGAACACAACGGACATTGTTCTGATGGACTGCGTATCCATATGTGGCTGGGAGGCGTGACCAGTCTTAAGGAGAATAATTGATAGGAAGAGCTTTGTGGAATACAACCTTTTACCTTTCCAGCGACGATATTAAATCCACATCTGGAAAAGATTTAGTCGCTGGATATAAACCAAATTAATTTTCTGAAACCTATGAGCGTAGAATTAAGAACCTTACGAATTTTTGTATAATGGTGTAACATCCTTTCCCCAGCTTCGATGCATGACAACTTCACTGCAAATTATGGCATATCCAGTCGAACAATACAACACCGTTCTAACGATGGCACAGCCGCCCCTCTTCGATTCAAGGACTATTAAGACATGACGGAGACTTGGCCAGTCATCAGTGCAGGGCCCCTAAGTATTGGATAATTTCCTTTGGATGCGGCTGGGAATTAAATGCTTTTGCGTGACTTATTTACTAACTCCTAGAGTATAATTTTTATAAGGTTCATTTTCCTTTACTCGCAAGCATTGGAAAATAAACCCAACGAGTATTGTGTTGATGGGCTGCATACTCAAACGTGGCTGGAAGGCGCGACCAGTCTTAAGGGAAATAATGGATAGGAAGAACATCGTTGGTATCTTTAACGTATTTAATGACAATGTTTAGATGGTCATTAATTTCACTAAGTTTTACTTTAGGGTTAACAACATTACCTGCTTTATCCTGGCCATATTCATCCATTTCAGACCTTTCTGCAGCGATCATACTTTCAACGATCTCTTCTTTTCTTTTTGCAAGTGGTTCTACGTGGTTCTAGGTCTTACGGCGACGATGGGACAGGAAAGGCCTAGGAGTTGGAAGGAACTGGCCGTGGCCATTCAACGATCTCCTCGTCTGCATAGTTTACAACATTGCGTTCGTAATTCAGCTTTATACTGTAACTGCATTTATGTATTCTTATTAAGCGGCTGTCCGGCTTAAGCGAAGTCAGGACTAATGGGGTCCGGATCAGTGGGGTTCTACTGTATATAGATAATAATAATAATAATAATAATAATAATAATAATAATAATAATAATAATAATAATAATAAGAATAAGAATAATAAGAATAAGAATAAGAATAATAATAATAATAATCATAATAATAATAATGATACATCCACTCCACAAAAAGGTAATAAACAGGACATTAATAACTACAGAGGAATATCTTTACTAGCAGTGGCATATAAAATTTTTTCCAAGATTTTATTAAACAGAGAAGAACAACACTAGACAATCATTTAGGTGAATATCAAGGTGGTTTCAGGAAAGGAAGATCATGTTCAGAACAAATATTTAATCTTAAGTCAATAATTCGCCACAGGTTACTTAATTCAAAGGACATTGTAGTCATGTTTGTAAATTTCAAAAAGGCTTTTGATTCTGTTGACAGAGAAACTATATATAAAATAATTCGAGAATTTGGCATAAAGTCTAAACTGGCAAATCTAATCCGTGAAACACTTACAGACACAGTCTCTAAAGTGAAATTTCTGGGAGAGATATCACAGCCTTTCAAAATAAAAACTGGTGTACGACAAGGTGACGGACTATCCCCAATTCTTTTTAATTGTGTCCTAGAGAAAATAGTGAGGATTTGGAACGAAAAACTTATTCAACTCAACATTTCACCGATAAGGTTAGGAAGAGGAAACAAAAGGATCGAAATAAATTGTCTTGCATTTGCAGATGACTTTGCAATACTTTCTGAAAATGTGACATCTGCTATAACCCATGTAAATGTCTTGGAAAGAATCGCCAGCAGAACTGGCTGAAGAATTTCTGCAGAAAAAACAAAATTTTTAACAAATATTTGGGATGCACCAAAATTTCTGAAAACAGATATTGGCCAAATAGACAGGGTAAAAAAATTCAAATATCTAGGGGAAATAATCCAAGAAAATGGTTTAGAAAAATCTGCAGTAGAGGTGAAGGTACATAAAATGGAGAGAGCTTATGGTGTCACCAAAGATATCTACAATAAAAGATGCCTATCCAAAAATGCAAAAATTATTATTATTATTATTATTATTATTATTTCGTGTGGCTATTTCTAGCCGGGTGCAGCCCTTGTAAGGCAGACCCTCCGATGAGGGTGGGCGGCATCTGCCATGTGTAGGTAGCTGCGTGTTATTGTGGTAGAGGATAGTGTTATGTGTGGTGTGAGTTGCAGGGATGTTGGGGACAGCACAAACACCCAGCCCCCGGGCCATTGGAATTAACCAATTAAGGTTAAAATCCCCGACCCGGCCGGGAATCGAACCCGGGACCCTCTGAACCGAAGGCCAGTACGCTGACCATTCAGCCAACGAGTCGGACAATGCAAAAATAAGGCATTACAACACAGTAGTGAAGCCAGAATGCCTATATGCAAGCGAATGTCTGGCATTAAACTATAATTTAGATAAACTAGAAATACTAGAAAGGCGAATCATGAGGAAAATATTAGGCCCACAAAACACAGCAGAAGGTTGGAAATTACGAAGTAATGCTGAAATATATCAAAAAATAGAAAATATATCAGATGTAATGAGGAAAAGGAGACTTATGTTTTTTGGACATTTATATCGAATGCAAGATAGTAGATTAACCAGTAAGATTTTCAGATATTTGTGGGATAAGAAATCAACGACAAGCTGGGTCAATGAAGTAAGAAAGGATTTAGAAAAAACAATATAACAACAGAAGAAATAAATAATAGAGAAGGCTTTCGGGAAAAAGTACTGAAAATAGAAGGATTCCAAGGTAGGAAAGTAAAAAAAGACTGGTCAAAGTGGTCTGAAGGCAGAAAGAAGAAACATAGTGAACAGATGAAAGCGTACTGGAAGAAAAGGAAAGAACAAAGAAGAAGGAATTGAAATTGGCACGTGGTCCTCTGGTGGCCCATTCGAAAGAATAATAATAATAATAATAATAATAATAATAATAATAATAAATGTAGTGTCATTATCTTAATGAGCAGAGAAGAATGTAATTTCCTTGGTTTCGTCTGTTCGTATTTATGTTCTGATTTTAATATATCTCAAATTTGTATGGACTTCTGCTCTTTAAAATATCCTCTTTGTACTAGAGATATTTGGTTTCAAACTTCAGAAGTGAAAGGAAAAAGGCTGAGCTCCAAAGCAGGCGTGTATTTTAAGAGTGTCAAGGGATTGTGTTCTTACGAATGCTGCTGCATTTTGTTCAAAATGTCCTGTGCATATCATCCTCCAAGTCCTCGCTTAAAGTGCTGAAGCTTTTACCTTCTTTTATGAAAAGAAAGAAAATGTTATGCTATGAAGACAGCGGCAGGCAGACTCATGTCGAGCGAAATGAATTACTAGTGAGGATTGGGATCCCAGTCGCTGATGATCAAAATGATAAAAAAAAAGGAGGAGGCTAGAAAAAGGTTCAAAGGTTGTGCTTTAAAAGAGTTGGAGCGATATTAATATTCTGAAAGTGGAAGAGAGAGCAAGAGAGACGGACAGATAGACGTCGAGATGGCGTCTCTATATTTGAAATTGGAAAAGAGAGCAGTGAACAGCGGAGGAGGAGACAGCAGTGCCGGTTATACAGATAGTCACTCATCGCCATTGGTTCTTTCTATTCATCAACTTCTTCATTGCTGTTGCATCGTCGGGGTTAATCTTTTGTCACAAAAAGAAGACATGGAAAGAAGTCCTCCACCTCATCCCCCTTCTCATATTCCATCTCCTCTTCTCCTACACACACCGAGAAGGGCATGCATCAGTGACTGGTATTATTAAAGTCTAGTTACTCCAAGAACTGAGACACAAGCGGCTGGAGACTATTGATCTTCTATAGAGCAATGATTAGAAATATTTCCGCTCTCAATTCTCCAACATTCTTTTCTCCTTTCAAGTAACGTATAGCGGCGTTGGGATGTTCCTTTGAGAGGTGACGTAAGCAAACGATTTCCCCGCCTCACGGGAACTCGTAATCGATATACAAGGTCTGAAAGAAGAGGATTTATCATCGGCGAGCCTTAAGGAAATTATGGGCTCGCTATTTGGACAAGGATAGGAAATTTTAAGTGATACGCCAGAGCTGCACTGATCTGATCCTCAAATTAAAAATGTTGGAAATGTATCCTTGGCTTACTAACAAAACCTTGTAAACTCTCTTCCTGTCCATTATTCTCCTTAAGACTAGCCGCGCCTCCCAGCTACATATGGATATGCAGTCCATCAGAACAATTTTTGTTGTGTTTATTTTCCTATGCGAATGTGTGAAGGAAAATGAACCTTAAATACATTATGCTGTAGGAGTGCGTAAATACGTCACCAAACATACATTCGTACAGTACGTACGGCAACGTTCATTTTCCTTTACACACCCGCATAGGTAAATGAACCCAACGAAAATTGTTCTGAAGGACTGCATATCCATATGTGGCTCGAAGGCATTACCAGTCTTCAGGGAAATAACGGACAGATAGAATAGTGGGAGATACAAGGTTTTCTTAGTAAGTCATCGGTATGTTGTGTGAGCTGATTTAAACTGAAAAAAACTCGAAATTTCATGGAGAACTAATAGCAAAGCAAAGCGAAGTCACCTCCGTACAGGCCATGAAGGCCCTTGGAGGAGTAGAAGGTAAAGGCTTCCATCATTATTAACCTCGGCACGTGATAGGGTAGAGTGGTTAGCTCTACGCCCGGCCGCCTTTGCCCCCAGGAATTAACCAGCTACTCATTTTTGGTGTAGGCTGAGTGAACCTCAGGGCCATATGCACCTCCGGAAGTGGAAATCTCGTTTCTTAAATTTTACGACTTTCTGACGGGGATTCGAACCCACGTCCTTCCGGGCGAACCGAGCACGCCTTCACCACCTCGGCCAAGCAGCCCCTATGGAGAACTAACAGTCGTTGAAATTTCAGACAACTTCCAATCGTGACTATTAATTCTCGAAACATCCTAACTATCACCTTCCAGTAGATGTATTGCACCCGTCCCTACACATATTGGCTCCGGCATGATATCTACAGGGCGTTAACGGGTTGGAATAAAACAAATAGGCGCTTAACTAGACTTAGCTTAAAGGCATACAGGGTAGGAGACGGATCATACCTAATTACAATGAGAACACATTCGGGTTAAAGTTTAGATTAATACAAGTGGTTTATTAGGCCTTAATGATGATGATGGTAATGACGCATTTATATACAAACGAATTACATGGATTATTATCAATTGTTGTTGTTTGTTATCGACTTTTAGTCGTATGTGATGGATCCGAGTATTATCTATCGCAGAGCGATCCATTATGACGAGATTCGAACGGAAAAACACTTATCATAGACACTGAGGCTATGTGATATCATTGACCAATAGGATTAACATGCATGCAACGAATCTGAGCAATCCCTATACTAAACACACAACCATTCCCCAACGAAGTACCAAGAAGGAACTCATAAAATGTGAAACAAACGCCCGGGTTTGAACCGACCCTCACTTGTAAAAAATTCACCACCCCGATGGTCAGCACCATCGGCAACTCAATTATAATCACAACAAGATACAAAAACACTCAGAGAACACAAATTATATACAGTAAACACGTGAGACATCCAGCCTTCGGTTGAGCATTGGGGTACCAATGCCGCTGTCGGGAACTGAACTGACACCCCTTGGGATGGAGGTGGGACTCTGAAAACCCTAAGCTACATTATACTCAAGTGTGTAATGACAGTAAACTAATAAGTACTGGTAACAATCGCCGTGTCATTTATTAGCGACTACATCATTCTGGCGTGTTGAATATTCCATTATTAGGCGATTCTTCCGGCCCTCGTTCTCTTTAACTCAAGGCTCCCCCTTATACGAGCGGACGAGCGTACAAAAAAAACCAACACTTCTCCTCACTAGGTCAACTGCCCCAGCCCCTGCACGGCGGGTGGTCAATGGCCTCGGCCTTCACAGGCATAACGCCCTTTCTTAACAAAACACCCCATCTCGGGGATCGTTCACTAATAAACCGAGCTTCATTGTTCATTAAACAAAATTACATCGGCTCTCAATACTTCACTTCAATTCAACCCACACATTCGTTTACAATATCATGATCCCGCGACGCGACACCGGTTTCTATGATACCAATACTTGCATGATTACCATAACTACAATTTATTATTATTATTATTATTATTATTATTATTATTATTATTATTATTATTATTATTATTATTATTATTATTATTGGGTTCATCATTACACTATCTCCCTACACGACTTACCTGGAAATTAGACCATACTGCGTGATCATAATTAACTTCCTCGTAATAACGGTGTAATTAATCCATATCTAAATTGTGATTTCTGATAAAGTCGTCACACGGTAATACAATTATGAATTAAATATTCCTCAATTTGCACTTAAATTGTGATAAGCCTGCCAATTAAAATCGTACACTTCCTATCTAAATATATGTCAGTGGAGGCCTATGGTGTCAGTTCCGTTGTCATATCTCGTAGTTCTGGGTGCTCACGGAATAAAATTACACTATTTACCAGCCATGCATTATCAACGCTGGACTAACTACAGCCTAACTTGAATTACTCTGAATTACTAAAAATTGGTTTCCTGACGCATCAATAATTACAAGTTTCCCCAAATAAAATGATTAAGTCAATCTACTACTGCATGCAAACTTATCGTATTACACCTTTATTTACAATTGATTGCTCAGACGTGTTACTAATTAAATAAAGTAAATAGAAGCTACGTGTATCATGGTAGCACATCTACATCTAGAGTTACAATCTCTAACATTATAGCGTCAGGTAATGATAACTGTTCCCCGCCCAATCTGATTACGTCATATTAAATATGATTGATACTCATCTCCATCACTCGATGACCCATTGTCAGCTCAGGAAGTCCATTGCTGGTTTAGTGCTGACCCATAGGCACCAAAGCAGTTACTGGAGGCAACATTCTTCTTTCCAACCGGGAGTCCATTGTTCTAGGTTGACGAAACCGCTGGCAGTATTCCTGAGGCACACAATACGTCACTATTTATTCCAAGATTTGTTTAGTTACATTCAGTGTGAACGTCCAGCCACGATATCGGACCTCACTCCGCAATCCGCGGTTCAGTATCGGATTCCGCGTACCTTTGTTACTACTCGACACAGTAGCGCCGTAGTAATAATAATAATATTATTACAAATTATATTTAATGTTCGCGACACGTCCCTGATCTTTAAAGTTTAGACACTAGCATCGCGTCTATCCAATCTCTGCAATATTTACGCACAGTACGCGATTTCACTTGTAGATTAAATTTAAATTCACTCAAACAAAAGATCGCTGGAAGCTCGAATGCACATAGCTTCGCCGTCTGTAAGCCACCAGTCCAGACTGACTCTTGTCCCTTCCTGCAGTAGTTTTTACTAGGGAACGATACCCCTTCCACTAATTTGCGTAGCGCCTATTCCCGGCGTACTCGAGATAAAATAGTGCGGGTGACCGGTGACCAGTATCTAGTTGGTGCGATTGAGACATAACCACTCAATTATCCTTCGGTGAATCTCTTTAAATTAATTAAAATATGTTCTGCTTCCCCTACCACACGGGGTGAAGTCCCTCCGTCGAGGACGTGTCATGAGACTAACCAGATGGCCACAGTACTTTTCCACGCAGAAACAACACAGTATTCTTTCTTCTGCTGAAAGTTATCACGGAAGAGGACATTAAACACTCTAAATAAATGTCCCAGTAACATTTATCCCTTTTAAATCGGGAGATGAGCCCCTAATTCGAGTTTTATTAATTTTCTACCTCGTAGGTAATTAAGTTGGCCAGTCCGATTCCAAGATGGCTTCTATATTCCGTTTCGAAAAAGTTAGTTTCCCCTCATTCTGTGAGTCTTGAGGAGGGATGTCTTCTCTCGAGTGATGTCACAGGGAATCCCCATTCGTAACCCCTCCCGGGTCTAAGTTGGCTTGGCTTCATCTGCAGGGCCCCCGCTACACAAAGGATAATACTGCGCAATAAGTCGCAGACAAAGAAATCTCGTAGAATAATTTTAAAATACACAATTTATCCATCTCAATGGTATGAATATTAATTAGTTTCGGTATGACCTCTATTAATGATATGAATATTAATCATTTTCTGCGTTCTTTCCCTTTAATAGCATTGCGTGCGTAATTACGGAGATCGATATCAACCTAAGGTCCTTGGATCATGCCCCTGTCGGGTTCAGTATATCATACGAAATTACGATATTTCTTAAAGCATTAAGACAATTTCTTCTGATTCTTATTCTTATTCTTATTCTTCTTTTCGATTTTGGCCATCTAAGGACCGCGGAAAGTAACCTTGTGCATTCATGTTGACCCTTCTTTTCTTTACTTCCTATATTTCTTTATCCTTACAGTTTACTCTTTCCTCCTCTCTTGTGTCCGGATGTTATTTCCTTTCCTATTTTCCTTCTCCTAGAAACCCTTAAAACTTTATATTACTCTTCTGAAAGCTTTCTATCTTGCATTAGATCGTCTGTTTTTAATGTAAAAAAATTTAGCAGACACTTTAGGGGTCCCCATACTACGAAAAACGTAAAATTGCTCATTTCCTCAATTGTGCCGAAATTTGAAGGCTAAAGGATACGTAAGGGTTTCAAATTGTGAGTCTTGGATAGCTCTATCAAAGTAAAAAAGCAAAATTTCGAAAATCACATCCTGCCTAAATGCAGTTCTGGAAAAGGGGCCTAAAACCACGTGTTTGTTTACTCGTTTGCTTTTTTATTCAAATCCTAGCCAAATTAACTTATTTATATAACTCTTTCAGTAATGAGTTCCTTCGTTCAACACTCTGAGACGTTTTTTGATTTTTAGAAAAAAGTGAAACTTTCCTTTGACTCACAATAGCGCTTGCAATGGTGCTTAAGTGAAACAATGCATTCACTCACATTAGCGCTCGTAGTGGCAGAAAAAGGCAAACTTCTAATCTAATCAACCGAATAACGTGATTAAGAAAAGGAATGGAATTCTTAGAAATAAATAATATATTCTCATACTTTATTATATTTTATTTACTTAAAATTCGTAGATAATATCCCTAGGACGTTTTTAACATTACGTGTCTTGCCTGAAGGGCCAGAGCTATGGAATTTATTTATTTATTTATTTATTTATTTATTTATTTATTTATTTATTTATTTACTCCTTGCCACTACTGGTTGCCATTCAGGCTCTTGTAATCTTTGTCAGTCTACTGTTATCCGCCCTCATTAAGTGATAAAAAGAATGATTTTCCCTCTTTTTCATCATGTTTCACATCCTTTCATATTCTTCATCCTTGAATAGATATTTATTCCTCCTATATACAATACAAAGTATACTACCTCCGCATTCACTGGTCCTTGGATTTTCGTCAATATTTCCCTATCGTTCTCCTCTATCTCTTCTATTTCATCGGCTTTTACAGAGAACATGCTTTCTGTTGTATATAGACTGGTGTGAAAATAGGAAACCACAGAAAACCAAATTCAAGGCTGCAGACAGCGGGGTTCTATCTTCCGGAAACAAGCTCGCAGCTGCGTGCCCCTAACCGCACGGCCAACTCGTTCGGTAAAATAGGTTTTAATTACCGTTACAGGCAAGATGCATTCGGTTCTTTTCGCGGGACGATAATTAAATGCGTGTGCGTTTTGAGATTTTACAATTATCTTACCTTATTACCTTATTGATTTTTAACTTCCATTCCACACCCTGGAGGGATACGAAGGACCTCTTAGAAGGTACGGCCCTCTCTCAGGCCAGAAGATGTGTTGTGGTGATTTGAGGTGCAAAGCCTCTAAAACAAACTGTCCCGTCATTCGCCTTAGTGAGGAGAATGGAAAACCACGGACAACCATTCTTAGGACATCCGACGGAGGGACCAGCCTACCACCCACCTAACGCTGAGCCGTGGAACCGAACGAAAGTGTGAACTAAAGAATTGTTCTAGGAGTCGCAAACCTAATTCTATCGAGGTTGGAAAAAATGTCCAAGGGATAAGAGACATGCAGACTGAGTTAATTGTTTGCATAGCACTGACCGCATAGCTTTAACCTTGCGTTCTGGAGATTATGGGTTCGAAATAAGCCGTCTGCAGCCCTGAAAATGATTTTCCATTAGTTCCTACTTTCTCACCAGTATGTACCTTAGGTTAAGTTCGCTTCGTCCCCAGCTCCAGCCAATTCGTATTCCATCGTCGCCGTCGCCGAAAACACTTCCTGAGTTTGTGTGACTCGGTGCTGATTACTTGGCTTTCTTCATCAGAGCATAAAATAACTCTAGCCACCCGGCCGGTTGGTTCATCCTGCCGAGAGAACTAGTAAAAGCATCTAAAACAGCAGGATAGAAGTGTTGAGATGTATAAGGAAAACGCGCTTTAAAATACATGCAGAATCCGCCACAGAAAGTTTCGGATCATATATTTCCGTTCTCTGTCACACCACTCACTCTTGTCACTCACGCTATCACACTAATTCCCCGTCTCCTAGCCTGACTTCAACCAGCGCTATGTACTGTTGAAGAGTCAATTTCCCAAATTTGACGAGGAGGACTCATTGGTAGCAGGACTATGGAAATATGCCCCAGAGGAATCACTTGATATATTGAAAAAGCAAATAGAAGAAATTTGGATAAAGGAAACCCTACCCGAAGATTGGAAAATAGCTTTGATCCACCCATTACACAAAAGAAGGCAGCATGAAGAACATCAACAACTACAGAGGAATATATTTGCTACCCGTGACTCACAAAATTATATCACTTGCCATCCTGGAGCGTTTGGAAGCACAAGTCGACCATCAAATAGGTGAATACCAAGGAGGGTTCAGAAAAAGTCGTTCAACAGTCGAACGGATCCAAAATCTCAAAACGATCATCAGATATTGTACACTAAGGTCCTAGCAGTATGTATCTGTCTTTCTGGACTTCAAGAAAGCGTACAACTCCATTGACCGGGAAGTCCTGTTAAACATCTTGAATGAATTTGGAGTTGATTTGAAATTCCCGGCATTAATTAGAGCCACCCTGACCGATAAAAAATCCAAAGTGAAGTTCCACGGATGTCCCTCGCATTCCTTTGACATCAAAACAGGAGACCGATAAGGCGATGGGCTATCCCCGCTAATCTTCAACCGCATTCTTGAAAAGATCATCAGAACCTGGTGGGTGAGATTACAGGAAACCAACTACAGCCCACTAAAAATAGAAACCAAATCCAAGGGGATCACAACAGACTGCTTAGCATTTGTCGATGATATTGCCGTTCTCTCAAACAACGTAAAAACCGCTAGAGCTTAAGTTGAAATGTTAAAGGAAATTGCCGAACAAACTGGTCTGCAGACATCGCTTGAGAAAACAGAAGTAATGACTGGCATCGAAGTGGCCTCATCAAAACTCCATACAAAATACGGAGACATCACTCGAGTAGACAAATTCAAACACCTGGGTGAGGTCATTATGAAAAATGGACTGGACAAAGAAGCACTTCCGGAACGAGTACGCAAACTAGAAATAGCCTACCAAACATCCCGCACAATCTACAATAAAAAAGCCTTTCCCAAAACACCAAGATACGTCACTATGAAACAGTTCTGAAGCCAGAAGTTCTATATGCAGCCGAAACCCTGTCTCTAAATGCCAACAAAGGACTCCTTGAAGAACTGGATGAAAAAGTGCGAAATATTGTGAGAGAAATCTTGGGATCAAAGTACAAAATGGAATCCATCCAAAGAGATCCAACGAGGAAGTCTACAGCAAAATAGAGAAAATTACCGATACAATCCAAAAAAGACGGGCACGATTTTACGGTCATCTGAAAAGAATGAACGGAATAAATTTAACTGAAGAGATCTTTCACTTTTTACTCAAACCCCAAAACCACAATTTCCTGGTTTAGAAATACCAAAGACGACCTACAAATGCTACATATCTCAGCTGAAGACGCCCTTCACAGAGATCGCTTCCGCAAGAAAAAGTTGACGAACGGGCTAAACCGAGACGAGCAACCGAAGAGAAGCCACGGTGCCCCTTGGACAGAGGAGCGTAAGCAGGCCCACTCACCAAAAAGAGGGAAATTTTGGCTCTAAAGAAGGCCAAGTTCAGTGTCAAATGCAACAAGACTTAAGGTGGTCCTTGATGGCCCCATGCGAATTATATAATAATAATAATAATAATAATAATAATAATAATAATAATAATAATAATAATAATAATAATAATAATAATAATAATAATAATAATGTTATTGTTTTACGTCCCACTAACTACCTCTACGGTTTTCGGAGACGCCGAGGTGACGGAATTCCGTCGCAGGAGTTCCTTTATGTGCCAGTAAATCTACCGACACGAGGCTGACGTATTTAAGCACCTTCAAATACCACCAGACTAGGCCAAGATGGAACCTTCCAAGTTGGGCTTAGAAAGCCAGCGCCTTAACCGTCAGAGCTACTCAACCCGGTGGTTGTTAAAAAGTTCGTATAAATTAACTAAACAAATAAGTAAATCACTTAGTTAAAAATTCACAATAAGTACAAATCGAAACTAAAATAACTTCTGTCCAGAAATATAATTCTATCAGTGGAAGTAGAGCAGGGAGAGGATATATAGGTTCCAAAGAAATGTAGGAACACGCGAAGGAATATTGATTGTATGTACGGAATTTATAGATCTGGAAAGGATTTTGGTAACGTTGACTGGAGCGAGTCTTTGAATAATATTCCGAAAGTAATCTGGCTTATATACCGAGAAAAATATAGGCCTATCTGTAAATTGTAGAAAAATCAATAGGGATAAGAACCGTGGTTTATTAAAGCAATTTTCCAGAAAGGAGTAAGACAGCGTTGCGTTGGAAGTAATCAAAGAGAAAGTTTGAAATTTAATCACAATTCAAGGAAAGATAATAAAAATTTGAGATCCTACGATGATATTGTTATTTAAGCGAGTCTATTGTAGATTAGTAGTTATTATTGAATGGAAAAGACGCAGTATTATAGGAGTAAAAGCTGAAAACATGAAGGTCAATTTTAACGCAGCCAGAGCTGGTAAAACAACTAATAAATGACAGGAAGTAGAGGAAATAGTTGAAGCAATGTCGGTATGTAATGAAAACGAGTACAACGTGGCGGGTTGAAAGGAGAGGGCTTCGGCCAGAAAAATTGTGCTTATGATCCACACGCTACCCACGCAACAATGGACACTCGACCCTGTTTTCTCAGGGGTGTTATGGATCACATGCCTTGGAAACAACCAAGAACTATCACCGTGCAATCATCACGTGCTTGGTCCGTTGAAGAAGGCCTTGTCTTTTCTGTTATTTGGTCCGGTTTATCGGGAACATCTGAAGAACAAAGCAAAAACAAAATTAAGCTGCGATAATATCCAGGACCACATACATTCATGCTTCCGAATCCTCAAACATGTAAAAATTGGTTAAAAAGTTTAAAATATTCTAATAAATTCCACATAATGCCCAAATAATAACGTATAATTTTAGAAAATCATCTAAAAATAAAAAATGGAAAAAAATAACCTAATAAATTTCGTACCTGAGAGCTAAACAAACGTAAGTCACATTTTGTTCATTTTATGAAACTTAAAGCCATATAAACGTGACTTCAGTGTCAATTACTTTTTATGGCAATAAAAAATAATTAACAGTGTTCAGTGATCAAAATTACACAAATTATTTCAAGAACAATGATGAAAATTTATTGCCTAAGTCACAATGTAGCAAAGATGCTCTACAACTGACGTGTTTCCTCTCCCCTGTAAAATGTGAATTACGTAATTATTATTATTATTATTATTGTTACCGTGTTTTTGTGGTAGTTATGCGTGAAAGAAGGTGCGGGGTGGTGAATAGGTCTCAGGCTACGAAATTAAAGTGAATTTAAAATTTAACAAGGTTATATTTTCTTATCAAAATCAAGAAATAACAAACATGGCAGGTACAGAGTAGCAAGGCAACAAAAGTACAATTACAGTATTTACAGGATTTGGGCTTCGAGCCCCGCGCGATCACAATCCTTGAGCAATTAGCTGAGTTTTACCCCAAACACAAGTGTCAACAGAGGGGCAGAGAACCCCATTCATGCCTAGGAGCACTTGCTCCAAAATACACAGTAAGGCCTCCTTGAGGCGCGCAGAAAACAAAATTTTCAGAAAAAGAGCAACTTGCTCTCAAAATTCAGGCCTGTCAAAGGCCCCACCTAATTCCACTTTCAAGCTGTCCTTTCAGGACATATACACAGGGGTAAAATACCCAACCTACTGAGGTCTGTTAAATGACAAGAAGGTTAATAACATGACCTCTAAAATAACAATTTGAGAGGAGGCGATCTGCACTCCTAATACACTTGTTTTTAAAACCTAATCTGGCTCTAGGCCACTAATGCAAGGGCTAATCCCATACTACAGAGGTGACTTTAGAAAAGAACAATTTGCTTTACGTTAACGAAGAATAGGTTGAGAAAAATAAGTTCACCTCAAAACAATATGATTGGGAGCTCGAGAGGGTTAAGCACTCTCTATCCCGATATGCAGTTTAAAAGATGGAATAGATACAAGTTTCTTTACATTTTAAGGAAGGTTACATAATGGAAAAACTTCGGACCCGCCCCGAGAGTTAAACTGCTGAGCAAGCAAGAAAAGAAGTAATTAATCGGCCATTACCTGGTTGTTGACTGCCGCCGAAGAAAGAGGCGCTTCCCGCCTCCTGCTATGTACTTTACACACGAAAAGATGGAACAGAAGTCGCCCGGAGACCCTAAAATCAGCAGTTTATATACTCTCGCGGAAAGTTCGAGGCGTTAGGGGAATGAGAACACCCTCCCACAAACTCTTTATTGGGTAGGATACAGCAACATATTCAAGTTGGGGGAAGATACATCCGATTGGTCAGAAATTAATGAAAGAAAATCGGGATTGGCTAAATTTAAAACAAGGGGAAAGAAAGGGTTAATATTGCCAACTTAAACAATGACAGAAGGAAATTTAACAAAGAACAAACTTTTGAAATTAAATTTTCTCCAAAAGAACAGTTCTTTTTCTTCGCACTAGGGTGCACTATTGTAGTTCTTCAGTAGTGTCCTCTAGAAGAGAAAGTTCACACTTCTTACTATCGGTAAAACAAAAATACATCAAAAGTGGCACAGTTCAAAAACTCCAAACTTTCCAAGTAGTGACATCTTCCGAGAAACTTGAAAATTAATACCGTCGATAAAGTTCAGACTTCCTCCAGCAGAGGAGTTTCAATTGGCGCACATTTTAAATTAGCGGCGTGGAGGTGTACCGCCCGGTACAATTATTATTATTATTATTATTATTATTATTATTATTATTATTATTATTATTATTATTATTATTATTATTATTATTATTATTACGCAGGTGGAAAAGATATCCAAACACCAATAAGAGGTTGCGCTAGATTAACGAATGTTGGTAGGCGTGTTTATACATCTGAAAGATGGCGTTGATTCAAATTTCCCGCAAACCGCATTAGCGTGGCGCTAGTAGCGGCCCCGTGATTTTGCACACCAGGTTTGCTTTAAATACGGGCTTTACTGTGCGAGAGCGTTAGTTATTTGTGAAGTTGGACTGAATGACTGTGAGTGGGTCAAGAATGCCTTTACGACGACGAAGAGGCCAGTATCAACAGCTCACAGCTGTTGACCGAGGTCGTATAATAGGGCTACATGAAGGTGGATTTTCCGCGCTATTGCAGTAGTTTACGTCTCCACTGTGCATGCGTACTTGCAGCAGTATTCACGAGAAGGTACGCTCGCAAGAAGGCCGGACTCCAGACGTTCCCGTGGCACCACCGAGAGGGATGACTGCCCCATTCGGCGTATGGCTATGGCGCAACAATTCGAGCGGCAGTTGGCACCACAGTGATGCAACGAACTGTTCGAAATCGGTTATTTGATGGACAGATCCGAGTCAGACGACCTGCGGCGTGCATTCCGCTTATCCCAAACCATCGCCGTCTGTGACTTCAGTGGTGTCAAGCCAAAGCTCATTGGAGGATGGAGTGGAGATCCGTTGTGATTTCCGATGAAAGCCGGTTCTGCCTTGGTGGTAGTGATGGACGTGTGTTGGTTAGGAGGAGGCCAGGTGAGCGCCTGCATTCCACCTGTCTGCGGCGTCGACACACTGGACCTACTCCGGGAGTTCTAGTCTGGAGAACAATTTCCTACAACAGCAGGAGCACTCTCGTGATTATCCCACGCACCCTGCCTGCAGATGTGTACGTCCGTCTGGTGATTCGACTTGTTGTGCTGACATTCATGAATAGCATTCCCGGGGGTGTTTTCCAACAGGATAATGCACGCCCCCCTTGCCGCTGTTATAATCCAACGTGCTCTACAGAGTGTCAACATGTTGCCTTGGCCTGCTCGATTTCCCGATATGTCCCCAATCGAGTACGTATGGGACATCATTGGACGACAACTCCAGCGTCATCCACAACCGGCATTAATCGTCCCTGTATTGATCGACCAAATTCAACAGGCATGGAACTCCATCCCACAAGCTGACATCCGGCACCTGTACGACGCAATGCATGCACGTTTGCATGCCTGCTTTCAACACTCAGGCGATTACACCGGTTATTAATAGGCCAGCATGGCATATTTGCGATGGCTTTTCTCGCCCGGATATTAACCTGGAGTCCTATAGGCTTGCATTTAATCAATTAAATACTGTATGTTACCTCGACAAAGATATAAGGCCTACTACAAGGTAAATATAGCCTATTCCAGCGGGATTATTGAAATGTTAGTTCGAAAAATCTTTGAAATCTTGTCTGACACATGAGAGAAGGGGGCAAATTCTTGCTTTACATACGCCGTGCCCCTACCTTTAAAATCCGCCATTTAGGGCTTTGAATTGGCGTTAGGGCGAAATTTATTACGGGATTTGAAAAAAGGAGAAGAATTCGGGGATTTGTAAGGTGAAAACTGAAAATTCGATTCTTTGGTCCAAAGGCCAATATTTCAGTCAGGACTCCCCTGATTTCTGAAGATCCTTGTGATAGGGAAAGAGGGCAGAGACGAAGACCTGAACAAAAAAATCAGTGCGCTAATACCTCGTTTATATTATCATTGCGTCATATTTGTGCCGATTCCCCAAACAATTGGACAAATGCACATTTCTGAAGAACGTTTAACATGGAGTATTTGATGTCGGGAAGCGTTATGTGGGCCATCAGATTGAAACATTTCTGTATCGCTGTTGACCTAGAAACATATAAAAAGCCTCGGATTGTCTTTAACTTGTCTAAATGGCATCACCCTAAATATTATTAAGGACTCACTTAAAATTCTCCATCACCATTTCTCTACCTGAGAGACACACAAACGAAAGTCAGATTTTATTATTTTTCTGAAACTTAGAGCCATATAAACGCAAGTCCACGGTTATTTTATTTTATGGAAATATTATAATAATTAACCAATTTAAGTGTAAATTATATTAGTGAATGTGTTCAGTGATCAAAATTACACAAAAAATCAAGAAAAATGATGAAAACTTATTGCCTAATTCACAATGAAGCAAAAATGCTTTACAAACGACGTTTTACCCCCCCTCGTGTGAAGCGACTAAAATGTGACTTACGTTCGTTTAGCTCTCAGATACAAAGTGTACAGATCTGCCGATAGTGAAGTCCGAACCCACTGTCTCCTGAATGCAAGTTGATAGCTACGTGACCAAAACATTATTATTATTATTATTATTATTATTATTATTATTATTATTATTATTATTATTATTATTATTAAAGAAGAGAGAAGCTAAATACATGTACAGATCTGTACCTAAGAGCTAAACCGACGTAAGTCACATTTTAGTAATTTTACAGGAGAGAGGATAAACGTCTGTTGAAGAGCATTTTGACTATACTGTGACTTACGCAATGCATATTCATCATTATTCCAGATATGTGAATGAAAACCCACAACCTGTTTTCCAGTCTGTGACCGGGTTAGGGATGGAATGAATGAAGCCCCATTTTGAGGCGAGGATAGGAATTGTGCCGGCTGCCGAAGCCTATCGCACTCCTCAGGGGCAATGATTAATGACTGACAGATGAAATTAAATTATAGTGGAGAGTGTTGCTGGAATGAAAGATGACAGGGAAAACCGGAGTACCCGGAGAAAAACCTGTTCCGCCTCCGCTTTGTAAAGCACAAATCTCACATGAAGTGACCGGGATTTGAACCACGGAACCCAGAGGAGAGCGGCCGGCGCGCTGCCGCCTGAGCCACATAGGCTTTATTCTTGATATATTTTGTGTAATGCTGATCACTGAACACATTCACTAGTATAATCAACTAGTTTTCTATTATTTCGAGAAAATGTCGAACTGTTTCGTTCCTGGCTGTAAATCGGGTTATGGAAGGAAGCCTGATGGCAGACGATATTTCTTTTTTTGCTAGTTGCTTTACGTCGCACCGACACAGATAGGTCTTATGGCGACGATGGGATAGGAAAGGCCTAGGAATGGGAAGGAAGCGGCCGTGGCCTAAATTAAGGTACAGCCCCAGCATTTGCCTGGTGTGAAAATGGGAAACCACGGAAAACCATTTTCAGGGCTGTCGACAGCAGGGTTGGAATCCAATATCTCCCGGATGCGAGCTCATATCTGCGCGCTCCTAACTGCACGGCCAACTCGCCCAGTAGACGATATTTTTACACCACCAAAAGAAAATAATCTTTCTTTTTGTGAAGTTATTCCGCGAAAAGATAAACAATTGTCAGCCGAAAGCGGAATATGTGACTTGTATTTTTCGTCAGATTTAATTATAAAGGCGTAGTCAACGGTGAAAACGTTCAACTTCCTCGTGTGAGGTGGAAATTAAAACCAGGATTGATATCTCATATGTTTCCAAATTTACCGAAATACTTATACATTGAGCCAAAATCGCGAAAGGCACCTACAAGAAAAAGGAATGAAGACAGTATCAAGAGGATAAGGAACAAGAATCACGATGTGAGTGAAGCAGTGATGGCAACAATGAGCGGTAAGGTTCAAGTTCAGCCTAGTTGCAATCAAATTCACGGTCATCTATTTCTCGTACTGATGCCCTAAAGCCAATAGTTTCCCTAAAGAACACAACTTGTAATTTAATGAGAGCTAAATGTCTCTTTCCTTCCTCACCTAGGATTAATTTCCTACAGGAGCAGATTAAGAACACGGAATGTTTAATGCTTTATGTGCTATGATTAAAAAGCATTTCTTATAAGTATGTAAAGCACAATATTGCTTTCACTTTTCGTAATCTTCCATTTTATCTCGTTTGTTCTCTTATTAAAGTCCGAAGAGATTTCTTCGGGGGCACTGAGAATATTATTTACAACTCTCTAACAGTATTGCTCATAATTCTAAACAATTATTGGGTGTTGTATTTGATTATTTTCTTGTCAGTCTAACCTCCACTAAAACAGCTGACCGTGTAGCGTTGGTGTTAGCACTGCCTTCGTAACGTACAGGCCGTACTGTAGAAAGCGCACCAAGCCAATCAGCTGATTAATTGAGGCGAGCTAAGCGAATGTTACAAATTGTACTTTTGAATGTAATCCATAAGGATTGGGGGCATTCTTAGGATAATTGTGACCGTTGAGAGCCAAAATTTTATATTTAAGAATATTGCATGTTTTTCCTTTAAATTTATCACATCAGGATTTACGTAAACAGCTGTTATTAAGATAATGAGACCTCGTAGTTCAGGTTAGGCATGGTATCTTCACGTCGTGAGTAATGTAAATTCAAGGGACGTAATACGTCTCGTGTAATTTATTCATTTAATTGTTATCGTATAACACGTTTTTGTGGAAATATAATGTGCTACAAATTTAAATACAGTGTATGGAAGTTCGCATTTGCCACAATGCCAAGAACTTGTACGTTCCACGGCGAAAATACAACTATAAAAGTAAATAGACATTAATATATTCATTTCCTTCGTATGGGGGGGGGGGCAGGTTACATTTATGAAAAACGAAAATCCCAACCGAAGAAATACCTGTTACGAAGAATAAAGTTGTATGTTTCACTCATTTTGCAGAGCTGATGATGAGTTCTGCCTTTGACTTTCTTGTTACACAGATTTACAGCAGAGCGTTTTATTGTTAATACAGAACAAGTATAAAAGTAGACAGTAACCAATGGAACCTACATATAGTTATTTTTGGGTTCGTAATGTTGAGTACGCGCTGACTTTTCTCCTCAAAATTAATGCGAGTAAAAACCATTCCTCGGTAGTTTCCGTGAATGTGGGAAGTAACCAAATAATTAATAGAACTGGCTGATTCATGCATTAATATTTGGGAAAACATGGGCTATTCCTAAACAAAAAATGATACAAATGTTTGTATAGAAAGGGTCTCAAGAAAGTCTTCGAATGACAGTGCCAGAAGTGTCAACAACAACAACAATAACAACAAAAATACCAAGAAAGCTACTGTATTTAAGGCCTACTAGAGGTACGGAAATAAAGTGTATTATTGCACGTTTGTTTTCTCCGTATTTGTATTAATGCATAATAATAATTTGGTGGGTACATTGTCGAGTAAAACACTGAAGCTTTGACCGCGTAGATCGCACTTCAAACTTACTTCTCCTAAAATTACATAGACCTGACTTAGGAGTTATAATGCGATTACAGGTTTTAGTAATCTCACCTGTAATATTAATACAACATTTGTGAATATTTCATACAAAAGGTACAGACGCATCATGTCCTTGCATTACGCGGGTCGGACGGAGGAAACAGTTCGCCTCTTTGTGTGACGTCATCGGAGGTACAGTACGGCCTGTACATCACGAAGGCAGTGGTTTCAAAGTCTGTCTAGGGAGGTCTGGTCACGCTACCACAATCCTTTGCGGTGGCGGCCATATTGGGTCTCAAATATTGTTGTTATATGGGCGTGCCCGATGTAATGATGCGAGTTATTACGTGTATTTTGAAGGAAAACGGGATACTGTACCGCACCAAATTTCTAAATAAGACAACTGACGGAATTAGTGTTTCGCTTCCCAAGAGATAAGCACAGGAGAGCTCAGTGGGTACAAATCTGTAGGCGTGACAAATGTCAACCTACAGATAATTCGTCTTGTGCTGGGTTAGTGAAGTTATACATTCGTATTATTCCTGAATAATAGTATGTTTATATGAACGATGTTTTATATTTATAGGTCTTATGTATTTTCTTTTAGCATCATTTTGAAGAATCGCAATTTGAACTAAAGAGGGCAGATGGACGGAAACTACTCAAGTGGAATTCCATCCCAACAATTTTCAACGTCCCTACTCCACCTAAGTCTTTGACATATAATAGGAAACCTCCCAAAGAAAGAGAATTGTCTTTCAAAACAAGCAAGAAAAGTAACAGGAAGTGTGTAATAGTAGTATTGATGTTTATGAAAATTTCCTTTTCATGTATCCGGCTCCATGGCTAAATGGTTAGTGTGCTGGCCTTTGGTCACAGGGGTCTCAGGTTCGATTCCCCGCAGGTTCAGGAATTTTAACCATAATTGGTCAATTTCGCTGGCACGGGGGCTGGGTGTATGTGTCGTCTTCATCTTCATGTCATCCTCATTACGACACGCAGATTGCCTACGGGAGTCAGATCAAAAGACCCGCACCTGGCGAGCCGAACTTGTCCTCAGACGCTTCTGGCACTAAAAGCCAAACGCCATTTCATTCCATTCCTTTTCATGTAAACTACAGACAGTATCAGTCTAACCCTACATGCAACATAGAAATGTTTCACAGATATTTGAAATGCTTGTTCCTGTTCATTTACCAATTATAATCACAACAAAGAATAAGCCTATCACTTCAAACCAACAATTTATGTCCAGCTGGCCATCATTACAACAATTTTATTGATAACTAGCAAGATACCCGTGCTTCGCTACGGCATTATAATGAAATTTATAATTGAATGCTTATTGTTTTATACTTAATCCGCCGAAATTCGCGATCTGACTCGTTTTCTAAAAGATTACGTCAAGTTTCCTCCCATTTTTCAATCTTTCTTTCCAGCAATCGATTTCGTACTTCCCGGGCTAGGTCCAGGTATTCCACCCGGTCAGCTGGGTCCCTAAATCTTTGCCATCTTTTCCTATAAGCTTTTTTAATGTGAATCATATCCTTGAGGAGATCCGGCGTGGTGTCGTCTTGGGTGCCTTGGCAGTACTGAACCGGCGGCCGGACTGCAGTCGTAGTCATTACCCGTTCAAGACCCGTTTCCAGCGCGGTCCGCACATTATTATTATTATTATTATTATTATTATTATTATTATTATTATTATTATTATTGACTCCACAGCAAGATGCAAGACCGCTACTTGGCGGTAAATTACATCTGCTGCCATTGTCAATGATGACAGTATGACCAGCACCATTGTCGCCCGTAGGCAAGTGCGCAGGAATTTTGGCAATACGAATGACACACTTCCGTACATTATTGACCTTATTAAGAGGTGAACAATTGCACGGTCCATCTCATTCCTATCGTTTATTTCAAATGTGTTTAAATTTTTATTTATATGCCAGAAGAATCTACTTTAATCTAAGAAGGTTCTCCAAAGGAAAAGATGGCTCTTGAAAAAGAACCCAGGAAAGATTAAAAATGATCGGTTTATGATCAGAATAAGTACATTGAAAATCCACAGCCTGTTTCCAGTCATTCAACCGGGTCAGGAATGGAATGAATAAGCCCCCAGTTAGCGGCGAGGATAGGAATTGTGCCGGCTGCCGAAGCCCGTCGCACTCCTCTGGGGCAATGATAAATGAATGGCAAATGAAATGAAATGATGTTGGAGAGTGTTGCTGGAATGAATGATGACGGGGAAAACCGGAGTACCCGGAGTAAAACCTGTCCGGCCTCCGCTTTGTCCAGCACAAATCTCACATGGAGTGAACGGGATTTGAACCACGAAACCCAGCGGTGAGAGGCCAGCGCGCTGCTGCCTGAGCCACGGAGGCTCCTTGTAAGTACATTAGGAACAGTAAAAGCGATTGGTCCCACCTCCGTTTTCACCCCACCGCGGTTAAGTTGACTTACACCCCCCCCCCCCCCCCAAAAAAAGAAGGCGTGTTTCTTTATGTTTAAAGGAGATTCAAATACCAATGTTCACGTGTGTTTACTTCAGTTTTGAGATATAAGTATTCCCATAAAAATAATTCACTTTTTTCACTTACTTTCACACTCACCCCCCTCCCCTTACGTGAATTTTCCGGGTAAAAATATTTGTTTCTTTAATAGTAAAGGATAGAGCCTCCTTGGCTCACAGCGCGTCGGCTCCTCACCGCTGGATACCGTGGTTCAAATCCCGGTGACTCCATGTGAGATTTGTGCTGGACAAAGCGGAGGCGGGACAGGTTTTTCTCCGGGTACTCCGGTTTTCCCTGTCTTCATTCCAGCAACACTCTACATTATCATTTCATAGCATTTATCACTCATTAATAAATCACCTTGCGATCACCCCATTGTGATAACAGCCTATATAAGTTTCATTCATATCCCTGCCCCGCCAATGACTGGAAAACAGGTTGTAGGTTTTCATTTTCAATTGTAAAGGATCTTCTAAATACCGATTATCTTCAGTTTTTGAGATATGTGTCCTCATGAAACGAATTCAACTCCTTTTCATACCCGCCCCCAAAGATGATTCCGCCCCCCCCCCCCGAACGCGTCGATTTATTTTTTAAAAAAGATCTAAATACCAATTGTTACGTCTGTAACAACTTTAGTTTCTATTAGATGTAAGTATCCTCATACAATTAATTCAATTCATTTTTCTATTGTCACCCCCCTCCCTTCATTGGATTTTCCGAGAATACCTGTTTCTTTACTTCAACAGGAGATTCTAAATACCAGTTTTTACGTCTGTAACATTTTACGTTTCTGAGATATACTATAGATATAGTCTTTCTAAAAAATCACCCCAAACTGTCACTCCTGTTTAACCCCCATTAATTAGATTTTCCAAAAACAAAAAAGTAAATGTTTCTGTATTTTAAAAGGAGATTCCATATACTAACTGTCTGGTCTGTTAATATCTTCAGTTTCTGAGATATAAGTATCCTCATTAAAGGCATTCAACCAATTTTTCACTCCTTTTCACCCCTCCTATTGGGATTTTCCGAAAAAAAAATGTGTTTCTTTATTTTGAAAAGTGATTCTAAGTACCAATTTCTACGTACAGTTTCCAGATATAGATACACTCATTTTTAAAATTCACCCCACTTTTCATCACCCCCTCCCATTATTTGGATTTTCTAAAAAAAGTACATTTTCCTTTTTTTAAAGGAGGTTACAAATTTAAATTTTCATGACTTCAGTTTTTGAGATATAAGTCTCCTCATGAAAGGTGTTCAACCCATTTCCCCCCCCCCCACTTTTCACCCCCTTCATGGGATTTTCCGAAAAAAAAGTTACGTGTTTCTTTATTTTGAAAGGAGATTCTAAATACTAATTTTTACATCTGTAAACTTTTACAGTTTTGAGATATAGATACATTCATTTTAAAAATTCACCCCCCTTTCAACCCCCCACTGTTTGGATTTTCTAAAAACAAAAAATAGGTGTTTCTTTATTTATAAAGGAGGTCCCAAATATCGATTTTCAGGTCTGTAACATCTTCAGTTTCTGAGATATAAGGATCCTTATTAAAGGCATTCAACCATTTTTCACCCCCTTTTAACCCTCCTATTGGGATTTTCCGAAAACAAAAAAATATGTTTTTCTTTATTTTGAAAGTAGATTCTAAGTACCAATTTTTACATCTGTAGATTTTGAAAGTTTTGGGATATAAACTCATTTTAAAAATTCACCCCCCTTTCAACCCTCCAATATTTGGATTTTCCAAAAACAAAAAGTACATGTTTCTTTATTTTTAAAGCAGATCCCAAATATCTTTTTTCAGGTCTGTAATATCTTCAGTTTCTGAGATATAAGTATCCTCATTAAAGGCATTCAACCCATCCTTCACTCCTTTTCGCCCCTTCTATTGGGATTTTCCGAAAACAAAAACATACGTGTTTCTTTATTTTGAAAGGAGATACTAAATACCAATTTCTACGTTTGAAAACTTTTACAGTTTTTAGATATAGATACGCTCATTTTAAAAATTCACCCCCCCTTTTCACCCCCATTATTTGGATTTTCCAAAAACAAAAAATACGTGTTTCTTTATTTTTAAAGGAGGTTCCAAATTTAAATTTTTATGACTATAATATTTTTAGTTTTTTAGATATAAGTCTCCACATAAAAGGTGTTCAACTCTTTCCCCCCCCCTTTTCACCCCCCTTCGTCGGATTTTCCGAAAACAAAAAAATACGTGTTTCTTTATTTTTAAAGGAGAAATCAGATACCAATTTGTATTACTCTAAACCTTTAAGTTTTTGAGATATGGATATTCTCATTTTAAAAATTAACCCCCCTTTTCACCCCCTTAGCGAAGGAATATCCAAAAATCCTCCCTTAGCGAGCACCTACATGTTATATGAATGTATCCCCAAAATTTCATTTCTCTATGTCCAGTAGTTTCGGCTCGGCGATGATGAATCAGTCAGTCAGTCAGTCAGTTAGGACAAGTTACTTTATATATATAGATAGCAGTCTTATACTTTACTGTAGTTATTATTTACAGCTAAATTTAATTCATCTTAAATGCTCTATAGAGTACATTATATGGCTGGACAAATACTTAAAGATCACAACACTCGCTTCACTCGCACTAACCAACTACTGTAATTTAATGTAGCGTAACCTAATATAATATCCTAATGTAATCCCTAAAATAGCCTAACCTAGGTTAACTCAACTTAATACCAATTGAATTTCTATTTCTGATGGAATCGTGTCTACCAATGGCTTTAATTTTCTTAACCATTATTATGATGATGATGATGATGATTATTATTAGTAGTAGTAGTAGTAGTAGTAGTAGTAGTAGTAGTAGTAGTAGTAGTATATGCATGAATATTAGGACTCGGCTAGAGCCCCGTGGTCGACAACCCACGCTGCCTAGTTAGGAGCACCTGACGCCCCTTTCAGTCGCCTCTTATGACAGGCAGGGGAGACCGTGGGTGTTGTTCTATTGCCCCACCCAAGGGGGAAAATATATTTTGGGTTGTGACTACGAGGCCCTTAGCTGAGTCTTGATATGGCTTTCACTATTCTAGCCCATCCGACCTTCCCTGGTCAACACTTGTTCTTTTCCGACCGCGACGGCATTACCGCATTTGAAGCCTAGGAAGTTTTTCATTTCCACGCACTTTGTGGCTATCATCTTTCTTTTGCCGATACCTTCCTTTTTCGAAGTGTTGGTCCCCTTCCATTTGTTTTCTTCTGATTAGTGTTTATAGAGGATGGTTGTCCAGTTGTAGTTCCCCTTAAAACAATAATCACCACCACCACCACTTTGTACTATATAGCTGCATGGGTTATCAATAAACTAGTTAAGAGTAGCTAAAAACATCACTCTTGTTGCCTATGTGCAGAATACTTTTGCCTTAGAACCCAAAGAAATACCATATGAATGGATAACAACAGTTACCATACATAATTTAATGCTCTCAACTCAAGAGGCATTCGGTGTTTGTCAACATACTGCGGTAACCTTTTAGAAACGCAGTAGATATCGGAAATTACTTTCTTAATAAAGAAAACGCTGATGGTAATTTTTTAAAACCGTCGTTTAGTACTTTAAATACAGTACTTCAAGTTCAGTATTTCATGTACCGGTAATCATAATATGACACAGGTACTGTACAGATTTCTGTTTCTGTCAATAAGATTACGTATTTGACAGATGATATTAATAAGAAACACAGTAAGACCAAATTGTAAGGAAGTAAAAGAGAAGAACATGAGCTTTTCTGTTGATTCTTGTTTCTCAAAAAAGAATTTCACGCTCTGTTAATTATCTTCCTATTCAAATAGCTGTGAATGTATTCATACCATTTAAGTATTATACAGTTATATATACATGACCAGTAGATGCCCAATTAATTTTTTTATGAAAAACATTTGGTGTTTTGTTTTTATTTCAATGTACGGTACCGAAATCCTCTAAATTCGAATACACTTGCCTTTGGTTACGCTCGCTTAAAGACCCAATATGGCGGCTCCATAAGTAGCATTCGTGACTTGACCTTCCTAGACAGACCTTGAGTGGTTTTAGTCTCCACTAGCGCCGCTCTGCGGGAGCGCGCTTGAACTCAGTGAGTGATCTCACTAGGTATTCTATTCGTCATGCATAGTGATGCTCAACAATACAAGTAATTGTGTTCTTGTTTCAGGAACCTCGTGGCACTTACTACTGTATTTGTAAGCAGAATAGAGAATAGAGAGAATAAATAGAGAATAAAATAAAAATAAAATAAAAATGGAATATATCACGAGTTAACGCCTGCATTCATCATAAATACTGGACAAGAAGAGTAATATAAGTGGATACGTATCATATGGACTCTTTCTCTTTTTGTAAGCTGATTTAATTACGTTATGTGCAAATTGCTCAATAAATGGTCTGCGAAAATGTAAAAGTGTAAACAACCACATGTTAAGTGATTATTTCTCCAGGGATAGGTACAATATCTGATAAATAAATATAAAAATGAAGTAATAGAATGCAGTCGAATAAAATGAATTGATGCATAAAATATCAAATTAGTAAACAAAATCATAAGGGATGTGGATAAATATTGTTCCTTGGGTAGACTAGTAATTAATCAACAATAGCAGAAGTAAGGGGGTCATCAGGAAATAAGTTTGCTCACTTCATAGATATATATATTAGAAAAATGTTTTTGTGTGTAGGGCGGCATTGTATGGAACTGAAGTATGAACAATAGATGACACAGAAAGAAAGATAATAGAAGCGTTGGTAGTGTGGTGTCACACGCGATTATTTTGGTGACAAGAAGTCGGACGAACTGAAAAATGAAATGGCGTATGGCTTTTAGTGCCGGGAGTGTTCGAGGACATGTTCGGCTCGCCAGATGCAGGTCTTCTGAGTTGACACCCGTAGGCGACCTGCGCGTCGTGATGAGGATGAAATGACGATGAAGACGACACATACACCCAGCCTACGTGCCAGCGAAATTAACCAATTATGGTTAAAATTCCCGACCCTGCCGGGAATCGAACCCGGGACCCCTGTGGCCAAAGGCCAGCATGCTAAACATTTAGCCATGGAGCTGGACGGACGAACTTATTGACGGTTATTCGATCGTGACCTAAATTCAGGTACAGTCCCAGTATGTGTCCGGTGCAAAAATATAAACCAGGGAAAACCATGTTTATATCTGTCATTTCCCCCGTGAGCTACTGAAAGGAGAACGATTTAGCAAAATTTGACCAGAAAAACATATTAATCAATCGATTTATTTATTTATTTATTTATTCATTTATTTATTTATTTACAATTTGCTTTACGTCGCACGGACACAGATACGTTTTGTGGCGACGATGGGTTAGGAAAGGGCTAGGGGTGGGAAGGAAGTAACCGTGGCCTTAATTAAGACACAGCGCCATAATTTAGTAAAAGCATGACCTATCGCCTGGTGTGAAAATGGGATATCATGAAAAATCATCTTCAGGGATGCCGACAGTGGGGATCGAACTCACTATCTCCCGAATGCAAGCTGGTGCCTTCAATGTGTTAGTGCGGCGTTAAACAGTTAGACAAAAATATTGGTCATTAGTGTATTTAAGTGTAAAATACTATAGGCATCAGAATAACAAATTGTCCAGTAGATTTTGAACTTACTAAGTAGATCTAAACAGCAGTGGTGTCGACGACATTCCCGATTAAAATACTCCAGTCAAGAAATGAAGCATTCAGCAAAACAGCAAGCTTGCATGTGGAAAATCCACAGAAAAACTAATCTTACATGGAAGTATATGTCAGTATAATAACACATTTCTACTTCCAATCACTGATTTTATTTATGATGTAAGAAAGAGTCTTCGTCGGAGATTAAACAGTGAACTTGTATAACACTGAAAGCGAGGGCCGACGACATGGATAATTTTGATTCAAAGCAAAAGCTCACACTTTTGGGAAGTACATCAGAGTATGTTTAGCCTTAGGAATGATCCCGGGGGGGTCTGTCAGTCAGCTTGAGCATCTGTTTGCGCCGCAAAAGGGTTAACGTCTCCTCGTCATCACAGAGGAGTGGGATTGAGATGACTTTGTACACACCGCCGACATGACACACCATTGACAGGGAAGTAATTCCCAGAGTCATGCGTGAGTGATTGCTGGCCGCCATCAGCCTTAAATAGCGTGGATTAATCTTCTCCCTCTTCCAGTCCCCCGTGGCAAGTCTCCGGCTGCTCGCATGTTCAACACTCACTTACCCCGTCCGTCTTTCATGATACTCCCACCCTTAACTAATAATAATAATAATAATAATAATAATAATAATAATAATAATAATAATAATAATAATAATAATAATAATAATAATAATTTGTAACCTCAAAACCATACTCAAGATGCGAGCTCTCAGACAAAGACCCTCATATGCACATTTGTAGCTTTCAAAAAGACTTACGATTCGACTGACAGGCCCTCACTGTTCCAAATTCTGGAGGAAAGGGGACTAGATCCCAAAACTAGAAAATAAAACAAACACTGACTGGCATGAAATCTAATGTTAAATTTACGGGGAAATCTCGGAAACTTTTGATACTCAAACTGGCGCGAGACAAGGTGATGGATTCTCTCCTATTCTGTTCAACGTCGCCCTAGACGAGGTTATAGAAGAATGGGAGAAAGAACTCAAGAAATGTGAGTTTTGAAAGCGAATCCCACTGGGCTTTCCCAAAGTAACCTTCACATATCATACCTCGCTTTTGTAGATGATCTGGCGATACTAACAGAGGATGAAGATACCGCCTTCAAACAGTTCGAGATAAAGAAAGTGCAGAAAAGTTGAAACTACAGATATCGTTCGAGAAAATTAAGTTATTCTATTCAAAGACAGATAACGGCCGTAGCCGTGTTGAAACACCGGATCCCGTGAGATCTCCGAAGTTAAGCAACATTGGGCGTGGTCAGGAGTTGGATGAGTTGCCACGCGCTGTTGGTGGGGGGTAAGAGAATGGAGGAGCGGAAAGGAACTGGCCACCCTACCGCACGTAAACTCCGGCTCAGGAATACCTGTGCGGAGGTTCGGACCTGCCTTCGGGCAGAATAACCCTTACCTTACCTTACCTTACCTTACCTAAAAACAGATATCGAGAGCCTGAGAACAAAATATGGTACAATTTACAGGGTCACTTACTTTAAATACCTCGGAGAAATTATCGAACCGACAGGCCTTGGAAAGATGTCACAGCAAACTCGTCTCCAAAAAATTAGAAAAGCATTAGGCTTAGTCCAAAATATGTACAACAAATATTCCATGTCAAGACATACAAAAATTCGGCATTACAACACAGTCATAAATCCAACAGTCCTTTATTTACGCAAGTGAAACATTGGCACTCAACAGAAAATTAAACTCGAAAAAATCATAAAAGAAGAAAGGAAGACATTAGGGAAATCTTAGGAGTAAGATTCACCCAAGACGGTTACAAGTTACAATCAATCAAAACAACAGAAAAGTTCTCAAGTATCGAAACTAGCGTTAGGAAAAGACGAATGAAATTCTTCGATGACCTCACTAGATCACCAGAAAATCGATTGACAAAAAGGATAATAGATTATGTAACCTCACTTAAAAACTCTACAACCTGGCATAACGAACTTCGAAAGGGCCTCGAAAACGCAAACATAAGTTGAACAGACGTTCTAGAAAGATACATCTTTATACACTAAGTAAACAATTGGGAAGCTACATCAGAGCAATGACAACAAAAACAGTACAGACCAAAGTGGTCGGAAGAACGTAAACAAGCCTTCTCGGAAAGAATGAAAGCTTATTAGAACAACAAGAAAAACCCACAGAAGAATTGATTGAGGTATTTGCTTATCGTCTTCCTATACTGGGAGAATTCGCAAATAATAATAATAATAATAATAATAATAATAATAATAATAATAATAATAATAATAATAATAATAATAATACGAAGTAATAAGGAAACATACCAGCAAATCTATATATATATATATATAAAATAAGAGTTTTGTCTATACAATGCCCAGAATTTAGAAAGGATAGTATTTCTGTATTAGTTGTGCCCACAGTGGAGACATATGGTCAGGGATACAATTCGAGAGAAGTACCAGTAGCTCGCCAGGCGGCCTCGCCTTCTATGCTGACCTTGAGAGGGATAGGAACGTCGGAAGGGATGGCTGAGGTGGGAATCGAACCTCCTCTACTCAGGTGTCCTCCCAAAGCTGAGTGGACGCAGTTACAGTCCTCGCACATCTTTTCAAACGTCGTGGCAGAGCCGGGAGTCGAACTCGGGCTTCCAGGGTTGACAGCTAATCACACTAACCACTACACTACAGAGGTTGACTCTACTTATACTTCGCATAATATAGCGGTTTGCATAATAGGGTTTGGCATAATAGCAGGCTTCATAGCCTGATATTATTATTATTATTATTATTATTATTATTATTATTATTATTATTATTATTATTATTATTAGGGGGTTACCCGTGGATGCAGAGGTGAAAGAAGGTGGCGGGGTGAACGGGTCTAACTACAAAGTCAAGAATGGAATTTAAAACTTTAACCAAGGTTATATTTTCTTTTCTTTTTTAGAATTTCAAACTTAACAATCTTTCACTAAGTGAACACAGTAATATATCAGGTACAATGACAAACTAGAAACAAGACAAGAAAGATCCCAATTTTAGTGATTTTTACACTCTTGGGCTACACGCCCCTAGTTTTACAATTTTGAGCTCTTAGCTCAGTTTTACCAAAGCACAAATTTTAATGCAAGGGCAGAAAATCCCCAATACCTGGAGCACTAGCTCCAACAATGACAATTTCAGGCCTCCCAGAGGCACTATTACAACACTTAAAAAAGAGCTAACGTGCTCTCAGTTCACAAACCTACTCAAGGCATTATCAGACTTTACAATACTTGCCATCAAGGCACAACTTACACAAATGAAACGGGGGTATCTCGTACCCAACCTACTGGGCCTTAGCAGAAAAAGAACAGGTTAAGTGAATGGCCCGGAACACCAAGTTAAATGGAAGCGTGTACTTGCACCCCTAAATTTGCATTCTTGAAACCTAAAAGGCACTAGGGCGATGAAACAGGGGCTATTCCCAAACTATGGAGGTGACTCGTATAAGAATAATTTAAGACATTACAGAAAGGAGGAAAACCAGTTACAAAACGTAGGCACCTCAAATCAATATGAAGGGGAGCTCGAGAGGGTAAATCACTCTCTATCCCCGAATTACAGTTGCAGATTTCATGAAATTCTTACATAAGCCGGCAGAAAATTACATTTTTAGGAAAGTAGGTTACATGGTAAAAGTTTCGGACCTTTCCCGCGGGAAAGCTACCAAGAAATAAAGATGTTAAACGGCCATTACCTTGCTGAAAACCTGCTGCCTGATGAAAGAGGCACCTCCCGCCTCCTGCTTCACATACACACACTTAGTTAGATGTTGATCAAGTGGCCAAGAGCCGTGAAAATCCGCAGTTTATAAACCCTCGGGAAAAGTTTGAGACCTTTCATGAATAATCAAGACACACCCACCGAATTTTATTCGAGGATACCAAATTTACACAAATCGAAGAAGAAATACGTGATTGGTTGGAAATTAATTACAGAAATTCTTGATTGGTAAAATTCAAAACAGGCGGATCGAAAGGATAAATATTGCCAACCCAAAAATGAATGAACGAAATTTAGTAAAGGAAAAACTTATGAATACAAAATTTCTTCAAATAAAGTTCCTTCACTTCGCACCAGGGTGCATGATCATAGTTTTTTGTAGTGACCTCTATGAGAGAATGTCCAAATTTCTTGATGAACGGAAAACAAAAACAAGTTGAAATACACACAGTACTGGAAACTTCACCATCACAAAATTAAGGAGGTGACATCTTCTGAATAAAAGTTTAAGTAGATTAGTAGTAGTTTAAGTAGATTTAGTTCCAAGTTCTGTGTTTCTCCTGTAGAGCAGTTTTAATTGGCGCAAGATTTAAATGTGCGGCGTAGAGGTGTACCTCCCGCTATAATAATAATAATAATAATAATAATAATAATAATAATAATAATAATAATAATCGTTTGATTCGATTCACCGCAGTCACAACTGGAGAAGTCGGCATATCACACCCACAAATCAGTGACCGAGCAAGTGGTTGCGCGGTTTGAGTTACGTAGCTATCAGCTTGCATTCGTAAGTTAATGGGTTCGATCCCCACTGTCGGCAGCCCTGAAGATGGTTTTCCTCGTGCTTTCCTATTTTCATAGAAGGAACATGCTGGAGCTGTACCTTAATTAAGACCACAGTCGCTTCCTTCCCACTCCTAGTCGTTTTCTATCCCATTGTCGCCATACGAATTATCTGTGTCGGTGCGACATCAAGCAAATTGTAATCAATGAGTGAACCACATCGTCTGTGATTGGTTCCGATTCTCTTCCGGGCAACCCAAGTTAATTCTTGTAGCTGCTTCTGCCATTACATTGTTTACGTTTAAAAAATTAAACTAAAGCAAGTATAATAAAATTAAACTGCAGTGACATTCAAGATGTCCAACTCAGTGGTGTAGTGGTTGGTGTGTTTAGCTGCCATCCCCTGAGGCCCTGGTTCAATTCCTGGCTCTGCCATAAAATAAGAAAAGTGGTGCCAGAGTTGGATTGGGGTCCGTTCAACCCTGGGAGGTCAACTAAATAGAGGTAGGGGAGGAGTCGATTCCCACCTCTACCATCCTCGATGTGATTTTCCGTGGTTTTCCACTTCTACTCCAGGCAAATGTCGGGATGGTACCTAACTTAAAGCCACGGCCGCTTCCTCCCCTCTTCCTTGCCTACCCCTTCCAATCTTCCCATCCTTCACAAGGCCCCTGCTCATCATAGCAGATGAGGCTGCCTTGGCGAGTTATTGGTCCTCTTCCCCGGTTGTATCACCACCAAATATCTCACGCTCAAGGACACTGCCCTTAAGGCGGTAGAGGTGCGATCCCTCGCTGAGTCTGGGGGAAAGACCAACCGAGGGCGGTAACCGGATTAAATAAATATATATAAATAAATAAATAAATAAATAAATAAATAAATAAATAAATAAATAAATAAATAAATAAATAAATAAATAAATAAATAAATAAATAATATTTAAGATAAGCGACACTATGGAAACTGAAAATATGTAGAAAGAACGACAAACCTATCGGGTCTATGAAGTTCAGTTTTTTGACTGAATTTGACTTGCAAAGTTTGCAGAGTAAGGAGTTCAGGGGACGATGTAATGCAATCCTATAATATCTTAGACGTAGTTATTAAGCCGAACTTTCTAGGCCTATACATTCCAGCGTGACACTCGAAATTCTGAGCGAACGAAACGAAAAAGTTTTCCTTAATAACTTTGCTACTCAAAATTATATTTAAATAGTTGATATGCGGTTAGAAAGGCGAGGGATAAAAATATTCTTTGAAATTAGTTTCAACCCCTCGTGGATGGATGCGGTAGAATATCTACGGTATTCCTTACCTGAAGTGGAACCCAATTAAAATTGGAGAAAAGGGCTCCTGACTTTAATCTTTCCTTTCGGAGTTCTTTTCGACCCCGAATGTATTACTTTTGCGAGGCCTAGGGAGTCTTTCATTTTCACGCTCTTCCTGGCCCTGTTCTTTCTTTCACCGACACCTCCATTTTCGAAGCGTCAGATCTAGTCATTTTTCCCTCTGTCTAGTGTTAATGGAGGATGGTTGTCCAATTGTACTTTCTCTTCAAACATAAGCACCACCACCAAATTAGTTTCAATAATCGGTGATGTCATGGTCCGACTCCTTGCTGAATGGTCAGCGTTGGGGCCTTCGGTTCAGAGGGTCCCGTGTTCGATTCTCTGTACTTCCGGGGATTTTAATCGTGTCTGATTGTTTCTTCTGGCTCGGGGACTGGATGTTTGTATTTGTCCCAATACTTAATTCTTTAAATTCAGACACATCACTACCAACCACCACAGAAACACGCAATAATAATTACATCCCTCCTCATAGGGTTGGCGCCAGGAAGGTCGTCCGGTCGTAAAACAGGGCAAAATCCACATGTGATACACAATTCGCACCTGCGACCTCACAGGTGTGAGAAAAGCGGTGGAGGAAGAAGAAGTGGAAGAAGAAGAATCGGTGATGTCATCTTGAGAGTTTAGCGTTGAAACCGAGATCGTCGGGAGGGAATAGACTAATATTAGTGGTGTGTCTGAGCTCGGCACGAGGAGATGACGTCACTCCTCGGGACAGATTAAGCAGTACTGGAGTAGGACAATGGCCAGTCATCTATAAGTAATTTACTTGTACAAAATGTTAAATCAGCTGTGTGGCAATCCTTGGCAATAGTACTGTAAATGAACACCAGTGAACAAAACATATCATCCTTTGTCAATATCACAGGTAGGTTGTTACATTTTGAGCCATGGGAAGACGTAATTATAGCTTTATTTCTTCGTTCTTTGAACAATTGGCTTCACGTCGCACCGACACAGATACGTTTTATGGCGACGATGGGACAGAAAAGGGCTAGCAGTGGCAAGGAAGCAGCCATGGCCTCAGTTAAGGTACACCACCGTTATTTTTATAACGTGAAAATGGGAAACCACGGAAAACTATCTTCAGGCCTGCCGACAGTGGAGTTCGAATCCAGTATCTCACAAAACCAAGCTCACTGATGCCCGCCCTAACCGCACGGCCAACTTGCTCGGTTTATTGCGTCTTATAATTTACACCATTAACGTAATAACATGGATAGCCTGCATTGCATATAAGAGCGCAACCAAGGAAATAACTTAACTGTCGACAGTTAGAATAAGGGTGTGGAATTTTTTGATACGTCTTTCACGTAGAAATGTAAAATCTTCATTGCGCCATTATTGCAACATTGATTTTAATCATATAAACAATAGTTTGATTAAAATGCAGCGTGATGCTGTTAATCTCACCGTTTCGACATGTGTAAGTAATTAAATAAATGAGAGAGAAATCGCAGGCTAACTGAACTTTAGAATCATTATAAATACAGTTACGTCGCCGAAGGCTAGGAAGCATTTGCTAAACATTTCTGTTTAGTGTCATACTATTTGTGTTCGCTGTGTAAATGCAGGTATCTGATTTTATTAATGGTGTTGTGAAAAATTGTGGATGGAAATTGTTCCATTAAGGTATGTTTACTTACTGCAATTTATGTTAGGCAAAAAAAAACGTTGTTAGGGGTCTCCCTTGTTTCTTCAGTGTGATTGCAATTTTTCTTCTCAAGCGATTCATATATTTGTTTGCATAAGTACCAAATTAAATTGATTGATTGATTGATTGATTGATTGATTGATTGATTGATTGATTGATTGATTGATTGATTGATTGATTGATTGATTGATTGATTGATTGATTGATTGATTGATTGATTGATTGATTGATTGATTGATTGATTGATTGATTGATTGATTGATTGATTGATTGATTGATTGATTGATTGATTGATTGATTGATTGATTGATTGATTGATTGATTGATTGATTGATTGATTGATTGATTGATTGATTGGAATGTATGTTTCAAACGTTCTCATAAAAATGTGCTGTATTTGATTAATCAAATATATAGTCGCTGCGGAGTCAAATCCGCGAATGTGACAATGCACTTCTTATCAATTATTTCCCTTAAGACTGGTCACGCCTCTCAGCTACATATTGAACCCTTGAACTTACCATTCCATCGTTGGTCGGCCACGGCTGCTACAGTAGAACATTCTAGAACTCTTAAATCATGGGTCGTTGCGGGAATAAATTCGGTCACGATCTTAACCAAACGATGGGGTTCAGAAGAGAGCCTAACTACTTGAAATGAGGAGCAAAATGTGCTTACTAACTTTTATTAAATTGAAATAGCACGATAACATTATTAATTAAATATGCATTCTTGAAATTTTTTTTATAAATTATTGATTTTGAATATCTCAAACACATTCACATTACATAGCGTTGATTGGTTTCTTACAATATCGAAGAGTTGCTTCGGAGAAGTTAATATATTAGTGGACAGCGAAACTGAAAAACTGAAAAGGGAAGACCTGAAAACCGGGCACCTATTATTCCAAACGAGAACTGAGAGTTAATCCACACGATCCGTGGAAAATCTGACTTTCAACAAGTAGAACGCCTGATTTTCTCTCAATTAAGGTTATCCACCAGTCGAATACCCTTTACGGATACGGAACACCCGCCGAATGGACCCTTAATCGAACCAAACTGACTATCAGTTGCTTTGGATAGGTTGCGAAATATTATGGGAAAGCATGGTGTTCACTACGAGTTAACAGCATCATTCACAATTGAAATAAAATTCCACCATGTATTTGTCATTCATGACACCCTTAAGTGATAAGGTAATCCCGATGCTAAATGCGCATCACCCAAAACAGCTGTTCGGAAGGAACCAACAACAACATGATCCATGAGGATCTTACGTTATGTCGTTCTAAAGGAACAAAACTGCGAAATGCAGGAAACACTTATTCATCATGCATTTAGAAGAAATGCCAAACACTGAAGTTAATTAAAAAGTGGAAAGTCACTTGAAAAGTATTGTTATCGAACCGATTTTCAGGTTAGAAATGGTTTTGTTACGCTAAATAAAATTACCAGTCCACGTTAAAAATTACTACAACTTTAAGGAATTCTTTCCCTTGAAAAACAATGCTACCAGTACAGATCTATCTATTTACTGTCTGTCCCAACACACTACTTATAAAGTGATTACTTACTTACTTCAACTATGAATAAAAATGAAAGTACGACAAGATTGAAAATAAAATATTGTCACTGGCTGACGAATCGAAACCGCATTCGCAACTCAAGTCTCACACTAATACACTGAGTGTCAATATGCACACTATCAAACGAAACGGACGTCAAAACGATAAAACAATAAAGTCCGTAAAATAAATTAACATATCGAAGTTATTAAAGCTCAACACGCGCGGAGAATTACAGTAAAATATTTAATCTATATCGGGTCGATGTCCAACATTTGGGCAACCCTCACTCACTAGTGGTCCCGTTATCTCAAGGACAGCTACACAAAGACCCTCTTCATAATTCATATTTACTGTAGATGCTACCTTCCTACAGGCCACTTCAACAAAAAAACAAAAGAAACATCTAAACTGAGACTTGAGTGTGTACAGCTGCCATCCCAGACCTATCGTCGGGCTCACTTGAAATCTGTACATCCTAACACTAATCACTATGTACATGATACCTTCCAAATTCCATCGTCGGGCGTGAACTAGGACGTCTCATCATCAGTGACTCCAAGGATAACATGTGACGTCCTAAATCTATCGTCGGGCGTCAAAGTGGGTCGTACTACGCCTCCCTTAACATATCAGGCGAACTAGCAATTTCAAACAACTCCGACATTCAATACTAAGCCTGGTCAGACAAATAACGCACGACGGAACCACTTCTCTTACTATCAAACGAATGCAAGTCAAAAATACAGTAAGTCTCTACCTCGTTACAATACGTGAACTCAAAAATAAATATGCGTGACGAACAAATCTCCACCTCAAACACAATCTCAGCCTGTGCACTGAAGTTTAGGGAAGCAATGACAATTCCCAATGCACGTTTGCCATAGTGGATGCCTTCAAAATAATAATCATCACTACCGCATTCGAAATTCTCAAATCGCCTATCGTCAATTCCAACTATTTATATCAATGACATATCCATGCTCTTTTATCCTTGAGGTCGCATTATCTTACTATTCATACGGGCTTTAAGTAACAGATTTTAACCCTTTACTAGAGTCGTTTCACTTGGGATTTTACGAGAAATCTACGGTGCTTCACACAGTAGTCGTCTCAAATTTCGGATTGGTAGCGGAAAACAATACAGCCTGCGCAATACAGCCTGTTTCTTAAATACTTCCTCTGCGAAAATATAGCCTGTCTCAAACTCATTCTCCTCGCTTCATTCCAGCGGTATCACTTAAAATCCAGGCTTCATTTCATCCATCTCTCTCATCTCCACATACATATAAATTCGTCGCTCTCAATCCCTTTTTCTTATATTTCCAAGACCCCTTTTTCATAATGCAATCCCCTGGTGAAAACAACAACCACTGTAAAACACATCTCTTACTTTACTGTTATTACGACTTTCAAACCTCGAGAATCCAAGAGCACACCACGACTTTTCGTATCATTGATATACACGATGTCTCAAAATTTTCCTTCCCATTTATAACTGTAACTCTATCAAATTTCACTGAAATTACCTAAATATGCCTGCGATCCTTGTAAAAATATACTGGTTAAATGCACTTTTAACATAGAAAAATTTCTTTATCCCGCGGTAGACATTATTATTATTATTATTATTATTATTATTATTATTATTATTATTATTATTATTATTATTATTATTATTATTATTATTATCGACAAACATTTCTGAATTCAACTGATATTTGAAAATTAATATATTCGCCACGACTAATTTATAACGTATAACTTCCCAAAATTCCACGCTTTGGACAATATCTCATCGAACATTAACACCAAATTTTAAGCGTCGCATTTTACCGTTTCTTGACATGAAATTTACACACTGAAAGTTTCACACGCTGACCAAAAATTACAACACCTTTCGCCTGATAATTACGAATATCAACCCGACAATCATCTTGAAAAATTTGTTGGGACAGAACAGTAGAACTAACTACAACATAATATAAAAATAGACAGACCTGCACAATGGTGACATTCCCAGCATTCTGGTTACATCGTCACCAGCTGACCTCGCTCCTTAGCCGCACATTTTCACAAAGAACATTATCATTTCCAACATCTCACTCTTACAAACACTACCCTTCTCACACACGATATTAAAATTACCACATAAATCGCGCACTTTTCTCTGTAATTGGCACCACGAACTTCCCTCGTTCTGCAGTCCTCTACGACGGTCTGGATCGTTCCCAGAGTTGTCTCTCTCCGTTACTCCAATAAAACAGGTGTTCAACAGATAAAGGGAGCAGAACTACTCTGAATAGCTTCCCCAACCCTCTTCACTTTCAAACGTACATGAGATGATATAAATAAAATCTGCTGTGTATATTTTAACTAACGCCTACACTTTCCTAGTCCGTCGGCAAACGTTCAGAACTTTCAAATCACCTTCTCTTCTTAACCGAGTATGTGGACCTTAGCCACGGACATGTATTTAATTATTTGTCGATTAATCTGGCGCGAATTTCCAATGACGACGGGCACTAGCTCCCGCGGCTTCAAGTTCCAGATCGACACTGAAAAATATACGGTGGGGGGTTTCTTTTATAATCTCAGAAGGGACGCTATCCCCACTATTAAGCTTGATTGTGTAATCTGCCAATTTTGCGTCCAATAGACCGATTTTGATGAGACTTGTCCCAGACTTCCGGACAGGCTTGGAATTATTTTAGATGTTAATCTTATAATTTTACCACACTCACAACAGGGGAAATAAATTATTTCTGCCCGTGCGTTTCGCGCGTTTTCTTCATCCCCTGACCTTGGCACGTGTAGCTAGTTCACTGATCTGACGCTAACATGTACTTAGGCTTAACTGCATTTATGTTTTTCCCTGGGGGCTCTGTCTTCACGTAGAGTGTACGAATAATTTAACTTATTTATTTCTTTATTTACTGTATTGCCAAAATCCCTCGTTGTATAGTATTCCATGAATTTAAAGAATTGTCGGGCACTCGAGTTCCGCCGAGGTGTCCCGGTATTTCACGAGCTTGCCGTGAATGAGATCCTTCCCACGCAACATCGGGGCTCTTAGGAGCGCAACATGGCTGCCCTCAAACATAAAAGTAGTTTCTTGATATCAAATAAATATTGAAAAAAGAAAATATTTTTTTCTCCGTAGAATTATGGGTTCAATATGAATACGCAGTCCACCAGACCAACTTAAGTTGTGTTCATTTTCCTAAGCGTATGTGTAGAGGAAAATGAATCTTACCGTATTCTTTTATAGGAATGGATGATTGCACGACATAGTTACGCACTCCTATAGTATGATATATTTAAGGAAAATTTTCCTCTACACTTTAAATTAAGGAACGTATTTTTTTCTGATGGACTGCATGTCAATATGTGGCTGGGAGGCGTGGCCAGTATTAAGGGAAATAATGGATAGGAAGAGCATTGTCACATTCGCTCCGCAGAGATGGAATGTTATCCTTTTTTTAAAAAATATTGTTTCTCGATGTTATTATATTTTGTTTCGATTAGCAACTTATCTAGCTAGAAATAGCTTCTATGTTGGCTGTGATTTGGAATATGTGGTACCGAAAATATCCTGTCTGTTTTCCATGACAACTTATAATTGAGATGTCATCTAGTGCTTAGAATGCATACTAGTTTGTCACGAGGAAATTCTGATCTAGTCGATTTCATACAATAAAGCTCGACATTCGAGTCTGCTCGAGCAAGCCAGCGAGCGGCACATACCACAAGGTTAGTATAGATGGCGACTCTGCGATGCTGGATTGTTGCAAATGGTATCGTTACACTTGTCTCATACATTTACATTATAATAACTACGCACTCGGGCCGATGGCCTAGTTCTTAAAGCGCTTTGAACAACAAGCATCATCATCAACATCATCATCATAAACAACTACTCACTGCTTGCCGTAATTTCTATAACTTCGTGAATTCTTCCTTATCATCAGTCCCAAAATTGGTTAGCGACAGCGCAAGCTGCCCCTCACTGTTCTTTGTCTTGTGTCAGCCTCCCCAGGGTTGTGCAGGAGAAAAAAACGGGTATCGCTCAAGACCTCATATATGAATTGCGGTCTGCTTCAAGCATTCCTTACCTCCACAGCTTCTTCAGTAATCGAGTATAGCAATTTTTCTTCCTCTATAACAGGCCCAAACCACACTTCCCTTCTCTTGCAAATTAATTTCCACAAGCACTTCGTGACTAGGTTAGTTGATATGTCGAAAATTGTGCTAAATTCGCAAAATATCTAAATATATTCTGTTTTGATGGACCAGAAACTACTATGTACGCATTCAGGGTGATAAAAGGAAATGTGAAAATAAAGTAAGCCAAGAATTCTGCACCATAACGTCCCGGATGTCACTGACAGTGGAGACATTCACTCTGCATGACATACAGCCCAGTACTTCCACCACGCCTGTCGAACCTATGGACTGGGAGTCGATGCAGATAACGAAGCGGTCACTGGGGTCCCCTCGTAGACTATCGCTGTTCACCAGCAGTTCATGAGGGATGACATGGTCCAAGTGGAGGAGGCGTTTCAGACAGCCGAATTTGACTGCGCACTTTGTTGTTGTGTGATGGACAATGATTGTTGTTACATCTAATTTAGTCTACATCATTCCCGTCGGAAAAATTCAATCCCATAAACCTTGTGGTCGATTTTTTACACATGTATTCTTTATTTTACTGAATGTATCAGAAGCTACATCAGTCTTAAAAGTTCAAGATTAAAATAATAAGTGTAAGTTGGTCACATTACAGTCATATCATAACCGTCAATGATAGTTATAAAAAAAACTCTATACAGAGGACTTATATTAAATATTATTTTGTGATCAGTATTTTGCCACAAATTATGCTAGAGGTTTTACCCTTATCAGTCTTTCTTCGCACACTTATCTACAAGCGAGACGGTGATCTATGGTTTGTTCTTCCCCGCACTTGTACATGGTGGTGTCAGAGGTGTATTCCCATTTATTCAAATTCACATTGGACCTACCTACCCCACATCGCAACCTGTTTAGCGTTTTCCACGAAACCCGTCCGTTGTCATGTCGTACAAGTAATCGTTCACAAGGAATAATTCAGTCTTCAAGATATTTAACTCTCCTTTCCTATGATGTAGCTCAGGGCGGTTCCGCAAAGCTTTTTGTAAGTGCGCTGTGTACGTTGGTTAGAGCACATTTTGTTACTCTTGTGGAAGAGACTGTCATAAATCACTAATTATCATTAGAATGTGTTCACAGGGTCTGTGTGAGTCTGGTGTACCACGCAGACACACAACTTGAATGGAAGAATAACTCAAAGAACACAGGAGAATTATTGAAGAACCGTGGGCAGCAATTATTGCAGAGACGAGGTCTAGAAAGCCGATTGATTGCCTGGAATACAAGAGGACGTCAAGACCAGAACTCACCAGACTCTATGAAAAGATTCGTCCAGGTTGATAAAACCAACAAAACTCCAACAAGAGAAGCAAAGGATACAACTGGTGCACCTACGCCAAACGCAAGAAAATGAAATTCATTTATGTTGTAAATGTGCCAAGCCTCACTACTTCGATCATTGGGGAAACTTGTGTCCAAACTATGTAGATTAGGCTCTAGAACAGCTTAAATGAATACCTATTACTGACATTGTAAAGAAATTTTGTTGACATATCCATTTTTTGAACGTGCTATAATATAACTTGGCCAGATTTTACTCTCCCAACTTCTTAATAGGTTTCAAGTATGCATTCCTTTATTAAAGACAATATTTTGTACTTTATGTTAATATTAAATAATTCACAAACAAGTCTTAACATATTTTATACTTTTCAAGCACTGTATCGTTTTGTTTGTGTATTTTATTTCATAAATCATGAAGTGATTTTATTTCACGTCGTTTTTAAATAGTTTAAACGAGATCTAATAAAACAGTTACAATTAGGGCCCGGAGTTTTGGTTCCCTATAAACAGTTTTAGTATTTTATTTTCACAGATTAGCCGGTTTAGGTCTTTGAAAGTGATTTTAGACTTTAATTGATACATTGAAAAATTTACAGCTGAGACAAATGAATTAGGATGATATACATCGTGGCATAATTATACTAATATTCTACAGCATTTTACAAACCGTATGTAGAGAATTAAACATATATATAACACTGCTGACGTTCGTTCGTAAATAAAGTCCTTGGGGAAAAACTCCAACATAGTTATCAAGATATTACTTGTTTTTCTGACAGGCATAAAAAATTGTTTTTCCGTCATAGTGAAGTTAGCGTCTTCCCCAGTCGACGGCTATATCAGACTCAGTTTAGAAAAATATTTTGACATATAGAATACGTTACTATAAATTCCACACGCACTAGCTGAAAAAATGAACCGAATGAACACAATCTCTCTCAACAACGTCCGTATACTCGCAATAGTGACGGAAAAGCGAAGAAAAGTCAAACGCTAGCCAATTCCCAAAAGTGAAACTCACTTGCCATGATAATGTTCGTAGAGGCCAGGTTAATTGCATATCCTGCCCCATTCACTTTTCGGTTAATACCGCATTTTATTCTGTCAACAGCCCCCGAGAAGGTTCTGAATGGGTCTACAGCTTTCATGTAACATTTTCAGTCTACGTAAAAATCAAAATAACTAGTAGCTACATATGTATTCGAGGAAAAATAGTGAATTTACTTACCGGATTTTGAATGGGTAATTTTAATCTTTTTAGGCCTTAGAGTCTCAATAACCCTCTCCAAATTAAATAAGAATCTCATATTAGTATTTTACGTGCGTAAAACAAAATGTATATTGAAATTTTCTAGATGTAAGGAAAAAATATTTGAAATCTAAGAATCGGCGTCCTACTTACAACCAGAAAAAACATACATTTGCACAATTTTTATGCAGGGCCCGACAGACCCTGGTGAACAAAAGTAACGACAAGTCATAAGCTTTAACTGTGAAGGACTGAAGTGAATCTGCATCTTATTCAATAATATATCAATATACCTCAGCCACTTTGCAAGAGTTCCTGTGAGTACTATTGTTAGTAACTTTCGATACACGCTATTCACACTCGAAATTCTAGCGAATGGATAATTCGAGTACAATGTTCTGTAGAACCCAATATATTTTTTCCACTTATCCTCCCGCTTCCCCTCAAACCTCCACCTACCAAACCCTTGTGCTCCTGTCAACAGAGTTACACCAGGGTAATAATTTCAGAATGAAATATATTTTTAAAATATCTCCACCCAACACTTTGCGTAAAAATACCACTAAGGGTATAGAATATTTTTTCCCTGTTAGTAGGATTTTTATACGAAAATTGACTGCCCATTACTTTCAATTAACTTTTAATGCAATTACTGCACCACTGTCGCTATTGGAACCTGGGGTGAACTCAGGATATATTGCGGCTTCGTGGTAGGGGTGGTAGGAGGGAGGAAAATATATAACTTTCTCGCGTTCAAACACGGCAGCATCATGGGCTTCTATGAGGACGCTTTATGTATTTAACAGCGAATAAATATCCCTATGATAATAAATAACTAGGCTTTTGTAGACGGTCGAAGAGCGTTTAAAGGAATTCAATGAACTTATACACCAGAGAGGCACGAGTGTTTTAAGTACAAGATTCAGAATTCGATTCCGAAACAAAATGATGGGATTTGTGGGTGTTTAAATTCGACTGATCTATCAGAATGTAAAAAGACTGTGCATATATGTTCAGTCCTCAGACTGAAGGTATGTTAAATCCTCAACATATTCATCATTAGATGACATAAATCGCTGGAGAGGAGTACTAGGGAAATAAGGAGTGAAGTAGTTTTCCATTGCTTTCCTCATTGAGCGTTAAGGTATTACTACGTATAAATCCATCAAACCCACAGAAATTCATACACAAACCGCCCCTATGAGCAACACGTTCACACAGTTTATCGCAAGGATTGGCTGTGTAAGAAACGACACCACTGGGCATATTTCAATCATTTACATGTTTCCAAAGCGAAGGATGAGTTTGCGAGAGAAAAACTTAAAATAACCAACATTAGCTATCCCTTATCAGACGATACAGAGACCGAGTGAGTTGGCCGTGAGGTTAGGGTCGCGTAGCTGTGAGCTTGCATTCGGGAGATAGTAGGTTCCAACCCCACTGTCGGCAGCCCTGAAGATGGATTTCTCTGGTTTCCCATTTTCACACCTGACAAATTCTGGGACTGTTCCTTAATGAAGAGTCGTCAGGCGCCCTTACTGTGGGGTTTCGATACATATTTTCAATTTCGTTTTTGGAATGTGTAAGTAGAATCAGCCCAAACGAAGTCTAGGTAGCCTACTCGTCGCTGTAGAGTCCGGACTTTAGGCAGTAATTACAGTAGGTTAGAATGCAATCTTACTGAAGCGGGTAACAAGCACAGTCTATCCTGCACAATGGTTATGCTATGCGCTTTGCATAAACATCTGGGGTACAGCCCATCAGAAACCTTAGAATTTACGTTACTCCCACTACTAAACTAAAAACCGGACTAGACGCCACTTCCTAACCCTATAACTGGCAATGGTAAATCTTTTGGTGGCAGCCATAAGTAGTATAATGGGAGAGTTCTGCGGCCACCGCCTCCGCAGTGCTCCCAGGGGTCTCCTCCACCGCCACCACACTGGGGGGCCTCCCAGGGGCCTCCTCCACCGCAGCTAGGGGCCTCTTCCAGTGCTGCCAACTTAACCTTACTAGTGCGAAATTTGAATTGGTAAACAAAGCCACGTGCTTTTTTGACAGCCACGTGCTTTTTGACAGACAACAACGCATCGCTAACCTCACTGCTGCCATCTTGACGGGCCTAAACCTCAGTGCTACCAACTTAACCTAACTAGCGCGAGATTTGAATCGGTAAACAAATCTACGTGCTTTTTTGACAACCGCGTGCTTTTTGACAGCTATTATCGACAACAACTCATCGCTAACTTCAGCGCTACCATCCTGACGGGCCTAAACCTTAGTGGTGCCAACTTAACCTCACTAGCGCGAGATTTGAATCGGTAAACAAATCCACGTGCTTTTTTGACAGCTGTCATCCGCCATCTTTAATCAACAGAGCACCGTGCTGCCCTCTTTAGCTACATATCTTTGAAATGTGATGGCGGATAATTTGAGAAATGCTTTTTGGCAGCTTTTATTTGTCTAAGTAAAATACAAGGTATCCACAATTCGTGTGTGTTGGTAGAATAAATCAAAGAAGTTTTAAATACTGTATCTAGAGTACGTAAGGATAATAAACTGAGGATTGTCATGATGACCCGAAATTGCATAAATGCTTTGACTAGAAAAATGCACAGTCTGTTCAAAAAGTGTAATTCCTAAATTCGAAATAATAATAATAATAATAATAATAATAATAATAATAATAATAATAATAATAATAATAGTAATAATAGTAATAATAATAATAATAACATTTTATCATATTTACACAAAACTGAAACATCAAATAAACTGAGAGACACAGATTGTCAATAATATATATGCAACGTATTAGCAAACGTTTCGTCACTTTGAGAGGCATATTCTTGAAAATATGAGAAAAATATATTGAATTTCAATCATTACTTTGGTTCACCATGTCACTCACTACACCTTCACAGGCTGCGGTATGGCAGGCTCGTCAATACTGTGCCATATTTGATGCGATGAAATAACTGATACGCATTCCGAATCCGACTGGACGGATCTCGATAGCTGCAGTCGCTTAAGTGCGGCCAGTATCCAGTAATCGGGAGATAGTGGGTTCGAACCCCACTGTCGGCAGCCCTGAATATGGTTTTCTGTGGTTTCCCATTTTCACACCAGGCTAATGCTGGGGCTGTACCTTAATTAAGGCCACGGCTGATTCCTTCCTATTCCTAGCCCATTCCTATCCCATCGTCGTCATAAGACATATCTGTGTCGGTGCGACGTAAAGCAAAAACAGAAAATAATCTGACTGGTAGTCTTTTCGTTCATTCTCAATAATCTCAAAGTCAGATTCGGCACTTTCATCATCCAACAAATTTCGCACCACTTCATCACTAACTTTCTGTAATGAAGATGTCATATTGAGAAACATTCTGTACCTAAAAACGTACCAGTCTTTTCCGGTTTCACCAAGAGATGGTGCCAACGAACAGTGCGCAGCGTATGTATTTGACACATACATCAGTTTGTTCGTTTGACATTAACCTACCAACACACACAAGTTCAATTCGCAAAACACTAGCGTCTGTGTTGTATCGTTCAGTGATCATGTCAACGTTTGTGCCTGAAAAAGAACATTTGCGGCACCCATTGCTTTTTTTTATTTAATTAAAAGAAAGAATGCTGAGGAAAGTTATCGTTTGCTGGTAGAAACATATGGTGAACACGCTCCATCGATTAGAACATGTGAGACAAACGCTTCGGCAAGAAGACCATGCTTTGTATCTGGTGGGACCAGAGTGGTATTGTGTACTGCATTATGAATTCTTGAAGCCCGGCGAAACCGTTAATGCACAGCGCTATTGCCAACAAATGACTCATTCATGGAAAGACGACCTGAATGGGCCAGAAGACATGTCAAAGTGATTTTGTTACACGACAATGCACCGTCTCACACAGCAAAACCAGTGAAAAACACCTTGAAATCACTTGGATGGGACATCCTTCCGCCCCCGCCGTACTGCCCCGACCTGGTGCCATCTCACTATCACCTCTTCGCATCAATGGGGCACGCGCTCGCAGAACAGCACTTCAGCAATTTCGAGGAAGTTGGAAAATGGCTCGACGAATGGTTTGTCGCAAAAGACAAGCAGATTATCTGGCATGGTATTCATAACTTACCTGAAGGATCGGCGAAGTGTGTAGAAACCGATGGCCAATATTTTGAACAAACAAAAAATGAAATTCCCTTGAAAAGTGTTTTGTTTACTACGAAAACAAGCAAAACCTGATGCATACACCCAGTACATAATCAAACAAATAACAATGTGCATACAGAAATTAATAACTCGCACCGAACGGAAAACGATGAAATAATATGAAATAGAATAGCAAAGAATAGGGGCTGCCTGGCCAAGGCGGTAAAGGCGTGCTCGGTTCGCCCGGAAGGACGTGGGTTCGAATCTTCGTCAGGAAGTCGTAAAATTTAAGAAACGAGATTTCCACCTCCGGAGCTGCATATGGCTCTGAGGTTCACTCAGCCTACACCAAAAATGAGTACCAGGTTAATTCCCCTGGGCCGAGGTTAACAATGGTGGAAGCCTTTACCTTCCACTCCTCCAACGGTCTTCATGGCCTGTACGGAGGTGACAAAAAATAGCAAAGAATAGCCCGTGAAAATTTGTTTACAAACACTACAGTAATGGCGCTCAAACAGATGGTCGGAAAACTGCACTAATTTTATTTCCATGAAATTGTTCCCAAAGTGATTGTAATTATGAATGAAACTGAATTCACGACTGCTGTGGACATCGAGAGTGACAAAAAGTAGACTGTGATGACAGCTGTTGAAGAATTGAGTAAATTACGTAAAGAAGTACGAACATGTCGAAAATTCGACAGTGCCACTACAGCCGGGACCAAAGTGTCGATTATTCGACAGTTACCAATTCTAGGGCAGGGGAAGGACTCATCAGAACCCCTAGAATTTATGTTACTCCCGCTACATAACTGAAAACCGGGCTAGACGACGCTTCCTAATAACCAGATTAGTTTGCATCCTCTTACTGCATAAACATCCGGAGGTTAACTCATTAGGTACGTCATGAGACATTTAGTGTCATCAGGAAACGTCGTTTAGGTTTTCACTGAAAATCAAATGTTGTTTGGTGGTGGAGGTGGTGATTATTGTTTTAAGTGTAATTTCATGTGCCCAGTTAATAGAGCGGCCTCATCCTAGTTTAGCATAATACTCCTTTTAGGGATATTTATTGAGGGTGACAGTACAACTTCTGTGGTCGCGCAGCCTTGTAGGACGCCCTGCTGTCTCCACGCTACCGTCGTACAGCAGCCTCACTCAGCCGCCACTGGAGATACTAACTACAGCCGAACTTCGTTATCTCGAAGTGCTTGTGGAGGCTGAGAATACTTCGAGTTATTGAATAGCGTGCATACTACTTCGGCTCCACCAATACCATTACATTTTCTTTATACCTATACGTTGGTGCTTTATAACTAGTTTTATTATGTCTTTGAAGCATTCTCATTTTGGACACTGAAAAGTTCTCACTGAAGAGAAGTCCTTAATTTTGCTTTGCCGTTTTTCTTTTGGAACAATGAATTCTCAACAAATTTATCTAGCAATTTTACAGCACCAAACACTTCCTCGTCAACTGATGACTGTCTTTGAATAAAACTGCAAAATCTGGCCAGGAACTCACAACTTATACACAAAACGGTCCTGTCAACAGTTCACTGAGTGTTGTGAAGTAGCCTAAAGCAGGATTTTAAAGCACTATGTTATGCAGCCAAACAACACACTCTGACTAAAATATAGAGACTGCTTATGCTTATTAATGAACATAGGTTTTCGTGGCTCAATGTATTAAAACAAACAAATAAATAAATAAATAAATATGCTAACTTTATTAAATCCACTTACATATATATTTAACAAAGCCAAGCTTTCCGCAAAATTACATTGGCCTACATCAGGGCATATGAAGGTCTATCTCCGACAGTGAGCAAAGAATGTCTTCAAAGGAACGTGGAAGTGACTTCCATACTATCGACGGCCTTCCAGTAACTGGACTATTTTTAGAGGCCATAAATGAATGCACCGGGTCTGAATTTAGTAGTCTAAAGTCTTCTGCAAGTGTTCTGAAGTGTTGAGCTCTTAACAAGTCAAGTGACTTGTGTAGTAATTTTCTTAGTGGGATTCTTTACTTTTTATACGTTTCTTCCTCTAGAAGATTGTTTATTTTTGTTTCGTAATCAGTTGTATTCATGATGACTGAAACATTACACCTTGTCAGTCTGATTTACAATGATATTATCGTCTTTGTGAAACACATCAGCTTTTTTAATTTCACCTTTGGTCAAGTTTTGACGTCGTGGCTTCGCTTTTTTGCAGCACGTAAGATACATCTTGACGAATTTTCTCCGCCTTTTTAATGGTAAATCTGTGATGGCACACTCTACCATACAGGCAATCTTCTCCACTGGGATTCTTGTCGGCGCCACAGCGAAGTTAAAGCCCTTCTTTTTTTGTTAAATATATATATGTTCATTCTTCAGCCCTAAAGCTGGTTGGATCCTCTACAACTCCGCCATCAGCTGTCATAGATGGCCTAGGCATCAATGAAGAGGAGTAAGTGGCTTTAATCCAGTTAGTTTATTTATTTATTGCTTATACTTAATATTTGGAGACGACCTATGTGCAGGTTCCTTCTAGAGGAACTACATTTTAGTGAGGATGATGTGTACGCCTAATAGTAATGTTACGCATGATTTCGAGTTACAGAAACTCATTTTACATCCGGTCTTGAAATATCGTTCCTCGAGGTATCGAAAAATTCGAGTAATAGAACCTCGAGTTATAGAAAATGTATAACACGCAAAACATACAAGATTCTGTCGGGAAATGAAAATCCATTCGAGATATCCAAAATTAGAGTTATGGAAGTTTTTTCTTCTTGCTATGTTATCTCTGTCAATGAATATCTTTGAACGGAACATCGTACTAGACTAAACTGAGGCTGCTCTATCAACTGGGCACGTATAGTAAAATTACACTTTAAACATTTAGTTAGCAGAGAAAACCGAAAAGACTTTTTCCGTTGTCACTGAACTTTGCAGGAAGAACAGGATGAGCAGCCTTTATTTTGGCTGACTACCTGCATACTGTAAAAACAAATTTGAAAATATCATCTGGAAAAACAGAGAAAAGGTGGCTGATGACACTTAGGAAGCACTCGGGTTGAAAAGCTGGACAAGAAATTACGTAGAGCAACTTTTAGTATGACAATTTTGGAAATTGTATTTCTTTCCTTTCATAACATTTAAAGGTAGAAAATCTAATAGGATAGCAGAACAATTGAAAAGGTTAATATGAGCTCGTCAGCTCTAACAATATCTGGGACTTAGAAGTCCTGAAATCAGGGACAAAACTTGAGATAATTATCAAGTTGTTAAATTACATGGAGACGAGAGTTATTGCTCCGGACAGGTACACTACACAGGAGTCTGAGCTCCAAAATACAAGAGTCTAGCCTCGAAGAGACAATGAGGTTCTTATGCCGCACTTAAAATTACCCAAGGCAACCCATCGGGTGACCCCACTTCAAAATTTTTCATCATTACTCAACAATAATAGTAGTCACTGTTCCCAAATAGAACTAAAACGAAGAAACAGTTACCTTATGAACAGTACAGAATAAACAGGGGCATAATTACCCATACTACATGGCCTTAAAACTAAAAAGGAAAGGTTGCACATAACCGGCCATTAACAAAAGGCAACACTCCTTATAGAAATTACTGGAACCCTAAGGGGGCTTAAGACCCAATGATACAGAGGCTAACCCCATGCTAAAAAGGGTAACTATAGGAGGAACATTTACAGCCGAGACAATATTTCCAAAATTTAGAGGCTGAAAACTTTACTCACTCAACTGAAAGGTTGAATGGGAGACGGCAGAGGGTCACCACTCTCCGTTCCCTTACATTACATATTTCCCAGTAGGGAATAGAACTAGTTTCCTCTAGAGTCCTCAGACTTCACCGAAAATTTTACATTTAAACCACCGGATTACAAAATTACAATAAGAGAGAACGGCTGAAACCTTCCCCCCAAACTATCCGCGGGCGCTATCACATGTTTAGTTAAATTCTGCCATTACCTTGTATCGCCGGATGTTCTTCAAGCAGGCGCGCCCCTGCTTCCCTAGGCCTCCGTCAAGTCAGACTCGCAAGCACTGGAGCAATTCAGACAAGACGTCCCTAAAGTGCCCAGCTTTTATGGTTCCGTAGGAGAAACTTCCAGGTTAAATTGCAACTAAACTTTGCTTATAGTCTGAATTCCCGTACACACCCCTTGGTTTCATTGGCTAGAGAACATATTTGCAAGCATCTGATTGGTAGATTACAATAGAGGAGGAACCAGATGAAGTTTTGATTTCTTCGGTACATTAAAAATAAACAATCCTCATAAAAAGGTTTACCAAATCCCAAAATGAATATTATTCTATCCAGTAGTTTGTTTTTAGTCCAGCAGATGGCATTATTAAATAGATGGCAGAGCCATCTCACCATTGAAGAAGTCAGGTTTTGGGAGATCAAAAGTTCACGTCCGTTGGCATAGACGGCCGTAGAGAAGGCGCGCAGTTTACATAGTCAGGAAAGGTGTACCCCGGTACAATAATAATAATAATAATAATAATAATAATAATAATAATAATAATAATACCGGGCGAGTTGGCCGTGCGCGTAGAGGCGCGCGGCTGTGAGCTTGCATCCGGGAGATAGTAGGTTCGAATCCCACTATCGGCAGCCCTGAAGATGGTTTTCCGTGGTTTCCCATTTTCACACCAGGCAAATGCTGGGGCTGTACCTTAATTAAAGGCCACGGCCGCTTCCTTCCAACTCCTAGGCCTTTCCTATCCCATAGTCGCCATAAGACCTATCTGTGTCGGTGCGACGTAAAGCCGCTAGCAAAAAAAAAATAATAATAATACGTAGGTCGAGTCATAAGTCATGGCAACTATATTTTTCTCGCGAACAGGAGGCAACACGGAAAATCTAAGAGATGTATTTGGAAACGTACGGTGTGTACTTGCGTATGATGCTACTAGATGGTGTATGTAAACAACAGTGTGGGTCTAAGCATGCCCCCAAGTTCAGTGTGTGAGCGAGAGCGTCACAAAATGGAAGTCAAGATGCAGGAGCAACGGTGGGGATGGGAGGTTCTTCCACACCCGCCTTATTCGCCTGATCTGAGCCCATGTGACTATGGTCTAATCTCCAATGTCAAGAACCCATTACGTAAACAACGGTTTGCTAACAAGGAGGACATCGTAACAGGATTTCGGAGAGAGGTGTCACATGTTAGCGATACACATGCAGCGAATGGTATTCAGCACCTGCCCCACCGCTGGCAACGCACAGTGCAAACCTTGGGTGATTATTTCGAAGGTCTGAATCAAGTGGAGACCTGTCCTTTGTACGTAGTCTTGTGTATGTGCTGTCTATACCATAATAAAACAATGTTACCGGGCGAGTTGGCCGTGCGCGTAGAGGCGCGCGGCTGTGAGCTTGCATCCGGGAGATAGTAGGTTCGAATCCCACTATCGGCAGCCCTGAAAATGGTTTTCCGTGGTTTCCCATTTTCACACCAGGCAAATGCTGGGGCTGTACCTTAATTAGGGCCACGGCCGCTT